>NC_091826.1:104525973-104839307 GCF_038994185.2 Dermacentor albipictus
TCCCGGCTATAGCCGCGACGGACAACATCGACAACAGGAACGGCTATTGGAATGAGCCCGTAACAGCTTACGTTGTAAAACAATGTTATCAGGGTTTCTGCTGTGCTAGATGACGCAATAGGACGCCGTCATCACAAAGGCACTTGCACAAATGCTTGACCGCATGCAAAAAAACATCAGTACTTACTCTGTGATAACTGTAACATTTCGCCCAATGTCCAATCTAGAACAAGTATACTTAACTGTGCCACACTGACTTGATAAAAAGATTGTGCTTTAATCGTCCGTTTCTTTTTTGGACGATGTTTTATAGCTTAGAAAAGGCGTAGAGCTTCGTGGAATGACAATCTTATGAACTCTGCCCAATTTCGCCGCGATAGAGATACTTTACAGTGATAATTCCAGGTTAGCTAAATTTATTCTAGCTATCATGCAACTGTTTCGTGACGTCTGTCGCGGTTATCATCATCACTATATGTTGGCAGAAAAAAAAACGTCTAAAAAACGTTTGTCCTCGCTGCAGACTCTTTCCCAAATTGTCAGCCTTAGTGTCATAGTGTTGGAGCAGTCGTCACAGTGCCGTCAAACTGCCACTGCTGCTAATGATTGCGAGCTAGTTAAATTAATGGGGCTCGAAATATCAGAGGACGTTCTAAATGTGAAGAAATGAGAACATTGGAGCATGGCTGCGGGCATATGTGCTTGTACTGTCTTTCACTTTCATTTGCAAAATTACGTTATTAGGGAGTCATAGCTGTTTACAACGTACCTGGCGTTACGTCTACATGTCTTCACGCGGATGAGCGAAAAAAGAAATGAAAGAAAGAAGTTGTGCAGACGAAGAAGTGAAGTACAATCCCCGCTATTGTACTTTTTTGTTGCGCCTAGTACGTCGAAGTTTGCAGCAGCGAAAGAAGGTTTTCGATGAATTATTTACGGACACTATTGGATTCGTCGCTTTAAATTCGGAAAACCTCTGCCATACTTCACTGTGGTCTTGTGTATACCTATCGTCCTTCGTGAACAGAGAAGCGTTGTCGCAATTTGCATACTGCCACCGCAGCTGTGACAAAGCGCAGCTGCTCCGCCTGATGCGACGAATGTCGCTCGAGGCGAGAAACGAAAAAGAAAAAAAGAGAAAGAAAGAGAAATTCTTTCCAACACCTCGTTACTTTTCGCGCTGTCTTCCATCAATTCTTGGCCATTCCCGCTTGCTAGGTGTGACCACCAAGGTCAGCGATGACCGCAATAACAACGAGCCAGGTCCTTGAAAGAACGGGCACACGCCACGGCCGATCCGCCGCAGTGTCTATAAATAAAGATGGCTACGCGGTGGCCTGTACTGCGGCCTCCGTATTTGACGACCCGGTGAGCCGCCGCACCTTTACCGACAACGGCGCTGTGTTTGAGACTCACAGGAGACAATGCTTGCTTTCGGGGGAGCAGTTGCTGGCCCAGCCCGCTCGGGTTCATCAAGATGCAGTCCTTGGAAGGGTTGACCTCAGCTGCGCGTTCTCTCTGCTGAAGTTCTCTACTGCGTCTGTCGCTGTCGCTTCGAGGTGCGTACCGGGACGACTTGAAGTTATAAATGAGCAATAAATTAATAGCAGATATCGATAACGGAAGCATAAAGAAGAACAATAAATAAAGAACTAAAGAAATAAAGTTCCGACCGGACTCATTTACGATGAAAGAATTTAAAGAATTTTTGATGCGATTCATTCATCTTTTTTAACGAAAATTTTTTATTTCTTGAAGCTAAACATTTCGACAGAATTGCCTGTCTGGTTGGGAAATTGATTAGGACTTGAGACTGACTCCAACCAAATAACTGAATTTTATTAGCCCGAGGTTTCGGAGCCCATTCGGCTCCTTCTTCAGGGGGGTTGTTCTTCGGGGGTGGCGGTGTGCCGCTTTTAAAGCATCTTTTTTGAAGAAAGGAGGGGGGGGGGGAACACGGGAGGTGGGGAGACACTTCACAGACGGAAAGGTGGGGGGGAACAAAAGGAAAGGGGGGGTGTGTTGTTGAGCGCTTCCATGGTGCTGGGATGACCGGTGCTGGGGGGAGTGCTCGCGACGGTGCCCTTGATGGGGGGGGGGTTACAGGGTCGCGCCGACGTTCTGTGTTGGTGAAACAAGCGGGAGTCTATCTGGCTGCGCGTCCTTTTCTTCTTTTCGTCAGGTCGCCAAGGCCATGGACATACACCGAGGGTAGGTTGCCCTTCACGCGGTTTAAGTTATTCCCCGTATTCTGAATGTGCCATGACTCCAGTAGTAGTCTCTTTCGCCAGTTCGTTTCTGTTTGAAGGATTTCAGTTTCCTTGAAAGCGATTTTGTGGTCGGCGACTTCAGAGTGTTCAGCGACGGCGCTGCGAATACGGTTGAATGTCCTGACGTCGTTCTCGTGCTGTCTGATCCTTTCTTTTAGATTTTTGGTTTCCCCGATGTACGACGCCGGACAGTCGGCACAACTGATTTTGTAGACGACGCCGCTATCTTCATTTCCAATCCGACCATCCGGCAAACCACAAGGCATCTGTTGTAAATTCTTTATTCAAACGAGCCGAAACTCATTCCTCATCGGAATCGGATCTAAAGAAAGAAAAGAGAACGGTTCTCAACGAACTTAAGAGGAATGGCTACACAGATGACTTCATTAGAAAAACAACCAGACAACAAAAAAGAAGAAGCAAAATGCGGGACCTTCAGCCGTCGACTTCTCCGCAACCCCAGAAGCAAGTGTCCATCCCGTACATCAGAGGTACCAGCGAAGCGCTCAGCCGAATATTAAAAAAAGAAGGCCTCAAAGTGGCGCACAAACCAATAAACACTTTCAATATCCTCCTCCCTAAACCAAAAGATCGTCCACCTAAAGAAAAAGCTCAAGGCGTCGTCTACAAAATCAGTTGTGCCGACTGTCCGGCGTCGTACATCGGGGAAACCAAAAATCTAAAAGAAAGGATCAGACAGCACGAGAACGACGTCAGGACATTCAACCGTATTCGCAGCGCCGTCGCTGAACACTCTGAAGTCGCCGACCACAAAATCGCTTTCAAGGAAACTGAAATCCTTCAAACAGAAACGAACTGGCGAAAGAGACTACTACTGGAGTCATGGCACATTCAGAATACGGGGAATAACTTAAACCGCGTGAAGGGCAACCTACCCTCGGTGTATGTCCATGGCCTTGGCGACCTGACGAAAAGAAGAAAAGGACGCGCAGCCAGATAGACTCCCGCTTGTTTCACCAACACAGAACGTCGGCGCGACCCTGTAACCCCCCCCCCCCCATCAAGGGCACCGTCGCGAGCACTCCCCCCAGCAGCGGTCATCCCAGCACCATGGAAGCGCTCAACAACACACCCCCCCTTTCCTTTTGTTTCCCCCCACCTTTCCGTCTGTGAAGTGTCTCCCCACCTCCCGTGTTCCCCCCCCTCCTTTCTTCAAAAAAGATGCTTTAAAAGCGGCACACCGCCACCCCCGAAGAACAACCCCCCTGAAGAAGGAGCCGAATGGGCTCCGAAACGTCGGGCTAATAAAATTCAGTTATTTGGTTGGAGTCAGTCTCAAGTCCTAATTTTTTATTTCGGTTTAGAGTATACACTGCAGATTGAGGAAGATTGGGCTAAAGGTGTTTTGCAACACCTGACAAAGGCCCAGCCTGCCTTCGGTAGTTCAAGCACATGCGGTTGCAGCGTAAGGTTTACAAAAATGTTACACAATGTTTGCAAAGTCACTAAGTGGAATTCAAGCATTTTCAGTGTCACACGTAGTAGTAACAACAAATAGAAACATATAATGTACGAAGCTAAAAGACATTTCATCAATGCAAGTCATTACGTAGCATGCAAAGCAGTGGTTTAAAAAAATCAGTCATTGGTAGATGGAAAACATTCATTATAGGCATTGTGAGCGCAACGCATGACTGACTTTCATCTTCATCTCTACATATCATCATCCATTGTGCATCTTCATCTGTATATATCATCACCAGCCGCACAGTTTAAATTTTGTCTGAATTTATTATTTTCAGTGACTCAAAGATTCCCAATAGAGCTTAATTTATTCTCATTTAATGTTGATTTAATTAATTTGTTGACTCATATAATCATTTTTCACAAATCACACGATTCTTGGCCAATCCCCCATAGTGGTGTGGGTCACTTTCGAAGGCAAGCGAGCTTGATCCTCGTGGTGGCAGGACGAGCTCGGCTGGAGTAAAGCGGTTCCTTATAAGTGGTGGAAGGTGCTTCTCGTTCCCCACGACCTCTCGCACGTTCTCACGGGAGCTCCGCTCGGGTCCCCGCATAACACCACCGGCCATGCTCGCTCCAGCGAATCCAGGCACGGCCGACGCCGCCGCTCCATTGGAGCCTTCGCCATCCGTCGTGACCATCAACAGCCACCAGGACGACCCGCAAGCCTTCGCTGGTCTAGGAGGGAATGACGTCGAGGACTGGCTCCGAGACTAAGACCGCGTAAGTGACTTCAACGAATGGGATAGTTCACAGAAGTTGCGGAGCGTGCAGTTCTACCTGCCCGATGTCACGAAAACCTAGTTTTGGAACCATGAACCAGATCTTGCTGACGGGGCGAGGTTCACGCGGAAGCTTCGGCAGATTTTGGGCGCTCCCGCTGTTCGCGCTGAGGTCGCAGCTCGGTAAGGGCATCGAATTATCTGAGAAATCATTCACCTCGTACGCTAAGGATGTGCTTGCATTGTGCAAGCCTGTGAACGCCAGCATGTCCCATAGGAACCGAATACGCCACATTAATAATTGCATAAACACCGTCGCCTTCAACGCCCTTACTACGCAAAATCCTGCTACCATCCAGGATGCAATCACTACTTGCCAGCGACTTGCGGAGCTCCAGTCCCTTTGGCTATGCCCCAATACGTCGGACATTCGTCTCGCCTCGGTCATGGACTTGCGCACGCTGATCCGCGACATCGTCCGTGAAGTGCTTCATGGGCGGTGCTCTTCCTGCGCTTCGCGAAGTACCGTCCCTCTTTCACCGACCGGCTTGCGTGACATCATTCGGCAAGAGATCACGTCCGCTTCGCGTCTACCGAGCTCAAACGGCCCCTGCATTCATCAAGTACCAACGTATGCCAACGTTGCGGCGCTCTCACCAGCCATCACCGTCCCTTCACCTGCACCAGGAGACCACCCTCCAGTGGCTTCGTTGTCACCGCCAGTGCGTGTGCAGCGCTACTACTCCGCTTCACGTCCTGCCAGACCCATTTGCTACTGCTGTGGCTATCGAGGACACACTCCCGATTTTGTCGAAGGCGTCAACTGGATGAGCAACGTGGCTACGCTCCCGAGGAACGTACAGGCGTCCGTCCCGCAATGGGCTGTCGACGCAAGTCGTGCCGCTCCTCTTATCACCGGTCACCTCGTTGCTGCCCTACTGATATGCCTGTGAATTCTCGTGAATCTCGGGCAGGTCGCCTTCTCCACGTCGTCGTTCGGTGTCGCCTCTCCAACCCACTTCTCATGTCGCGAACGCCCTCTAAGAAAACTCCCCGATGAAATTTTAGGAGAGGAAACTCCATCCACTGGACAGCCTACAATGCCTTGGGGGCGACCATCGAACTTGTTGTCAATGTTTGTAGAAGACGTACAACGGATGATAATACGTAGAGATGATGAAGATAAAAGTCAGGCATGTGTTGCGCTCACAATATAGAAATCATAACAAGGTCACTGAAGAAAACACGACAAGGTTTACGATACTGATTTACATTTCTTCTAATAGCAAACTGTGTAGAAGATTTGAAGGAAGGTCATCGTTTGAATGTTACCTAAATATAAAATCGATTTCTGGATGAGCGTTTAAGCTACGAGTTATAACAACCGAAAGTTTATGGCCATAATGCGTTCGTGTCGTATCATACTTATAGTGTTTATGTCGAAAATCGTAGGATGTGGTAACATTTATTTACTTTGTTCAAAAGTTTATCATTTCTCACTATGTATATTAATTGATAATTTCTTTGGATATGTTTGTGAAATGTTCAGCAGGCTGTGTTTTAAAAGTAAACCTTTCGTACTTTCAAGAAGTGAGAGATTTTCAATAACACGTACAGCTTTTTTTTTGTAGTATGGAAACATCATTGCGTTAGTTTCCGTAGTGGTTCCCCATAGTAGTGTGGGAAATTGAGAATAAACAAGCCACAGTTTTACTCGAAAGGGTAATGCATAACGAAATTTGTTAATTATGCCTATACAACGAGCTACTTTAGCGGGTAAATAATTTATGTGTTCTGACCACAAAATCTCATCTTCAGAACACATAAATTATTTACCCGCTAAAGTAGCTCGTTGTATAGGCATAATTAACAAATTTCGTTATGCATTACCCTTTCGAGTAAAACTGTGGCTTGTTTATTCTCAATTTCCCACACTACTATGGGGAACCACTACGGAAACTAACGCAATGATGTTTCCATACTACAAAAAAAAATTATGTGTTCTGACCACAAAATCTCATCTTCTATGGGGGCGAAATGCGAAAACACCCGTGTGCTTAGATTTAGGTGCACGTTAAAGAACCCCAGGTGGTCAAAATTTCCGGAGTCCTCCACTACGGCGTGCCTCATAATCAGAAAGTGGTTTTGGCACGTAAAATATTATTATAATAAAATCTCATCTTGAAATACAACGCCAAGAAATTTGATTTTTGATTAGCGCGCAAGGTAGTGCGATGTTTCACGTAGAAATCATTGTGAATTATTTTATTCTTTGGTCTGAAGATTAGATACCTTGTTTTGTTAACATTTATTTGCAAGTGGTTTGCTTTTAGCCATGTGGCGAGTTCAGATAGCCGTGCATTCGCTGTATGCTGTAATTCTGGACAATGCTGTCCAGCGAGAAAAAAAATCGTGTCGTGAGCATAAATTACAATATCCTTAGTACCCTGCGTGTTAACTTTGTCGTTGATGTGTATTAAGATAGAACGGGACCTAGTATAGACCCTTGAGCTACGCCTGTTGAGATTATTTCCGTGTCCGATTTGAAATGATTTACAGTTGTGTTTTGTAGCTGGTTATATATTCAGAAGGGGGAGGAAAGAGAAAAGAAGAAGGCAGGGAGGTTAACCAGAATAACGTCCGGTTGCCTACCCTACACCGGGGGAATGGGAAAGGGAAAGCAAAGATCACAGGGAGAGAGAGGAGGGAAGGAAAGAAGGAAATTGCGGCAAGTTCGCTGACGCGTGTGGTTTTACAAAAATTGCCTTAATAGTCACAGGTGGTCGCACAAACCCGTCGTCCTTAAGAAACACAAAAGTGCCTTCACCGCTTTATGGGCCGACGGGCGATGGGGGCGGTGTTCCAGCAGCACCTGCACAGAAAGCGGCCGATTGTCCAGTTTTTGGAAAGCTTTGGCAAGTTCTTGTCTCTCTAGGGCATATCTTGGACAGTGGCACAGCAGGTGGTCGATGTTTTCTTCGGTGCCACAGACCTCGCATGCTGCACTGTCAGTCACTCCAACTAATGTAGAGTATGCCTTTGTGAAGGCCACTCCTAACCAAAGGCGACAGAGAAAGTTACTAAGTCTAACGCTACTGCTCTTATACCGTAATACCTCAACTTTCTTTTTAGTATGTCGTGTGCTACCAAATCAAAAGCTTTACTCAAAAGCAAAAGCAAAATCAAAAGCAAAGGCGGTGGCGGCGCTGGGCCTCTGCTCGGGCAGCTCGTTTAGCAGCAGCGGCAGACGAAGGACTTCCACCGGTTGCCTCACTCATGGCTCAGCAAGAACTGGCCGAGAATAAACTATTTAGATAGGCAAACGGATAGCATTATAATATAAACCGTCTGTGAGCCTCGGACGATCCCTCTCGTGCGGAACATTTCGCACCAGCCGCCGCAAACGGAGCGTAGCTTGGCGCAACTGCCGCGCTTATCGGGAGGTCGCGGGAGGCCGCGCGTAGGCGCGTAGGATTGCTGCGCGGCGAAGATGTGGCAGCGACTGACTGACGCCACTGACGCTGCTAGCGAGTAAACTGAAGGTGGCTCTGCGTTTCGGCTTGGGAAGCGCGCACCGTGATCCGCTGATACCGAGCCGGCGCTTTAGCAACCGGAGAACACCGCGCGCTCTCGCGCGGTCGCCGCCACGGAGGAGGGGGAGGGGTACACGCAGTGGCAAACGGCGGCGGATATGCGTTTCGGCTTGGGCAGCAGCACATCCTCGACATCAGCCACCACCGCGCCGGCGCTCTGATTTTCAACGCACAAGGGTGGCATTGGAGAAGGAGCGAAGAGAGCAAGGCTCGCACCGTGCGCGAGAGATGGCGCCAGGAGCGCGCGCGACTAAAGCAGCGCGCTGGCCCCGGCTACGGAGCTGGTTACGGCGAGGGACGACGGCGAGACGACGGCGACGCGAAACGCAGGAAGAAGGTTCTTTAAAATGTCTCCGGCGTTGCGTGCAATGAAGCCCGCGCCACGTATGTGCAGATAATGTCATCTTAATACATAAAAAAACGCGTCTTGCCCGGACTTCGCGCTGTTGCCGCTAGATGGCCTTGCATGTCAATAGGGGAAGGACAACAGAGGATCCAGGTTGCGGACACACTTGACATATAACGCGTATCGGCGGTGGCAATGCCGTGTGTCACCACATTGCTTCAATGATAATCAGACTAACTTCGACATTCATCGTGACATGGGTTCTGCCGGAATTTCGCTCATCGGTATTAAACTGCGCAAAAAACTTTTTGTATATCTTATAACACCATATGTTATAATACTACACGAGGTCTTTAAAGGAATAAATTGCTGTGATGTGAATGCTTCAACTCATATGAGTTCTTGAGAGCTCGAATGTGGATCGGGTAATTGAGAAATACAGAGAGAGAGAGAGAGAGAGAGAGAGAGAGAGAGAGAGGAGAAAGTCACCATTGTAATTTAAATTTACGCTTCCGTATTCACGTATCTTCCAGAGACCTTTAAAACGCCCAGCTACACAATATCCTCTTCGAGTCGGTTCTCATTACCTATTGGCATGCCGAGAACCTGAAAAACATTTCATTAGATAACACCAGAGAGTTTTAGAATAGCGTTTGCAAAAAAGGTAAACGCATTCCGTACGCAAAGAAATAGCGTTGTCGTCACATGGCACGCATCGTAAGCTATTCGGTTCCCATGGTTTACGTACTCTATCACACGTTATTTAGCGAGGTTAACGCACTTATGTAATGTTTACGAACGTTAAGAAATGGCGTTGTGAAACGTGGCGGCATCCATGGCTCCCCTCAATGTGCATCCTTATGACGGTTACGCTCTCGGCATCGTTGATCGCCAGTAACTGTTTAAATGAGCTTTTGCTTCCTCTAAACTCACCTTAAATGTTGGTTATGAGCGCAAAGCGCGCACAATTACTGAGATAGCTCTGCGATTCCGGCGTCCGTCGGCCTAACGAGGCGCGTCGGCATACAAACGACAGGATGGTTGCTCATGCATTGTCTTGGCTTGGATATGTTTGGCACGAGGTACCAGATGACACCCTGTCTTCTAACGGCTTCCTTACATTTGCGTTTCCCATGCGTCAAACTGAAAGTCTTGAAGGGAAGTGCGCCGTAACGTCCAACAACTATGCTCGCGTTTAACGTACGTAAGACGAGTGACGCTATTCTAAAACTCTCTATTAGAGAGTTTTACCATTGGAGACTCAAGTGGTTTGAGGAGCCAAGGAAACCGCGGCTCGCAAGTGCGCATGTGCAGAACCTAAGCCAGTCTTGGTGTCTTGCATTTGCGTTGACCCAATATAGCCAAATATCGAAAACTAGCGAGCGTCCCCAAGACGTCGTCGGTAGCCCTCGCGGGCGACGAGAAGTTCAGCAGGCGATGCGGCGCGGGACTTGCGAGAGCAGTGTTTTTCGGACCGCAGACATTCAACAAGTGTGGAAATTCACACAAGTTTTCCCTGCCCGTCTGGGCGAATGAAACGTTTACAGTCAGCGCCCAAAAATGCAACCTTCGTTTGCAGTTTTCCAGACGGTTGTAAAACTGGAGAACATAACAAGAAGGCTTGCCACAGGCTTGCCGCCTTGTCCTCCGCGGTTAAGAAAAGTTGGCGTACACGATGCTGGTGATAACGCGACGTGCCTTGACGGTGAAACAAGGCGAAGAGAAATCTGGACACAATGCGAGCTTACGCAAACGTTGGCAGGCTAAGTGAAAATTTTTTTTTTTTGCAGCAGTAGCGACACCGCCTTCTGCGATGCAGCTGGGGCAGCAATAAAAATGACTTTAAACTGCCTCCGTTTCGGTAGCGTGCTATACGCTCAACGAAGATTGCAGATTGGCGATGACGTGTGCACTGGAATGTTGGTTTCGACGTACACACTTTGCACGATAATTAGCACGTTGCTCACGTAGATTTTCTTTTTGTGCCAAGGGATACGAATTTCTGATTGCTGCGCAGTTGCAGATGGTTTGCGAAGAAAGTTAGCTCGAAAGCCCTTCCTAGAGCACCATTTTTTTTTCACTTTCGGAATGCTATACCAGAGCTCAGCGAGTTGGGCGTTGAACATTGTGGAAGCCATCACGCATTCAACCCGCGACCGTGCATTTCGCCGCCGCCAGAATGACGTTCTTTGCGGAGACTTTGATGCAAAAGCCCAGGGACGCGTCATGACCAGAAAAAAAATAAAAATAAAGATAAACGGAAGCTTTGCTGTCAGATGTTTGAAAAATTGGCATTAGTCATGACATGTACTATCATTAAGAGGACGCTTTACCTGAGAGAGACTTTTTAGGGAATCTTTAGAGAGCTTTGCCTGGCGGCACGCCAAGCAATGTTGCTCCAAATGAGTATGATAAAAAATGAAATAATATGCACAGTGCACAACATACACACAACAAACCATAACACTCAACAAAGTAAAGTATCCAAGTCATGCCGGTATCTCTGAAGAAGGTTAAAGTGCCTTCGTTTAGCGAAATACACAGGCAGCGTTACTCCGAAGGGCCCGGAATGCGTCTTAGTTCAAGGAAAAAACTCCCGTGGATTCGGCCTCACGTCTTCAGAGATTCTAGACCGCCGCGAAGTTTGCGGTGATCCAGCATTCGTCGATGTCTTCTTGGAGGACAGTGCCTAATTAAATTATAAAGTTTTGTGTCGCTATCTTTGGGTCTGTGCACCAAAGCTGTGATAGGCTGATTTCTAGCAGTCATTAACCACCATCGTGCAATGAGTAACTGGCGGCCTATGCAGGAGTGGCAGTAGTCAGAGCTTACGCTCATTTCCGTCGTCGCACATCGATCCTACTGAAGGCAAAATGCAAACTGTGAAATGCGAGAAGAAAAGAAGACAAGAAAGATAAAAAAGCAACCAGTTGTTCTTTGATAAGTTCTGGAAGCAGGGACATAGCTTTGCTGCACTGAAAGATTGAGAGAGAGATACCAACTTTACCAATAAGCTGTAGATGTTTGCCTGGCTGATCGTCTGCCAAGCTACTGCAAGTGCTCGGTGACAAACAGGTCAGGCACAGTGATTATATGCTGGAGTGAGGTATAGTAACTGGGCTGTTCCCAGTCTTGTGCACACTAGAGGGAATTTCAATTGCGTCTTATGTTGCTTTGCCGCTCGGACACTCTTGGAATTTTGCACAAGGTCGATTCAAATGGGTCGCGTTAAACAGGGGCACAACCTCAGACCTAACCATCACGAAGAATATAGAAATGGCTACGTGGCGCAACACACTGGAAGATTTGGGTAGCGACCACCGCACATCGGAGTTACACGTCAGAGAAGGGCCGAATAGACCAAGGAACTATTTCGTAGCACGCGAGAGACGGCACAGCAACGATCCATCACAGACATAGAACAATGGACTAAGGAGCTCGGCGATGGCGTCACGTCTGCCACAGAAATAGCACCCCCTGAATCTAACTTCGAGAAATGCGACAGCAGACTTCTCCACACGTGGGAAGCCAAGCAGTCGCTTCAGAATAGAGTTAGAGGTCAGAACCGTAACATAAAGTTAACAAAGCGCATAGCGCTCCTCAACAAAAAAATAGAAGAACATGCTGAGCAATTGACCAAACAACAATGGGACGAGATATGTAATTCCATGGAGGGATAATTAAGCACCGGCAAAACCTGGCAGATGCTCGGGTTCCTGCTTGAGCATGAGAATAACAAGAAAAACCGCAGGAAAGCCATTATTAAGTTAATACACACATATGAGGGCACACAAGAAGTATTTCTCAGTAAATTAGCGCAGAAATACTTAACACAGGCATCCCCTTGCAGCCATCCTAGCTACAACGGGAATATAAACGCAAAATTACACGAGGAACTCACGGAGACAGAAATCCGCGCGGCCCTACAAAAGTTAAACACCAGATCTGCCCCAGGCCCGGAAGGTATAACCAACAAGACTATCAGGAACCTCGATGATGAATCGATCGCCAAACTAACAGAATACATAAATGAGTGCTGGGTAAAGGGAGAAGTGCCAGCTCAATGGAAGAAAGCGACGATAACGGTCATTCCAAAACCTGGTAAGAAGATTGAGATCGACAACCGCAGTCCGATCTCCCTAACATCCAGTGTCGGAAAATTAATGGACCATGTTATTTTAAACAGAGCAGATAAGTTCTTGGAGTATAATAACATATACCCAGATACAATGATAGGATTTCGCAAAAACCTTTCGACATAAGATGCGATGCTTCAACTTAAGCATCAGATAATCTATTATAAAACGCGCTCTACAAGGCCCACCTTGGGCCTTCATCTTAACAAAAGCTTTTGATAATGCCAACCACGGAACCCTATTGGAAAACATCGGAAGAATAGGACTAAGGCAATGGACGTATAACTACATCGAGTGCTTCCTATCAGATAGAAAAGCAGTCATCTCCGTAGGAGGGCTCATGTCGCCCGAGATCGACATGGGGGGGGGGGGGGGCACGCCGCAAGGCGCTGTCTTCTTCCCGATGCTGCTTAATATCTTCGAGATGGGACTCCCCGAGAAAATAAACCACATGGAGTCCCTGAATCACACCATCTACGCGGACGATATTACTATCTGGGTCTGTGATGGCAGCGCCGGATCAATAGAACAACGACTCCAGACTGCAATAAACACAGTAGAGGAACACCTCATAGGAACACGCCTCACATACTCTGAAGAGAAATCCGAACATCTCTTAGTCCGCCCCACACTTAGTGGCAGGCCTCCAAAAGGATACGACAGAAAGGAGGCTCACGAGGAAATCAAGCTACACCCAAGAACGGGTGGAATATCCCAGCAGTCAACCAGCTCAAGATGCTGGGTCTAGTAATCGAGAACAAAGGTACAAATAAGGAAACCATAAAGAAGTTAGACACAAAGGCAACAAACACCATGAGCCCAATCAAACAAATTACTAACAAGCACGAGGATATGAAGGAAGAAATATCACACGGCTGATACGATCATTCGTAATCAGTCAGATCACATACATAGAAGCCTTCCACAATTGGTTTGCAGCTGAAAAGACTGAAATTAACAGCCTGATAAAAAAGGCATACAAACTAGCACTAGGGATTCCCATCAGTACGAGCACGGATCTCTTGCTAAAGTTAAGCACAACGAACATCTCAGGCGGAACGACTAACCAAAACCAAAGCGGGACGGCATATACTACGCAAGCTAGGAATGAATTACCACAATAAATACGGGAAAAAAAGGACGATAACGAGAGAAATTCGTGACAAACTCCTAGTGCCAAATATGACCAAAAACATGCATCCAGGTTACAACGAGGGAAGACGCACGTGTAGAGCCGAGAAAATGACCCGAAGCTATAGAGCATAGAACTATGAACTATAGAGCATAGAACTACGAACTATAGAACTATACCTATAGAACTATAGAGCATAGAACTATAGAGCATAGAACTACGAAGCCTAGAGCTATGGGTGAGACGACGGAGCAACCTTCGTAGACGCGGCTGAATGCCCACACAGAAATAGTTGCGCGGCAGTAGTCGTAGATCATACCCGAAAACCCCTTACAAGCGTGTCAGTAAATACCAAACATTCAGAAACAGCAGGAGAGGTAGCTATTGCACTAGCATTTATCTCCACAAATGCTCAATACATCATTAGCAATTTCCAGGCGGCCATTAGAAATTTTGCATAAAGTAGGATCTATTCTGAGGCGTGGCACATCATTAGAGTCAACGAAGCGAAATTCTCCAACGCAGAGTAGAACGGCAGGCAATTGCTCTGGTTCTCAGCGCATGCGACTCCAGGCATTTCCGCAATCAACCTCAACTAGGTTGCACACCGCGAAGCTCGAGGTCTTACTAGCCGAGCTGAGCAAAGAATGACTTCCGCCGGTCAGGAGAACGCGGAGGTGGAGATCTGGAAGGAAAAAGACAGATTAACAAGATTTAGTGATATTACCAAATTATATATGAAAGCGGAGGCGAGTATTACCACCACTTCACACTAAACTATAGAGAGATGAGTCCGTTACTTGGAGGCGATTGCAAAAAGAAACTTATACCGAGTCCGTGCAACTAAAAACATTCTACCCAGATATATACGAGAGTGATACATGCAAGCTGTGCAAGTATGCTAGAGTTACACTTCAACACATGTTGTGGGGATGTAAAATTTATCAAGATAAAATGGCAGTCTCCCCGGACAATCTACGGGCGTGGTGGTCGGCCGCACTGCTCAGCTCAGAACTCCCAAGACCAACCTTGGGCCGTCCAACGAGCCATCGAGGCCGTACGGGAGCAGCAGCTCCTAGTGGCCATCTAGGCGGCCCCAGGCCCGGGCCTTCCAATCGCCGGATTCCAAATAAAGTTATCTCGCTCGCTCGTTAGCTTTGAGTCTGTGCACCGAAGTTGTGTTACGATTTCTAGCAGTCATTATCTACCATCGCGCAATGAGTAAGTGGCGGCCTATGCCGGAGTGGCAGCAGTCAGATCTTCCGCTCACTTCGGTCGTCGCGCAATAATCCTACTGAAGGCAAAAATGCAAACTGGGAAATGCAAGAAAAGAAGACAAAAAAGATTTAAAAGGCGACCAGTTATTGTTCGACAAGCTGTGGAAGCAGGGACACAGCTATGCTGCACTGAAAGATTGAGAGAGATACGAACTTTACCAATAAGCTGTGGATGTTAGCCTGGCTGATCGCCTGCCAAGCTACTGCAAGTGCTGGGTGACAAACACGTCATGCACAGTGATCATATGCTGCAGTGAGGTATAGTAACCGGGCTCTTCCCGTCTTGTGCTCACTAGAGGGCATTTTAAGTGCGCGTAATGATGCTTTTCCGCGCGCACACTCCTGGAATGGGTCGCGAAGCTTCGGGTCATAGGCGGTGCATAAACCAATTATCACTGACATCAGCAAGGGCAGTTATGGGAGCAGTGACTGAAGTGCGACCAAGTGAGCAGGGAACAAACATCCTTGAAGAAAAAATTATGCAGATCCGATGCACTGTGGGAATCGATACAAGCGAAGCTTTCCGTGCTGAATGCTTTGATTGACGATAATTAGTAGTGATGTTGATGGCTAAACCTTAATTTCTTCAGCGTTTAATCTAACACGAGAGTGGTGAGTTGATGTTGAACGTAGCCTAGCGGGCACCACTGCTTTTTGTCTGCGTAGTACACGGAGCACACATGGAGAGCTGTTTGCTTGAGGCATTGTTGTGTGCCATATTTCATAACATCTGAGAAGGTTGAGCATGCTCATTGCCTCACATGGTACATAGCATTGTGGCAGAAGTATTAAACTTGAATTGATTATAGGGCTGTACGTGCCAAAATCACAATCGGGTTATGACGCACGCCGTACTGGCGGACTCCGGAATAATTTTGACACCGTGATGTTCTTTAACGTGTCCCAAAATCTAAGTGCAGATGCGTTTTCTATTTTGCTCCCGTCGTAAAGCGGCTGCCGTGGTACTGAAAACAAAATTTGTCATCAGTTTCATATTCATGACATGAGGGGAAAAAATACCACTCTCTATAATTTTATCATTGACAATAAATACCACTTTCTCAGCGCGCGTTAAAAAATTGGAGGACGCTTAAGCTTCGCCTTCAAGAGTGGAACGCGACAGCGTTCCCGTCGACCCGCCAAGGGGTGTAAGACAATGGGCTACGGCGCAGCGACTACGCGCCCCGCATCGGACGCGGTGAGCGTCGAGCAACGCAGCGTTCGGCGCGGCGACGAAATGTGCGCCTGAGCAAGCGACGCACGCCTGAGCCTTAGGAACAGTTCGTTTCTAAGGCAACACCGCATTCACTAGAGGCGCTTTTGTACCGCTTTGAAGCATCGAACTCGTGGCGCAGTGGTAGCGTCTCCGTCTCACACTCCGGAGACCCTGGTTCGATTCCCACCCAGCCCATCTTGCAAGTTGTTTCTTCACGCGGCAGCGTTAAGGAGCTCGTGTTGCCGCAAGGCCGGTGTCGTTGTCAGTGGCGTCGGACGTGAGCGCTAAATCCCAGCGCGCACTTCTTGAATAAAAAAACAAGTTGCAAGATGGGCTGGGTGGGAATCGAACCAGGGTCTCCGCAGTGTGAGACGGAGACGCTACCACTGAGCCACGAGTACAATGCTTCAAAGCGGTACAAAAGCGCCTGTAGTGAATGCGGTGCTGCCTTAGAAACGAGCTGTTTCTAAGGCTCAGGCGCACATTTCGTTGCCGCGCCGAACGCTGCGTTGCTCGACGCTCACCACGTCCGATGCGGGGCGCGTAGTCGCTGCGCCGTATAGCCCATTGTCTTACACCCCTTGGCGGGTCGACGGGAACGCTGTCGCGTTCCACTCTTGAAGACGAAGCTTAAGCGTCTTCCAATTTTTTTTATTCATGAAGTGCCTGCTGGGATTTATTGCTCACGGCCAACGCCGACGACACCGGCTTTTCTGCGACACGAGCTCCTTAACGCTGTCGCGTTAAAAGAATTTGGCAGAGACACGTAAGACTGCTTACGTGTGGGAATGCGACAGCATTATGGTCGCTTTGATGAAATGTTTTTTTTTCAGCGCGTTCCTTGTCCACACAAGCTCTCGCCTGCGTTTCAACCATGCCTCGGCCAATGGAAAACGCGCCAAGCGTCTCAATGCGCTCGCTTGCCCGCTAGCAGTTAATAACTGGAAGGACCAATCAGTGGCATTCAACTGGGCTAACGACTTTTATTTTATACACTCACTTTATGCACGCATGACATGGTGCCACCTCCTACCCATTGGCTGCGCTATCGCGCGCCCAACGACGCAGGAACAAGGCCCAGATCTAGTCAACCACAACCGTGGAGCTACCTAGGCGTTGGGGGAGCGTGCGGGTCTCGTACCCCGTAGGCGCGGGTTTGTATTCCCCCAGACCGAAGTTCATCTAATATTCTTTTCAAAGGCATTAGTTAACATTGTTTACAGGAACCTCCGTGAGAAATTTGACGACAATTCGAGTATTTCTTTATGTGGTTTTATTACGGTGGTGACAACGATTCCGTCCCCAGTTTGTGTGGCGCACGCGTCGGCACATTTCACGGCAGTGCTCTCGCCCGTCGTGGGTAAGGCAAAGGACGCAACACCTGCGCTGTCGTTATCTGCGTAGATCGCAATGCATCAAACCATCGTTCATCACCGGTTTTTACACATCTGGCCTCAATAGCAGCTGGGACACATACGCTAACACGATTTTTGCCTTAAGCTTAAGCTATTTTAGCTCCATAAAGGCCGCCATCGTTTTTCGCCTACCCGCATCACGAAGCGCTGGAAACTAGCCTATGACAGCTCGGCTGTAAAACGGGCTGTACCAAAACGGGTTATACCCAATAGTTTTGTGCTTTGCAGTGTTAAAGGCGTGTGTAATGAAGGGTAAAAATGTCGTCCCTGTCCTTACGCTCCCACGCGACGTACATGGGCAACGCGCTCACCAGTGTGCGGTTGGTACGCTCGGTCGGCTTATTTGTTTGAGGGTGATATAGTGTCGACTGGCGAAAACTAGAAGTGCACTATCGAAGAAGCTCTTCTACGACATCTTCGAGGAGGGCGATGACGGAGAACGATCGAGCGCAGCAGGAAAAGGGAAACTGGGCCGGCGGTGGCAGATGGTGAAGCAGCCGTCTCGCAGTAGCGGGTCAGATGGTCGGCACATACGTTGATCCAATGGTTCCCTTTCGATGAGCGGGAAAAAGGGCCCATGAAATCAATTCCAATTTGCGCGAAAGGAGAACTAGGTGGCGTCAGTGTTTGTAGGAGCACGGCTGGAGTCGTAGTTAGGTGCTTGTGGGCCTGACACTGAGCGCAACTGGACACATACATTTCAGTCGACCGACGCATTCGGGGCCAGTAAAACCGTTAATGGGCACGATGAAATGTACACAAATGAGCAGAAGTATACGGACCACAGAGTCGTGGAAAAAAAAAAACAGAATTTCTCCGTAATTACCATGCATGAACGGAAACTGATGAATGCGCTAGAAAATAAGTAATGCCAAGTTTGGGCTGCATTCTTTGATTTCAAGTTCCATTAACTGACAGAGCAGAAAATGACTTTCATTGCGCAGTGCCTGGTCCGTATACTTTTTGCTCACGGGTGTAAGCGCTGCTCTTGGATGTCAGGAGGTAGGATCGTCGTGCATGGCCAGCAGAACAGTGCAGCGTAGCTTTTCCGGAACTACAAGGTAGTGGGCACAAGTGGTTGCGAAATTCTTTTTTGCAGAGGAGACCATCACGGACACAAAAGCCTGGGCTTCTTGTGGGGTCATGCGCAGTATTGAAAAGTGGCTCTAAGCTGAAGTATTCTCGCTGCTCATCCTTGAATGTCTCTTTATCGGGAGACGCTGGTGTTAAAGAAGCAATCAGGTGGCAGAAATTATTCGCGTCACAAAGGGTCGTGGCGCTCCAGAAAGGCAGTCAGAACGAACGTGTCGGCGACCATTCTAGTATGAAACTGGGAAGTTGTACTCACGGAGACGTAGAGCCCAGCGCGCGAGGCGACCGGAGGTATCACGGACGTTGACAAAGCAGCGCAACGAATGAGGATTTGTTACGATCTTGAATGGACGCCCACGCACTACGAGCGGAAGCGTCGCACAGCAAAGGTGCCCGCTAGGCATTCCTGTTCTGTAACTGCGTAATTGCCTTCAGGCTTACATAAAAGTGCGACTCGCATTAGCAATGACCTGCATAAGGAATGAGATTTTGTGTGGCGTACCGCCGTCTCAATTTTATTACCAAGGAAGACGTTCACCCTCTTCCAAATATAGATGCCGTGTTGGACTGCCTTCATTCGGCGTCCTACTGTTGATTTGCGATTGGCGTACTGGCAAATCCCTATGCACCCGGCGCACAAAGCATAGGATAGGAAAGGATATGCTTTTAAAATACGTCCTTCTAATCCTCTTTGCCCCTACTCACACTTCTTCGCCTTCCACTGATGCGACTTCATTTACTGTAATAATATGAGCCGTCGATAAAACACCATGTTTTTAACATGTGGGCTTGCGCTGCGAGGCACATTTATTTTGTTTCGCATTGTTAAAGACGAATATTTTTGTGGTGATAGCTCCCACTATTTCCTATCGGTTATGTTTCTAGCTTCTTTCGTGGGCCGATACCGAGACAGTGCGGTCTAATAATATGGGCCGATACCGGAGATAGATAGGGAACCTGTGGTACAGGTGCTCCACGTGGCAACGGTACCACTGGCATACCGCGCTGCTGCACCGGTGGTAACACTGGCCTTGGTGTCTGTGGCAAGGGGACCATTCTCGCATTCTCGCCACGGGATAGCTAGCGTTTTCAGACGCTGTCGTTTGAGATGCCGTGGGCTTCTCAGAATAAATTATATGGCTCATACATCCCGTTCTGAGTGGCAACTTGCGCAAGAACACATCGTCTTTCATCTACTCAAACGGGAGATGGAAGCGCCATTAATCTTTTCTTATGCTGGGCGCATCGCTCACTCTATAGTGAGGAAACAAATGTGGCCTTTACTTTGGAATCAGAGCAAAACCTACTAAAGGCGACGAAGGCATGTGGACCTTGTGTGAAAAGACTATTTGATATGAAACCTTGAACCCTGTACTATGTATCACGGAACCGCTCAAGAGATGAGGAGTAGCCGGTGCCTTAACTGTGCGCCAACATCTCCTTATATCATATAAAAAAAAAGGCATGTGGACGAAAAAAAATCTGATGATAGCGGTTGGGCGATGAATTTGAGTTGTGCTTTTCCTCTACATTTTATGGCTTTCTGCTTTTAGAATTGCTAAAAAACGGGAGACGTTGTTGCGCCTCATGCGAGAACGTTTACGTGATCAAGTGCACACAGGTGACCTCTATACGTGGAGTGAATGGGTAGCTTACGCAACTTATCGTCAGTGAACCAGAACATGTTTCGAGTATCGTCGTTTGGGTAGCCCTTCTTCATGGGCAGGCCTTCAGCGGATGGCCAACGTACTCTGTCGAAGTGGTGGAGAACGCTGTGGACAGGTCGCAGGGTTTCAGGCACCGGGCTCTGGCCCGAATCCTTCATCGAAACACCCTACAGCATTAGAACGGAGAAAAGATTTTAAAAGCCTTTCTTTTGCATTTTCTAAGAACCCAGTGTACGATAGTGCTCAAGATTTCGAGCCGAAAACGAAAAGAACGATAAAAAAAATGAATTTTTGTGTGAACTGGAACTGGGCCGGAACGTTACGGCTTTTTTTCCACTCCGGAGCGAAACTGAAAATAAAAATAAAACAAAGGTTTTTCGGTTCAAGTGGGCCACCTTCTTTGGAGATTTGCATTGCTGCACTGCCTGCGCTCGCGGTTCGACTATGCTACCTCATTTCTACAGCTTCTCGTCATTTTACAAGTGGCAGCACCGCCTGCATCGTTTTCAACGCGCCACGTTGGGAGGCAGGCACGTTGGTAATGCGTTCGTGAACGCTTAAATTTGGTGACCTTTGAATAGTTCTTTGTTAGCAAGTGCTTCCTAGCTGGCAGGTCGCTTTTGACCACGATGACATGCTTAGTGCTAACTAAGTGACATATTGCTTCTGAGGTGTGCTTCCACCACGTTATTGTTTTGTAGAAAATGTTGATTCGTAATGAACGAGTACGATCTCCCTTCTTCGTATGTGGTGATTATTCGGAAAGGAAGGGCAGACGAAAGGAGAACAAGACCAGTGCAAGGTAAAACTGCGCAAGAACATCTCCCGGAGGTACTCTAGGAGGGAGTTGAGGATCTGAATTATGGGGTTTTACGTGCCAAAACCACTTTCTGATTATGAGGCACGCCGTAGTGGAGGACTCCGGAAATTTCAACCACCTGGGGTTCTTTAACGTGCACCTAAATCTAGGTACACGGGTGTTTTCGCATTTCGCCCCCGCCGAAATGCGGAGTCGAGGATTTTATCATCTATTGTGGATCCCCTCGTGACCTTGTCTGCTGATGGAAATTTACGAGAGAGAGAGAAAAACTTTATTTTCATGTTGGTTGGTATGGTGTAAAGGCCCTCAGTCCAGAGCCTCGCTTGCGGCATTCTTCAGTGCAGCACTGATAAACGCCGCAAGGTACCGTTGGTCGTCGGCGCTGGCTGCTTCTGTCAGCCACCCGGCATGGGGTTTAGGGGAAAGATTTGTGGCGGCAGGAAGGGGAGGTGGGGGTGGTCCACAGGACCAGAGGATATGGGATGTGTTCGGGTGTTCTCCACAATATCGGCAGGGTGGGGGATCTTCAGGTAAGAGACCACGGAGGAGGTGCATTCGCGCTGGTGTAGGGAGTGTTTCTGTCTGAGCCTGACGAATCAGTACACCCAGTTCACGGGTGAGCACTTTGCTGAGCTTGGGGAACTTGCGTCTTGCCTCTTGATATGGCCGCAGAAGTAGGGGAGCCCACCTTTTCGTCTGGGCTGGTCGCGGAATGCAGGGTGCCTGGTTCAAAGTCTCGCAGGCGAGCTGATTAGCTCTTTCATTTCCCGGCAGTCCGTCATGACCAGGTATCCAGATGATTTCCAGAGGACCCTGAAGGTGCCCTTGAATAAATGTCGAAATGTGGGCCGGGAGATCGTTGTGCAACAATTTCCTGCAAGCCGCCATGGAGTCGGTAAATATGATTCTTGGGTAGGCTGAGTTACTAAGGGGCATGTGTTTGATCGCGGTTGCGATGGCTGTCAGTTCCGCTAAGGTCGGATCTGTCTCTGGGAGTAACTCAGTATGTACAGTTTGCAGGTCGTTATTCACGACTGCTATAGCGGAGCCCCGTGCACCAACGCTAGCATCAGTGTAGAAGTATATGCCGTCAGGGTGTCTTGCCGTGTACCTCTTAAAGTAGGCAACTCGCTGTCGTCGCCTCTCCTTGCCTCGTTCTGGATTCATATGGCGTGGCAGTGGAGCTATGGTTAGGAGTTCGCGTTGTTTCGGTGGTAGTGGGCGCGTGTTCAGAAGGGGCGCAGCTTCTGGATGATGATCGATACTATGGAGGATGTGCGTGCCTTGACACGTGCGCTGCAAACGCAGTTCTTGGCGACGACGATGAATGCTGATTAGTTCCGCCACCGTGTTATGGCAACCGATGTCAAGGAGGAGCTTAGTGCTGGCACTAAACGGGATGCCGATGGCCAGCTTTGTCGCCTTGCGGATGAGCGCATCAAGGCGATTGATATCTTGCTGACGGAGATTGGTATAGGGCAGGTGATAGCGCAGGCGCGACATAATTAGTGCGTTTCTTAGTTGAAGCATATCTGCCTCTTTAACTCCATTTGCTCGGTTGGAGACCCTACGCATCATGTGCAGCACCTGTTCTCCTTGCCTGAGCAGGTGATGCACCGTCGCAGCGGGACCTCCATCTTTCTAGATATGGAGACCGAGAATCTTAATACGTTTTGGTTGGGAAATCGGCACGCCTTCGTTTACAATTTGTATGGTGGGCGGTCTCCATCTTTTGTAATGGACCAGTAGCAACTCAGATTTTTCCGGCGCACATCTAAGGCCAATAGTTTGAGCAGACTCATGCACCCTGTTCATAGCCTGTTGGAGAGTTTCTTGGATATGCCCTGGCGAACCCGTGCTGATCCAGATGGTGATGTCATCTGCGTAGATCGCATATTTGATGTCAGGGATGTCTCGTAGTGCTCTATGGACTACGCACATGGCAAGATTAAAGAGTGTGGGCGAGATCACGGAACCCTGCGGGATACCTCTCTGCGGATGGGGATACTGTTGTGAGATGATGTCGCCTACTCGTAGCGTGTACGTGCGACTCCGTAAGAAGTCCCTAATATAGTTATAAAGCTTGGTTCCGCAGCCAGTAGCTTCGAGCTCTTGCAGCATAGCATCGTGGTCAACATAGTCAAAAGCTTTCTTGAGGTCTATGGCAAGAATAGCTTTAAGTTGAGCGCTGCTTGTTTCCTTCGTGATTTCTTCGTGTAGCTGCAGCAGAACGTCTAGAGTAGATAAGTGATGTCTGTATCCAATCAAATTATGGGGTAGGTGTTGTGATTGTTCAAGATGACTAAGAAGTCTGTTAAGCACGATGCGCTCCATTAGCTTACCCACGCATGATGTTAGCGATATTGGACGCAGATTGGATATAGCTTGGGGCTTGCCAGGCTTCGGAATGAAAATTATGCTGGCTGTCTTCCACTCTTCTGGCAAGCTGCCCGTGTCCCACACATTGTTAATTTGCTGAAGTAAGAATGCATGATCGGCTTCTGTAAGGTTGCGGAGCTGTGTTGTCGTAATTTGGTCTGGTCCTGGCGCTTTATTCGGCTTTGCTTCTGCTAAGGCACGCTGTAGCTCCGCTAATGTGATTGGGCCGGTGAGACCGTCATTTTCTGGCTCTGCGCCTTTGTAGTCGGCATACTGTGGTTGCGCTGGATCCGCAATGTGTGTTGTTATAAGCTCGTTGAATAGGTCGTCGGTGTGCTCAAATGTTTCGAGCAGCTTTCGCATCTTGTGGGACGTTTCCGTCTTTGTCTGGGTGGGGTCAATGAGTGATCGGATGAGATTCCACGTGGAGCTCATATTCAATGTGTCATTGAGCTTGTTGCACGTATCGTACCACTGCTCACGAGTGAGATGTTCAGTGTAGTGGATGATCTGCTCGTTGAGCGTGCTGATGCGTGAGCGTAGTTTTCGATTGAGCTTATTTCTTTTCCATCTCTTAATGAGGGCATGTCGTGCCTCCCAGAGATGAAGAAGATGCTTGTCCGTGCTTGGTTGCTCCCACTTCTCTATTATTTCCTTCGTGTGTGACTGGATTCGTTGCCTGACCATCTCCACCCAATCTTTCAAGTGCAAGTTTTGGAAGTCTCCTACATGTGTCTTGCGGAACTCAATCTAATCCGTGAGGCGATGCTTGCGCTGGCGTTTTGGGAATCCTTTGATTTGCAGAAATATCTGTATGACAGTGTGGTCACTTGTTAAAGTATCGTGCGTGTTAACCCATTGCGCTGACAGTCGTCCTTTAATGAAGGCGAGATCGGGCGTGGTATCCCTTTCGACGGAGTTGCCGTGCCGCGTCGGGGAGTCGGCCTCGTTAAGGAGAGTTAGCTGGGCCTGTTGCATATGGTATAGTAGGGCGGATCCTTTGGAGGAGTTTTTTGTGTATCCCCATGAAGTGTGTGGCGCGTTGAAGTCGCCTGCTATTAGATGATCAAAATACTTCGTTGGCCGCAGATTCGCAACCTCCTTGAAGAAGTCTACTTTCTGTTTTGGCGGGCTATAAACATTCGTGATGAATAAGTGGGGCTGTGCCTTGCTCTTGACAATTTTAGTTGGAAAGACGCGTACAGTGAGGCTCTGTTCCGTGCTGTGGACAACATCTGCCGCTATATCTTTACGAATGAGAATGGCCAGTGTCGAATTATGGCTATACGTCGTATAGCCTGCAAGATGAGGTGTTTGGTTAGTTTCCTGGAGTAGGAGGATGTCGGGTCGACGATCTTGAGCGGCAATGTACTGCGTGAGAAGGCCCCGTTTTCGAGCAATCCCTCTACAGTTCCACTGCCACACCACCAGATTAGTCGCCATTGTTCTACCGATGATTTTGCGGGGCGCCCGCTGTAGGGTAAGGAGTGGGTCGCGTTACGCTGGTAGATCGACGTGCTTTGGGTCGTTCGCACTCTTCCTGGCGCGGTAATGCGACCATCGCAGCCTGCACTTGTGTAGAGACCATCGCCTCTGCCTGGCTGCTGAGGAGCTCGTTGAACAGGGAGCGCATTTGGCTCATTATTTGTTGAGTGTATGTTTTTAGCGCCTCCTCAACTTGAGCAGCAACCTGTTGAGCTATCTTGGCCTCTAGACTGGTTTGCATTTCTTTCATTTCGTCCCTTAGTTGTTTAAAATCTGCTTCAAGGTGTTGTAGGGCTGTTGTGTGGTATCTTGCCTTTTTCACTGCCGGTTGCAGTGACGCTGGTTCTACTTCCTGTACTAAGGGTTGCACTATATCACCCAATGGTGTAGCTTCAGGTGCGTGTGCCTGTGCTTGCATGTCCATGTCTTCGGTAGGCTCTAGTGATTGTGACGATAGTATTGACATTTGATTAGGTCTGCGGGTTTGAAGTAGAGCGTTCTTATAATCTTTGGCTACTTTTTGAGCTCGTGTTTGAACTTGATATGCATAGGTCGCGGGGGGGAAAGGGGAGGTGCCGGGTGACTGACTCACGTTTCGCTGGTTGGCGGGTTGCTCGTCTTGTTGACCTCGGGAATGGTTGTGATCCGGAGACTGGCTGCCACCTCTGGGCCGGTTGAAGTCCCCGGACTGGCCGCCGCTCCCGGAACGGCCGCTGCTGCCGGACTGGCTTTGGCCCCCGAAGTGGTCCCGGCCCCAGGAATGGCCGCGTCCCCTAGATCGGCTGCGGCCCCTGGATCGGCTCCTGCCTCTGGAGTGGCTGCGGCCCCTGGATGGCTGACGGCTTCTGGAGCTACTTCTGTCTCTCGATGTGTTGTCGGAGTTGCGTTTTGGGCTTGGGCTTCGGCTTGCGATGGTGACTGTTTTCATTTGCTTGTTGTCCTTTCGTTGTTTCAAACGCTTCAGGTAGGCCGCTTCTCTGACTGCTTTATCAGCGGCTCGTCGCACTTCACAAGTCGGGTCATCGGCCTTGTGGTCCTTGCCACAATTAGGACAGCCTGGTTTGCAGTCATGATCCCCTACAGGATCTCCGACCGACTTTCCACATGTTCTGCACCTTTGTTTTCCATTGTCGCGACAAACGTCTGATCGGTGTCCTATAGCAAAGCATGTTGAGCAAAATTGCGCCTTGGGTCGGTGAGGGACGCAGCGGTATATACCTCCGCCGAAGATGACCTGGCGAGGTACATGCGAGCCCTTGAAAGTTATGATGGCAGTGGCTGTTTTACCCATCATACGAGCCGCAATAATTTCATAATTTGGGGCTCTGAGTTCACGCATCAATTCTTCGGTGGGGGTGTTCAATTCCACGTTGTGGATCACACCTCTACACGAGTTGTGGGGCGAAGCGATATAGATGTGGACAGGGTAAGTTTTGCCATTAAGAGTGGTTTCGTTAATGCGTTGGAGCTTTTCTGTCGCCGAGGAGTCATCACTGGTTATTATGGCCAAGTTCTTTTCTTTTTTGATGTCTACTGTAGCGGCGCGAGCCTCTGCAGCAGTCAGGGCTGCTGAGACGCTTAGCGCGTCGTGGAGCGTTCGTGGGCTCCACTGAGGTAGGAAAAGGCCAGTTGGCGGACGCAAAATGAGCGTTGCAACGTGCTGCGTACCTTGGGAATGTTTCGATACTCGGGTGGTCCATCCATCAGTGTCGGTGACGAATTTCGGGGCCATTGCTGCTGCAGGAGTGTGGGCCTTTGGCGTACTTGACGGTAGGTCTACTCTCCCACCCGTTAGGGATAGCTGGGCGCCCTGCCAGGTCCGTGACAAAAGCACAGAAACTCACAGTACGTTGGTCCGATCACAGCAGAAGTTGGCCAGAATGTTCGGATGATGTTCTAGAGGAGCCGAGCCGTGTCTGAGGACTGGTCCTTGTCGAATAAGTTGGCATTCGGGTCTTTCCTGTGGAGCGATGCGAAGGCACGTATGCTCGGACAGGAGCGACAGGGATCGTTGCTGGTAGCCGACTCATAAACTTGCATCGGTGCTGGGCAAAGGCTGTCTGCTCCCGCACGAGGTGAAATACGTCGGCTCGCTTTCTGGTGCTGCACCTCAAACACCGATCCCTAGATCTGTCTGGTCATTACACCCTGAACAGCTTTCAGTCCTGCGCGTCACGTGATGTGACGTCGACGACGTCACTACGTGCCAGCTGGGAGGGCCGCGAGCGCTTGCTGCGTCCACACCTCGCGAGAACTGATCTCACATACAGGTTCCTCGACCGCCAGATTCGCACGATTTGTCAGGGTAAATGTAATAATTAGTACTACGAAGGGAATTATACATATTGTCATGGTTGAGGTCGGGCATGAAATAGATGGTAGCTGGCCCATGCCGTCGTCCCACTTATCACGCTGAGGACGTTGTTGAAGGAAAGGACTGCTTCTCATCGAGAACGAGGAATATGGGATTTATTTACAGTATTTACGTGAGAACGTTACAGTTCATCAGTCGAGCATGACTGAAAGAGGAATGTACACTGAGGAGCCGCCAACGGCTTCTTAAATACACTATGTCCTCCCTAGATCTCTAGGTGAGGGAAAACGGCCGTTCAAACTGCTACCAATTCGGAGCGTTCAAAGGCATCGCAGCCGACCCGCCTTTGAGGGGGGGGGGTTACACGCACTTCAGCACAGGTTTCACTGATCACGCCGAGGTGAATGGGCTCTTGCAGACACGGGTTTTGCCCCTAGCAGGCGCCTCTTCATCCCAGTGTTGACTCCGCAGACAATGGCCGCCGCGTCTGTCCATGACTTCTAAGCCCCGTGAGACGGCCGCCAGACATCTTCTCCCAGGAGTTCCACCGCTTCTAACCAGCCGTGGCGGCCACGGCGAATCCACGAACAATACTTGGTCCGCCGACCGGGTTTAGTCATAGCGGCGCCAAGGGGGTGTTGATGCGGTACACCATCATCCCTACAAAACGAGTCACCGCGGCAGGTGGGGAAGGCTTCCATGGTCGCTTCGGGAAGCTCGCCACCCTCGCAGCTGCGGCTGGCTGGGAAAATTTTGTAGGTCGGTACCCTTGCAGGTCGTTCGTAACAATATTTATTGATCACAGCAGACGCCGTCTGTAAGGATATTTACCACTACACAATGTTCGCGGCTGAAAGGGATGACAGCAAACGATATCGCGCTGTAATATAGATACATGTTACCTTTTATACTGTGTACTATAAAATCACAACTGACAGCCACAAGAAGTCATTGCACTGATAAGAGGCACGCAGAGTAACAATACCCGAAAATAGCCCTTTGTTTGTCTCAGTATAGAGACAGAAAGCAGAACATAGCACATTGCAATGCCAAAGCCATGCCAAAAGTTAGAACATGAAAACCATACTGTCATTTTAATTGTAGGTTAGGCAAGATATTAACTCATTTATCAGATTGAAAAATGCTGCACTTCAAAGACATCAAACACAAGACCTTGCATTTCAGAGTCAAAGACATGCGAAAAAACCACTGTCCATTAAAAACACTGGTGGCCAAATTGTGGACAGTAGTAGGATAAATAGGTGACGCAAAGAACCACTTATTGCACTGCTGCCGGTAGAGGCATCGACAAGAAACCCCAATGCACAAACCAGATTGCACAATATCTCTGTATGCACTCTGCACAAGAAAAGCACACACAGTCACAAGTTATCACAAATAAGTCATTCACCAATCACAGCAAGAACTGTCTTAGGTTTAGTTCAATGAGAAAAAAAGAAACATATCGTATTGAGATGCCAAAAACATTACAATTTCAATTTACAAAACAATGAACTGCCATTTAAATCTAGGCTAGAAAATATGTACGACACAAACAAAGAAGGCTCATTGTACTGCAACAGGCCGAAATTGGCCAAAGAAATCACACCAGAAAACTGCAATAAAATACTCACAGTACAACTTAACACAATTAAACGTGCAGAGTACAGGGTATGGAAAATCACTTTTCAAGAAAGATTTGAGCTTTTCGGTTTTTTGCCTTCTGTTCCTTTCTAATGTTTAGATGATCATTCCTTTGTTTGCGCAAGTTGTTCAACATTATGTCTGCTGCACAGTTTGCAACCAGTGTGATAAGGAGCTCCTAGGCATGCCCATTTTCATATGCATCTATGTCCTCAAGCCTCGGAAGAGAGTCTAGAGTCTGTTGCCGAACGACACTCCTGTAGTAGGGCCCATGGAGAAACTGTGCAGGCACTTTGTGTCAGAAGCTTTGTAGCTACAACTTCCGTATACATGACTACTGTAATCACAAAGGCAGAGGGAAATTTGAGGCCACCTCGGTCCAGTTGTGCGTTTAAGGAATGGGTGCCTTCATCCATTTCAGTCTCATTTCCAGTAACAACCAAGTGCCCTCGGCAACTTTCGCACTTTAGAGCTTTCTTGTAGCATGCGCACAATGCCCACCAACATAACCATTAACTGACATTCATGCTCTGAGCGCGTCAAGGTCATCGTCGCTAACATGAACACTAAAGGAGGTGCCTACATCTCTGACACTTTATTTCTTCGATGCCTCTGAGGTCGTCAGTGCTCATCCTTGGGAGGGTATTTTGAAGGCGAATCCTGCCCTCTGTTTCATAGAGTTGTCGAACAGATATGTGGTACTGCTCACCAGCCATCCGCCGGTACTGTACAAAGCGACTCTCGAGAGGATCCGTTTGGACTTTCCCTAGTAGGACGTACTTGAAGTGAAGCTCACTTATGCAGCACTTTACCAATTTCAACAAGGATTGAGCAGAGAGCCTTAGGGCACTCAATGTCTCCTTGGTAAGGACTCCAGTGTGGTGCCCATGAAATTCCCAGACGTCGAGCCATGTAATGAAAGCATTTAGAAAAGCTACTTTTGGGTCACCTGTATGGTATGACATGGGTTGTTCGTAACCATTACGGTGATGGAAGCCTTTATTCGGTGTCTTTACGTTGACAATACTCCACCAGCGAACAATGATTTTGATGAAATCTGCTGTTGCTCACGCATGCTCAAAATTGACTTCACCACTGCGGGCTGCCAGGGCTGCGGCTAGGTGCGGATTAAAAACCTGCAGTACCAGCGTAACATTCTGCCGTTCTAAGTTGCTTGGATTAGGTGCCTTTGACGTCAAGCCATACCCAGACTTTAGCAGCAGAGATGACTGCTCTTTATGCATATCTCTCAAATGCCTAAATGAGGCAGCCATTTGAATTCACGACGAACATTATTGTTTCAAAGCTCGAAGCGTGGGTAGAAAAAGCAAGTACCTGCATTTTTCTGGTTCAGCCAGTTATTTCTTATGCACTTGAAGAGATGCACAGCATCTACCACGTAAAATAGCGGCCTATCTGCGTCTGCCGCATGTGGGTAAACATGACGAAGCATCGGCTTTGGCAGAAACATCTTCGTTGCCTTCCAGTTCAGCGAGTTATCGTCACGGACAACAGCTATGACCCTGTACCCAATCTCTTCTAAGCGCAAGATTACCTTCTCCAGTATGGCATGGAGTTAGTTACTCTGTATGGTTTTTACAGAAAGAATGTGTGCTACCTCCTTGAATGAGGCCAGCCGACTTTGAACCATAAATACGTGTACTGTTGTGGCTGCCTCGTTGGGAATTCACTGCAGCACCACATGTGTTCCAACCCTTGTAATCAAAATAAGGCTCGATATGAATTTCGTCAAGCATCAACATCGCGGTGTGTTCATGTGGCTGCAGATGTTTAAATCCCTGAGAAGCATACTGAAGGGAAGTTTCATCGCAAGAATCAATTTCTGGGCAAATTTGAACAGATGAGCACGCTTTCGTGAGAGTGCTCGGATGGGGCAAGGTTAGTGTACTTGTTTCTCTAAAAAACTTAGCGTTCGGCGATATTGTGTGGAGAATGCATGCAAGCACCATTACCTGTGTGCTGTACTGAATACGCTCTGCAGAAAGGAGTAGTAGTTGTTCCTTTATAAACTTTACAGCCCCTTTCTTGTCTTCATTAGGGATGCCTTCTAATACGCCCAGAAGGGAATGTATTGCAAGCACAGGCAAGCACATTGCAAGCGACAGGTGATGAGGACTGCAACGCTCCTCAGACAGCATGCACAGTTTGCCCAAGGTTTCCAAGAAGGAAGGAGCTTTGGGACCTGAGTTCGGTACAACAGCGTTACCAAAGTTTTTGATCCCGGAGCATTGATAGCAGGCAGACACTTGAAGGTTTTCGAACACCGTCAATGACGCCTTCAACCAAGGCTCACGATCGTTAGTGATGTTCACAGATATCGTGCACTTTTCTTTATGGATCTCAGTCCACTTCACCGGCACTGATGCCACTTGCAAGCATGCCTTGAGTTCTTCGAGGGACGAAAAATGGTCTCTCTCCTGCTTCGCTTCATGTGAAGCCAGTGACTCTTCTACTGCATGGGCCAGTTGGGAAGCTTCTAGTTGGCTGCTCTTGGCATCAGGTGCTTCTCTCGTGCTGTTGTCTGGTGCTTAAAAGTACGAAGGACAATCGGAAAAAAACTGTAGGTACAGATCCACGGCGGAACCGCGGTACTGGCAGTGCAACTGTAAGAACGTTTCCTATTCTCGGATTTGTTTATGAAGTCGCGCTCTCGATACATGAAGCATGGAAATTATCCGCGCAAACCTGCAGCAACGTACAAACGTCTCGTTACTGCCTGAGAAGCCACTTATTAAAGTAACCTATTGCTCTCCCCTTTGTGTAAGCGTGTTTGCAGTCCGTGTGGGCACAATAAGTCTATCTGGGCTTCGGAAGTATCACGGTAAATGTACTTAACAATTACGAGCAACTAGGGGCACACAACAGGACCTCCTAGGAATGACGCGTAGCCACTTCTTGAAAGTGTCGTCGTCTTTAGGGAAAGAAAACACTTGTATCCTCTTCCCCGTATCGTAGTTGCCAGTGCACCCTGACACACAACACTTATTTGGCATTTTAGTACCCACTGTACATCGCGCACGGAGCTAAAATTGCTGCGAAACAACAAAGGAAAACGATAAATGCGACCACGCCACTCCAACAACCGGTCCGTGCGCAGCGTGTAAGAACGAGGCTAAATTCATGTCGCTGACGCTGCGGCTTCTGGAAGTGTCAGCCTGCTGGATCTGACGTCAAAATTTTGGGCACAGGCCTGAAAGATGTTCAGGGGGTAATGGTCTGGCCCATCGCGACCGGAAGTGTTCTCCCCGGAAAAGCATGTTAGGCTCGCAGGCGTCGGAGCCGCGCCACACACTTTGTCCGCTTGTCCGTACTCGTGCGGAAAAGGATGCGGATCTTCTGGCAGCAATTCTTCCAGTGACGCCCTGCATTCTGCGTTTGCTTTTGTACAAAGATATCCGTTATCATATTTAAGTTCATCTGATATGAACTCTGGTGCTGACTGTGTCAGTGTCGTGGATCTGTAAACGCAATCAGGGCCATAGATGAGAGGGCGGTATCGTTGTTTTTTGTGCGTTTTGGTGCTGTCTCGCAGAATAATAAACCGGCTTTGATAGCACTGAATATTTAGACCCAGTGAGATCACTTATACTCTGAGTAATGAAACAATAGGCCACGGCAAAAATCTTGTATATATATGTCGGCTCGTTTGAATGATTCTCGAACGCACACATGTAGTCTAATGGAATAAGTCATAGTCTAGGCGATATTTGGGCTACACAATTCCTGTGAAACTGGCAGTACGGGCCTCAACATGTTACAGCTTCAATTATACGCAATTTTTACCGATAACGTAGTGTCAGTGAACACACCTGTGTTTTACGTAATACGATAAATCACAGCATGAAGCATGTGAGTATAATTTAACTTGATAGGTATTGCTCAAGCGCACATGCCTCGAAATGATTTTCAACGGCTTTTTGATTTTCCTAAACTTATTGTATTCGTATTGACCATTCTTGGCCCACTGCGTATGTTCTGCTAGGTAAGGGCCACCGTAACTGTGACAAAAGGAGTATAGAGTGCTTAAATACATTTTCGTGCCTACCACACATGTGGTGCGTCTCTGTGCCATGCATCTCTCATCACCGCCATTTCTTCGACAAACGTCTTCCATCCCTTTACACCTCGTGACGTCACTGATTCAGCGTTAAACAACACTGTACTCCATCGCATCAACAGCACTCATTGCACCGTTTCCCTAACGCTTCCCGTCACATATACTCCAACATTTGCGTAGGATATACATACCTTCTTTTGTATCTACTGGTGGCCTGAAGAAGAGCAGGCTCACTTTTTTTTTGTCTTTTCGCGCAGCTGAAGAGCATTGTCGGGTTTTCTGTACAATGAGTTTAGGCTGCTTTCCGGTAATGACTTGCTGAATTGCCAACGAACATGAACTGTTCCAAACCGGTCGAGCCGCTATTTTTTTCGTCTCGTAGTTGAACTCGAGCTGAACAGTTTCCGTTGAACCGAAACGATTACCGAAACGAAAATGTTACGGTTCGACACTCTGATGCTAGACTCGTTTGCGCAAGTCTTCAAGTTTTCTCTAACACAAAAGCTACAAGAACAGTGATATCCGATTTATATTGGACCAGCATTAAGCTGTTCTTCTTATGTAGCTACTAGCTTGCCTTAATATGTGTTATGTGCAGAAGTATGGTGCGCTGAAGGACAGTAGTAGTTAGTTAACAGGGGAATTTCCTAAGTAGACGCCTCTGGCGACTGTGGTAACGCAGTCAGCCTATGTTCACTTCCGTCATCGTAGATGAATCGTTTCAGCTTCAGATTTGGTTGCGGCGAATTGGCTGGAATTTATTGGCGTCTTGTGAGTACCTATAGGCGTTGCTAATAAATAATGTATTGAAGAAATTGACCCTAAAGGTTGCGCATGGTCAAGTATTCACCGCACAGTTTGGATCATTGTAGAGTTCAGAGCCGGTTGAAAGATACCGACATTTGCGCTCACGCAGCATTTTAGTCGTCGTAATCACCAGTCTACTTTTATGCCCACAGCAGGATGGAAGCCTCTTCCCCGCGATCTCCAATTACCCCTTCCTTGCGCTAGCTGATTCCAACTTGCGGCTGCATATTTCTCAATTTCATCGCCACAGCTAGTTTTTTGCCTTCCTCGACTGCGCTTCCCTTCCCTTGGCACCCATTCGGTAAGTATAATGGTCCGCCGGTTATCTAACCTACGCATTACGTGGCCCGCCCAGCACAAGTTTAATGCGTAAGCAACCTTTGGCGAGCTCCCCAGCCCTGTCACGCGAAAAGTGTATTGCTTTGTATCTGCACAAAAATGCGTAATTTGCAAAGTTATGACATTTAATCGTTATGGTAGCGTAAATGTACATTATCGCTAGCTTATAAGCGATAAGAAACAACTTAAAGCAAGACAATAAAATAAGGATACCCATAGAGATACATAGCGCTCCTTAGAATATACATGATGAAGCTTGCAGCAGGAGTGGGCCAACTTAAGTTTGAGGGTGGGTCAACTTGAAATTTGCAAGCGGGCCAACTTGAAACGTGGGGTGGGCCAACTTAGATTATGGTTAGGGTCAACTTAAAATCTGGGAGTGAGCGAACCTGAAATTTGGACATGGGCCAACTTAAATTTGGGGGTGGGCCAATTTAAATCGGAGGGTTGGCCAATTTGAAATTTGAGGGTGGCACAAGTTGAAATTTCGGGTTGAGCCAACTTAAATTTGTGGGTGGGCAAGCTTGAAATCTGGAGGTGGACCAAGTTAAATTTGGGGGTGGACCAACCTAAGTTTGGGCACGGGCCAACTTAAATTCGAGGGTGGGCCAACTTGCGATTTCGGGGTGGCCCAATGTCTTATCGAACGCTGCTGAGCTACTGTGCTACTAAGAGGGAAAATAGAGGGATTCCGGATCAAGCTACAGAACAGGTATTCGGCTTTGACACAGGAAGAGGACCTTAGTGTTGAAGCAATGAACGGCAATCTTATGGGCATCATTAAGGAGTCTGCAATAGAAGTAGATGGCAAATCCGTTAGACAGGATACCAGTAAGCCATCGCAGGAGACGAAAGATCTGATCAAGAAACGCCAATGTATGAAAGCCTCTAACCCTACAGCTAGAACTAGAATAGAACTGGCAGAACTTTCCAAGTTAATCAACAAGCGTAAGACAGCGGACATAAGGAAGTATAATATGGGTAGAATTGAACATGCTCTCAGGAAGAGAGGAAGCCTAAAAGCAGTGAACAAGAAATTAGGAATTGGCAAGAATCAGATGTATGCGTTAAGAGACAAAGCCGGCACTATCATTACTAATATGGATGAGATAGTTCATGTGGCTGAGGAGTTCTATAGAGATTTATACAGTACCAGTGGCACCCACGACGATAATGGAAGAGAGAATAGTCCAGAGGAATTCGAAATCCCGCAAGTAACGCCGGAAGAAGTAAAGAAAGCCTTGGGAGATATGCAAAGGGGGAAGGCAGCTGGGGAGGATCAGGTAACAGCACATTTGTTGAAGGATGGTGGGCAGATTGTTCTAGAAAAACTGGCCACCCTGTATACGCAATGCCTCGTGACTTCAAGCGTACCAGAATCTTGGAAGAACGCTAACATAATCCTAATCCATAAGAAAGGGGACGCCAAAGACCTGAAAAATTATAGACCGATCAGCTTACTGTCCGTTGCCTACAAAGTATTTACTAAGGTAATTGCAAATAGAATCAGGAACACCTTAGACTTTCGTCAACCAAAGGACCAGGCAGGATTCCGTAAATGCTACTCAACAATAGACCATATTCACACTGTCAATCAGGTGATGTGCGAAATATAACCAACCCTTGTTGAAACCAACCCAACCCAGTTGGAGAAGTATGGGAGAGGCCTTTGCCTTGCAGTGGGCGTAACCAGGCTGCTGATGATGATGACGAACGTCCTTCGAATTACAACACCCCGCGGGCAGGCGAGCTCGTTGAGACGTTGGGCGCGTTTTGATCGGGCTTTACCGAGGCGCAGTCAGAACGCAGGCGACAGCTTGCGTGGGCAAGGAACGCGCGAATAACACAGGCTTGCGAGAGCGACAGCGAAGGTGACACGGCTTCGCCGCGATGTACTGTGCTCTCCCCTCGCCCAATCACGCGCTACTCCGGCAGCTGGTGTTCCCTTTCGACCGCTCTACTCCGTCGATGGGCGTTCGTGCCCGGCGTTCCGGCTCAGTTGGTACGATGGCAGTGAGAAGGCCGCATGCGGCGAGAAAATCTCACTACTGCCTGCTAAAGGCTAAGCATTCTTTGCCGCCGGAAAGGCCATGGGTAGACGCACATAAGCTAGGGGAAGCAAGTAAGCAAAAGTAAGCGAGAGCGAAGTCACAGCCGAGTCAAACAATCCTTACTCATTAGTAGACAATTCAATTTCTGTAGCTTCTTTTTCTCTTAATGTCAACTAGAATATCGGCTGTCCCTGTTTGCTTTCTGATCCACACTGCTCTCTCCCAGTCTCTTGAAATTACGCTGCTCTTTGCGCAGTCCTTCACATATTTTCGAGTTTCTTTTTGACCTCATTTTTTCTGGTCCATACTTTAGCACTGGTAGAATTCAATTATTATGCCGTTTTTTTCAACAACCGTGGTAAGCTTTTTGTCAGCATTGAATAATGCCTGCCTTATGCACTCCAACCCATTTTTATTCGTCTGTAAGTCTTCTTGTCATGATCAGGGTCCCCTGCAAGTAATTCACCTGGATAAATATACTCCGGCACGGACTCTAGAGGCTGACTGGCGATCATGAATTCTTGTCTCCATGCCAGGGTACTGATCATTATCTTTGTTTCCTGCATATTAATGTTCAACCATACTCTTACACTTTCTCGGTTAAGGCCCTCAACCATTTGGTGCAATTCATCCCCAGTGTTGCTGAAAAGGACAATCTAATCTGCAAACTGAAGGTTGTTAAGATATTCACCACTGATCCTCACTACTAAGCATTTCCAGTCTAATAGTTTGGCCTTGAATACATCTAAGCGTAAAGTGAATAGCAGTGAATATACTGTGTATCCTTGCCTTACCCCTTTCTTGAGTAACTAATTTGCTACTTTCCTTGTGGCGATGCATGGTAGCTGTAGAATCTAAGTAGATAATTCCGAAGGTATTGACGTATGCCTCCTGTACTCCTTGATTACGCAATGCTTTCACGACAGCTGGCATATATACGGAATCAAATGCCTTTTTATAATCTATGAAAGCTATATAGAGATCACACATTTCATAGGTTTCATTCTAGATATTCAGATTAGAGGGGTTATTTCCGTTCTTCCACAATTGGATCCATAATCAAGATTGATTGGGGATCGCAGGCTTTCTACATCTTTGGAGAAAGGGCATCGGAACGTTGCTACACCAGCAAAGACACGTGCCTCATCTCAGTCAAACTATCCCCCTTACCCTCGAGTGTACTTCTTGGTTCTCATTTGACAAAGGTTGAAAAATAGAGAGGAGAGTAAAAATTCAGTAAAATATTTAAATGTAAAGAATGCTATTATCGGCCATGCCCTATCGAGATTTAGACCGGCACTACACCCGTCTAGACACGAAACGCGCCCTCTTAGCTCGAGGACAGTCTGGAAGGTTGCTAACGGCACATTCTACTGGTCGTCTTATAGCGCTCCGGTAGCGTCAACAATGTTGTGCAACCCTTTGACTGCCGGGTTTTTTTTTTTCCCGACAGCTCCTCAGCCGCCGCCCTCTTTCTCTTTTTATTGCGCGGTGGTATGGCCCTATCTTATGCTGCGTAGCAGCTTGTTTTTCGTCGTCGCTTTCTCTCGTTTCAGTGCGTGTGAACAGATTATAATTTCCTTCGTTGTCATATAGTTTGGACGTGTGGACTTGCCACACTTACCGGGGGCCATGGCTGTCTTTTCGATCCTTAAACCCGGCCGCGTTCTTTTGGTCATGTTGGTTCAGCGGACATCTCATGTTACATTGAGACTGGTTCCTTGTCGCACATGTTTCTTCCTCTTCATAATTCATTTAGCAGTTCATATTTTTCTTCGTCTGTCAAAGTACGGAAGGTCCTGGCACAGTGGTTCGGCATGGGTACTGCCGTGACAGAGCGACAAAACACTCAGACTATTGCTCCACTGAAGTCAGAAGTTGTGTATTCTTGAATGTATCTAGGTGTCCTCTCTATAGATAGCCGAACTGGTAGGCAAAGTTGTTTATTTGCAAGCGTTGCTTCTGGAGAGGCAAGGAGTGCGTCGAAAGCATGAAACAAATACACTCGGAAGTGGCAAGAGTTGTGCGAGTGTGGGTGCCCGAGTTATCTCGGCAGTGGCAGTGAAATTTATGAGGCATGAACGAAGCTTTAGTTTGAGCGTACGCGGGCTGCAGTTACAGCCGTAAAGCTAGATAATCGCTAGTATACACTCCCGCCTATTATCGTAATACAGATTTAAAACTTTGTTAGACAGTGCAGCGCGCTGAAGAGGGTGACGCTGGCCGTGAAGATTGTATACCGATGAAGATGAGCGCTGAAGATAACGTTCACGCAAGTTTCTCCGTGCCCGGAAGCAGCCAACGTGGCTGCTGGTTATGGCGGCGAAGAACGCCGTACGAAAGGCTATCAACGCGAAAACATGCACAATCTCTGTGGCACGTTGCGGCCGTCGAGATGCGTGACAACGGGAGTGGCGCGACAAGTGCACTGGCGAAGTTTGTTCCCGAACGGTGTAATAATAATAATAATATTTGGGGTTTTACGTGCCAAAACCACTTTCTGATTATGAGGCACGCCGTAGTGGAGGACTCCGGAAATTTTGACCACCTGGGGTTCTTTAACGTGCACCTAAATCTAAGCACACGGGTGTTTTCGCATTTCGCCCCCATCGAAATGCGGCCGCCGTGGCCGGGATTCGATCCCGCGACCTCGTGCTCAGCAGCCCAACACCATAGCCACTGAGCAACCACGGCGGGTCCCGAAACGGTGTAGAGCGCGATGAAACGAGGTTCAAACTTTTTCGCATAACCCAGGAGCTCGAAATGGGATCCGCAGTAATATAGCTCGTCTCGAACGTGGTAATAAACGACACGGGGGGATGCGTCGTAGCGAGTTTTGTGGTTTTGCTGGCGGCCGTCGGTGTTGAGGCGAGCTTAATGGCGACACCAGGAAACGCGCAAAACGAGCTGCTCGCACTGTGATGTCGACGAGGTCACCGGGACGCCAAAGAAAGAGACGTCGAGGAGAGCGGTCGGTTGACGGCCGTACCCGAGCAAAGATGGTGATTACCCCGTGGTGCACTGCGTGGCGGTGTTTCATGCGAAGCTCACGAATGGAAGAAGGACATTCCAGTTGGTGGGGTCTGGAGGTTTGATATACACTGATAACGTCTCGAACAGCGTGCGATGAAAGCACTCTGTGAGGCCATTATTTTGTGGGCGGTAGCCGGAAGTCGTCTTATGAATGGTGTTCGACGCACGAAGAATTTCGTCGAGGAATTTCCAAGTTTTGACAGAAATGCCTTGCATGAATGAATGAATGAATGAATGTGTGTTGTTTAGTGGCGCAAGGACTAGGTACGGCCAAAGAGGCCTTGCCATGGTCCCTCAAGAGGACACGTGGGGCTCCGCAGCGTAAAAATGTGGCCTCCATGAAAAAGGAAGCAACCTCCACTGCGGATGCTGAAGGAAGCGGGGATATTTAAGCGTACCGTGTCAGGTGACCTAAGGCTGTGACTGTCCATCGGTTACCGCCAGACGATATGAGTGGCAGTCCGTACAGGTCGATACCAACGACTGTGAAACGGAGTTCAGGACGTGGTACAGACAGAACTAACCCAGCGAGAGGTGAAGTCAGTAGTACGCCGCGCGGGCCGAGCGAGCAAGGAGCCACGTATTTCGCCACGCTGGTGGCAAGTCCAGGCCAACAGAAGCTGCCGAGGATGCGCTTATATGTTCTATGGACGCCAAAGTGACCGGAAGTGTGATCGTCGTCAAAGGTCTTCAGTATCTGGGCCTGAAGTGGTCGGAGAATGACGATTTTTGTAGAACAGCCAGACTGCCGTAAAAGGACCGTTCGAATGTGTTCACATATGGCAGCTTTCGGCGACGAGCGCCCTCCAGGCAGAACAGGATGTCCTAAGTGGCGCAAAATGACTCTGTGTTTTATGACACACTTCTTACAGTTAAATTATTTGAATGCCATAGGGCGAAAAAAGAGCCCCGTTTGCCGCAAGCTTGCAAGAAGCCCGAGAGGAATAGCGAGCTGAAGTGGTATCAAGACGTCTATAGGTGGAGACACATCCAGTGCCACGTGCAGCTCGTAGCCAAGTTCCCGCGACAGGCAATCCACTGCAGCGACGTCGGATCATCTGCACACAAGGGCGGAGTAGCGTCGAAACATTCCAACGCGACGTGTCTCCGGAATTCGCCAACGCTCCCGGCGTAAACGCTATGCAGGGCCACTATCGAGACTTCTCTGTAAAACCATTCATCACGTCGACGACGCCGTATATATACATGTATGCGTAAGGGTTCGTTTCGCACCCTTCCTGTACTGAAGATTCGTAACCGAGACTGAATGATGGTCTGTAGCGACCAGATGCCTTACCGCGGAGATCGGCTGATGGCTGCGCAGACCTCAGGCCTTGCGGCCGACGGTTGCAAGGAAGCGAGCGAAAAGCAAGAAAGAAAAGAAAAAAGACAGGGAGAAAAGAAATTTTTTTAAGACGACGGCTCTCGGCTGTGACCTGCATTGGCGAGCAAGCGGTGCCACTTCATTGCCATGCAACGCGTCGTTGAGCTCCCCGCAACAGAGCGAGATGAAGCGGTAGATTCCGCGACCTTGAGCGACGAGCACTGGCGACCACTGTCGCCGCCTTCGCAACAATGCCGGTACTGAAGGTGGCCCGGCGACGTCAATTAATGCCCCCCCCCCCCCCCCTCCCTCCGCCCCGCTATCCTACCTGGTGCGCCGCCATGGTTGGCGCGCGGTGTGCCACGTGTGCGATGGGCGCGAGCGCGCCTGGAAAAAAAAAATTAATGCGTTGCTGAGTGGCGCGTGTTGCAACTCGCCACGTCTGTACACGCCGCGCACTTACCAAACTCGCTACCGATGTAAACATCACATTTTTCTCTAGCGCGTGGCGACGTCTGCGGACGGCTAAGGAGAATACGAAGACGCCGATTCAGACGTGACTAACGGACCAGGGTACCAGTGCGGCGGCTCGTCGTTACTTAGACTATGGGGTAATGTATAACCCACGTAGGGTCCGAGACGGCAACCGTTACCTCAGCAAACTTGAAGCACTAGCTGAGGGAACAGCAGAGAAAAAAAAATAGAAATAGAGGTACCATGTTTCTTATCAATTAATTTCCTTCTTTTTTTTAAAGACATCCGCTGTTGCAAACCTTTTTGAATTCTCCGAAGTGTCGCATTGCGTTTTGACTTCATTCGCTGCCATTGACCGTTGATTTAGGTCAGCAGAATTCATTACCAGTGCCTTGCCCGTACAGGGACTGAAAAAGAAGCGAATCTTTCTCCAGGCGCGCAAAACTGACCTCGAGACAATTGCCGCTCGAAAGGAATGGCCGCGTAATAGACTGGCTGCTTGTATTTTTTTTTTAGCCTTATTACGTCAGTACACGTTCCTTGGCATTTTGACATCTGAGAGATCAGAAACGGCTCTTCTGACGCGTTTTCGGCGTTGCGCTCGACGCGCCTTTGTCACGTCGCGTGATGTCATCGGAGGTAAAATTAGGTATAAGTGGTTGCTACTGCGATTGCATTTAATAGCTGCTAGGGTTGGACGTCCCCAATGTACTCACTTGAGAAAAAAGAATTCTGACCCGGGATTCTGCGAAGAAGCCGATTTTCTCCTCCGCTTATCCGTGTAACTTGACACTGAGGACTGCGCTGCCCATTTGGCATTGAAGCATTTCCAGTGCACTCGCTAATTTCGGTTTCTGCATGTGAATTACGAATAAATGCTGTTTTACCGGCGAGCCTGTAGTTCGTATAATTTTGCTTACGGTGTACGTTGGAAAATGGCACGGCGCCTTAAAGTGTGTAAATATCTCTGCGCACGGGAGTTTTTTCTGAACGTGGTCACCTCACCCTGGACTCGTTCTCGCAATCTCTTTCCTTGCACGCTATGTTTAATGCGATTAACATTCTTTGGGAAACTCGTATTAGTTCGCGGTGTGTGTCTGTGCGTGTCTTGTGTGTGGGAGCGCTCGCACGTGTGTGCTTATGGATGTGTGTTTGTGTTGTGTTTGTGTTTGTGTATGTGTGTGTACATGCGCGTGTGGATATGTGTGTGTATGTGCGCATGTGTTTGTGTTTCGTGAGTGTATCGTGTATGTATGTGTGTCTGTTGTGCGCATACTTGTGTTTTTGCGTTCGTGTTATGTGACTGGGAGCGCGTGTGTGCGTTGTATGCGCGTGTGTGTGAGTTGCACTATCATCAGGCTCGACCCATGTATGGGGAGTGCCAAACGCCTGCTTCACCTCCGCCGCGGCCCGGGATTGCACTATATTCAGGATCGGCCCACGTGTGGTGAATTTATTTATTTTTTGCTTACAACGACACGAAAATTTCCTTGGACGATAGAAGTGCGATACAGCTTCGTATACAGCTTCGCTGTAAAAACTGCAGCGACTGAAGCAGTAGTGAGCCATTTGTTCTTTCTGTCGACATAAGAATTGACAGGCAGTCTGCGAGCAATATTATGTGCGGCACATAGTTTGAAATTTTCTATAAGGCCGAGCAAATAGCCATGAATTCGGCCACGAGGATTGGAGTGTAATCCGGCGGACGGATTGCAAAGCTCCATGATAGTGTTCCTGAGCAAATGCCTGTCGCCCATTGCCCGTCTTTCTGTGGTGCGTCCGTGGACATTACCTCGCATGAGGGAAAATCTTCGACATACTCCTTACTAGCACTGATACGATCTCGACCGGGTGAGGTAGGTCCTTACCGCAAGAATCAGGAAACGACGACGAAGCCGGGTATCGCGATGATGAAAAAAAGTAGAAAAGATTGTATTCACTTCATTGGTACATGTATGTGACTCACATCGGAATCTCGAGCGGTTCTCATTAGCACGGGGGCCGGGATGGCCTTAACCCCTGGCGATCCTGTGGTTGTCGACCTCTTCGTGGGGAGCCTGTGAAAGTAGGTTCTGCCGTCGACCCTGCCCTTCGGGTTTTCTTTTCTTCGTCCGTCCCTTTGTGTCAGCTCGTGGAATGAAAGGGTTGACGCCGTTTTGGAGAAGAGGGCAATTATGTGGACATGGTGGCGCCTGAATGTCTCTCACACCCGACAGGTTGACCATAACAGCACATAATACTAGTACATATAAACATGACACCCTGCACTACGTGACACATCCGAGTTTGCACTATACTACTCTATGTAGCCCTGCTCTGAGTGGCTTGACTCGGTCGGAGGGCAGCGGTATTTTTTTTATAAGAGGAATCGAGCTCTGTGTGTGTCTGTATGCCTACGCCGCTGAAGACGCTACAGAGATGGACAAATTTAATTTCACTGATTATTGATGACAAGAAGGAGATAGAGAAAGCAAGTAAAGGAAGATTATCGACTTTACCGTGTGGAGATCAATTATACTAAAGAAAAAAACTGTCACTGAGCATAAATAGAAAAAAAAATTCAATTATTCTAGATCAAAGGATTTCATCTTTCTTTTTATTGAAAGAAATATCTTCTAGTAAAATGACATTTTCACTTTCTTAGTTTTCATTCACATTAATTTTTTTCCAGTGTCAATTTCAGTCGATATGTGAGCCGAATGCATTCGAGCCCTGATTACAGCAAACATTGTGAAACCGTTAGCCCTTACCAGCACAAGAATACAAGCTGAAAAAGTTGTCGAACTTTCAAGCATCCAATATCGGACTAAAACGGTAAGAGGAGGATGGAGACTTTAAGTGACCAAGGCTAGAGCCAACGCTTCGACAGCGCGAATCTGCTGCACCACACGGGCTGCATTTCAGGCCAGAAGCGCCTCTTCCGAGCGATTCTGGTGTGCGCCGAGGACATCGCCCTAGCCGATCGCCTCTGAGCCCCCTCCCCACGCCTACGGTGGTCCGTCCGCTGCTGCTGCTTCCCTGTTTCCTCCACTACTCTTTTCTACCCCTTCCCCCCTGTGCAGCGCGGTTGAGGTGTCCTCATCTGAGAGAAAGTTACTGCGCTGCACTTTACCCCATGTTTCTTCCTTCCCAAACAAGAATCTCTCTCTGTCGTCGCGATGGGAAAGACGAGGCCTTGTCTTTTTCAGAGTTCTGATGAAGGCGAGTCACCTTGTGGAAGTGTCAGCTCGAGGCCGAGAACTCCCTTGTTCGCCCCAGCATTTTAGTGACAGAATCAGGAAGAAGACAGTTGGACGCTTTCGCGATTTTTTTTTTTCATAGCGAATAAAGACTGAATTTGGTGACCGTATTATTTTGTTTTTACAACGATGGTCCTTTTCTTTCGCAACTGCGCTGACTCAAAAGAAGCCTTAGTCGACCTGTTGCTACGAAGCAACGTTCTTTCACGATAATAAAAAATCGGCGGGTCACACGCGCTGTTCGAATCGGTTTAATCGAACTGTATATTAGTGTTAGTGAAGAACGATGTCCCTGCTTAGCGACCACTTGCAAGTAGAGACCGCGTGACAAATTTGGACACGTCTTCACGAGGAAACGCCTGACTCAACATAAATCTGTGGCGCTCGAACAAGCTGATGCCCTGCATGGCGGCGAAATTTGACGACGAAGTAATGACGATAGAATTACGACGACATTATGACGACAGCATAATCAGACGATGGCATGAGGACGACTGCATAATGGCAATGTAATGACCAATGTGTCATTACGACAGTTAGACAATGACGGCGTAGTGACAACGATGAAACGACCACATACATCTGTTTTAAGACGCCTGCATCACGACGCAACGGCGAGGACGAAACAACGAAGGAGGCATGGCAAGAATGAATGATGGTCATGGAACGAAGTGACGACGACGAAATGACGGCGAGGGTGTGTCGATATTGGAGCTCACGTGCCCGCTGACCCGCCTGACATGCCTGCTCGGGCCATCTCGGTTAGCACTTTGCCCAATGCCGGTTCCCAATGTGTCCGGTACCAGTCCATTGTACAAGACGGGAGCCAACAGCCAGGACTCGTAAAATGAGAGGAAGAGGCAAAGGAAAAGCTTCGCTTCAAAAATATTTAGGCGTCTCTTCCCGATATCCTGTATTTTTGCAAAAAAAAGGAGAAAAAAAAAGAGAACCCCTTAAAGTCGCTGAGCCGGTCGGCGGCTTGCAGATCATCGCTATGATGCATAGCATAGCTATAGTGTCGTGCTTTCCGACGATTCAGTGAGTTGCCGTTGGGTCATACGGTTTGTCTCATGATTTACCGCCACGGGCAGCGGAACATAGATAGCGCTAGCGGTCAAAAGTTCTTGTCGTGTGTGCAGCCCTACGGGAAGCCCTCATGCCGCATTCGAACGTTGAACCCAGCCTGAGCGTTGGTCGGCTTGGTTCAGTTTTAGTCGGGTCGGTTTATTCATCTTGCTTGTCGGGAGTCGTGTTGGCGTCTCCATGAAAGATTATAGCAAATAAATTCAGTTGAATTTCAAAAAATATTCAGTTAGGTGAAACGCATATAGTCGAAGTCGGTGCGATGGTCTTGGTGATGCGAAAGTAATCTAAAGTGGTGCGCCGAAAGAATTCGTCTTCAGCACGCAATCAGGACGATCTTCATGCTGGACTAACGCATGATGGTCTCTAAAACGCGTATCATTAATGGCTTCACGGGGGGAATTTGTTTTGGCACAACGTGTTGTTGACGCGTGTTTTGGGTGGAAAATAAATCTCACCGCTTTCATCCAAAATATTGGTACATTTTCTTTCCTTTTTCTACGTTAAACTACCGGGGCCATAAAACAGGCTCTCGCTATATTAGGTCGAGTCGTATCTCGTCGTCAGCCTTGCGTGTCATCGTTGTCGTTGAGAGATGAAGACGTCGATCATATTTTATTTGATGACGTCTGTTGGCGTTATTGTGCGCACACGATGCTTGAAGGACACGGTGATCCACTCTGATAAACGAATTCCTTCTCTAGAGGCAACAAAAAAAAATGTCCCTGCGAAGCGTTTATGTTTAAAATGACGTGGAGCAAACACGGCGCATGTAAAGGCAATTGTGACTGTCACGGAGTACAGACGTGAAAGTTTCGATTTGTCTTTTTTTTCCAAGATAAATGAAGATTCGGGTCCTCTGAGCTTTAGACAATATGCTGTAAAACAGAGTACCCTACATAATTTACTATAACGCGAGACTTCTACGCACTAATTCCGGTTCCGGCGCGCAGGATGGGGATTCGTCATGACGTCAAGATACACGCGATCAGTCTGATGAAAAACGCGAAACACATCCTTCTTTTTCCCGCGAGGAACGCCATCATATCTAGCCTTACTGCTACGCCATGATCTGAAAAAACAAGCACGAAGGACTCTAGCAAAGTACTTAAAAGACGACGACAAACACTAGTCTTTTTGTACGCTCTAGTCATACACTGGAAGCGCCAGAAGCACAACAGAAACTTAAAGCTCAACATCACAGAAATAACAGCCAAGGCTAAAGCCTACGCCGCCCAACTAACTAGCGTCAATCGGCAACAACTAAGTAACTCCATGGCTTGCACATTAAATACGGCGCGCTCTTGGAGTCTCCTGAGAGCACTAATTGATCCATTGAAGTCCGAAAGAGAAACTAATAAGGCACTTAATTGTGAGACCCCTTCACACCTTCGATGGTACGGAAGTTGAGCTGCTTGAAAACGCACGTGAGAAATGATTCAGAAACTACCTACCACCCATTATAAGGGGCAGTATGAAGGCGCAGAAATCTCTACACTTGACAGACACATAACGAAGGAAAAAGTTTACGAAGCCATACAAAACAGCACCAAAAATACTGCTCCGGGAGCTGATCGCATAGCAAAGGCTGTCATTCGCTACCTTAGCAAAGAGGCCATTCAAGAACTCACAAAATTCATAACTGACCACAGGAAGGCGGAGACTGTACCGACAGAATGGAAGCACGTGGAAATAATACTCATTCCCAAACCAGGCAAGAAGCTCCAGGTTCAGAATATCTGACAGATATCGCTTACATCTTGCCTTGGTAAGCTATATGAGTGAATCCTAACCCAGAAACTCCAAAACGACATGGAAGAGAGAGATTTGTACCGACAGAGTATGTTTGGTTTCCGGGCAAAACTCTCGACACAGGACGTGATCCTCCAACTTAAGGAAGACGTCCTCAAGAACGTCACAACCCGAGAGGAACGCATTGTGATGGCCCTAGACATCAAGGGGGCTTTTGAAAATGTCAGCCGTGAAGCCATCCTGATTAGACTAGACAACCTTAACGGCGGCAAACGCATCCACGCCTTTGTGAAAGCATTCCTCTCAGACGGAACGTCTACAATACGCATAAACGATGCCCGCACAAATATTTTACAAGTCCCCAATAAAGGCACACACTAGGAATCAGTAATATCATCATTGCTCTATAACATAGCTATGATCGGACTTGTCAGAAAATTAGAGAACATCACGGACATAAGACATGCGATGTACTCGGAAGGAATTACCATTTCGATCACCAAGGGCTCCCTGGGTGAAAAGGAAGGGAAACTACAAGAAGCCACCAACTGAGTTGAACAATATGTTAAAGAAAGAAAGAGGGAGATAGCAGAGAGAAAAGGCAGGGAGTTCAACCAGACGAGCGTCCAGTTTGCTACCCTACAGAGGGAGTGAGGGAAAGGGGGAATAGAAAGAAGAAAAGAGGCTGGAAGTGATGACTTTTGTGCATATTAACGAAAAAGGCCTGCAATGCTCAACGGAGAAACCAGAGCTACTCAGAGTCTGGACACACAAACTAAATAGGACGGCACCAACAGACACGTCTCCACCTCGAGGGCCGGGAAGACTATGGTAAAAGTGCTGGGGATGTGGCTCGAACCTAATGAACGGAGCACCTGCACCCAGAAGCGCCTCAAAAATACAATGCTACAGGTTACCAGTATGATTAAGAGAAACTAGTAAGAAACCTAGGCATCAGCAGGGTCAACATAGCTTACCGCACCAGTGAGTGAATCTCCATCAGGATAAACAAGCAAAAGTAATCATTCGGAAAGCATGCAAGACGGCACTGAAAGTCCCAGTCAGTATGCCTACACAGAAACTCCTTGCCCTGGAAGTACACAATACCTTCCAAGAGCATCGCGAAGCACAGCTCCAGGCTCAACAAGACACTCACGCAAACACCAACACGCCGAGCACTTCTCAAACGCCTTGGATATACTGAACGAATTAAGACAACGCCAGAAACAGCTGACATACCGGATGAAATTCGCACGCAACTCCGAGTGAACCCAATGCCAAAAAACATGGACCCGGACCTACGAACGCAAGCACGTGCAGATTGCATCCAACGCACGAACTCCACCAAAAAATGACGTAGTTTATGCAGACGCAGCCGCAAAAGATCCCAAACAAGGACGTAGAGTGGTCACGGTTATCAACGCAAACCTTCACGAAGTTACAGGTAGCTCATAAGCCAAAGCACCGTGACTGAAACTGAGGAGCTAGCTACCGCTCTAGCAGCGGCGAAGAGCTTCAGAACCGGCAAATCATTAATCCTTCTAACTGATTCCACAGACGCCTACCGGCATTTGTAAATGGCATAATAAGCTACCGCGCATTCCGTGTACTCCTCGAGACAGGTGGTGTAACACACCACACAACACAACCACAGCCGATCCAACACAAGGTACTGTGGGTGCCGTGACATAGCGGGGAATGAAGGTGTGGACCGGGTAGCTCGAGCGTATACATTCCGAGCATCTGAATAATCCGCGCTCGAAAGTCCACCATCTGTTCCAAATGAGTACTCAACCTTATTGGCACACTACAGGGGAACCAGGGTATGATATCCTTCCCCACATAAATCACTCACGAGGGCGTAGTCCAGTGACTGGAGACAGCTACAGACAGGAACCTTCCCCAACCTAAGCCTACTAAGTAAAATGTACTCCAGCAGATACGCCGCTAACTGCCCGGGGTGCCCTCCAAAGTCCACCTTGTATCACATCACGCGGGAATGCCAACTTATAACAGCGGTCCCGAAAATCATAAATCCAAGTGCGGTGCAGTGGGAGGCACTGTTGGTCAGCGACAGCTGCAAGGGCCAAGTCGGTCTCGTGCAGCGGGCACGTGGGGCAGCTGAGGCCATCGGAGCTCTGGAGAAAGGGCCTCATCCCTGCTCAACCCAGTCAAGGGTGTCCAAGAAGACCTCGCCGGACTACCACAAAAGACCCTGTAAATAGAGGCCATCAACTGTTTTTGATGATCATGATCGTCCGGGTACTAGGTGTTTTCTTTAATTTATGGATTCACGCCAATTAGTTCGCAGTACTGATTAGCGCTAGTCGTTTTGAGCAAATACTGCTCTGTGTATGATGTCAAAATAACTTCAGTGACGCCCTGAACGGAACTGGGAGACGACTTCAACATCATGCTAAAATACATAACTATTTTGCAACCTTCATTCTTGAAAGTGTGATCCTTTTACGTGCTAGAAGCATGTAGAGTTTCTATGACTTCGAAAACATGTGTCGCTATTCCTATGCATTATAGGCTGACAGAAATGGCGTCTGATAGTGATGACAGCGCATTTCATAATTGACCTTTGCAATATCTGCTTCAAACAAGCCTATTCGCTTTCATTTCTCTCTTTACGCATCCTGACAACCCATGCGAAAAAAGAATAAGAATCCGGTTCAAGGCTGTGGGACTGTCATAATTATCCTTACAACAGAGAACATTTGACCACAGCTTTTAATTATCCCGAGTCGTTATGTTAACGTGGGCGTTAACGGTAGTGGCGATCGGTCGGCACATTTCATGCTAGAGGATGTTTTCGCCCATATTTGCAAGTTTTGGTTATCGACTTGTACTGCGGAGCATACAAGATCGCCCCCTTCCATACTTCTGGCTTAAGGCGTCGATACTTTGAAGAGAGATTTCACTTAAGGACAGGCCGAGAGGTTGGCCTGAGCTTTTGTGCTCTAGGCTGCAACTCGATGTGCATCGGGGGGGGGGGGGGGGGCAGAGGAAGAAGAGACGGTATGAATGTTGATGAGGACAGATTAGAAGGATGTTATATGGCCAATTGATGCACACGGAAGGGAAGCGCAGCCGAGGACGGCAGAAAATTACGTCGTGTGAACTTGCAGGCGGATGTTGGAATCGGCTAGTGCAGGGTAATTGGAGATCACGGGGAGAGGCCTTCGTAGGCTTATGATGTTCATGATGATGCTGATTTGCACAATCGTGCAGCTCACCTAATGGCAAGGGCCCACTTCGATGTTGTAGAGACGTTTCAGAACATACTTCACTGCGCTGGATTTTCATGCGCTGCCAAGCGGCACATTATTTTGAAGCAACCAGCGTCACCACGCAGTCGTTTGGCGCAAGGTATATCGCCCGGTGAAGCTGTCCTGGAAACGTTATTCTACAGTGACATTCTAAAGTCACTGGCAAAATTAGACACTTTAGCTGTTTTTTCAGCTAATAATCTCACAAAACTGATTGCACACTCCGGGTCATTGTAACGAAAATTGGGACCGGGCAAAACTCGGTATCTGCGTTGGTACAAGAAAAACGTAATCTACAATATATTGATGACTCTGTCTTTGTGAATAATTCTGAGTCAGTCATTGGCGTTTTAAAAGAAAGTAACAAAAGGCTTCAGGCCTTATTTAAGACCTGTATTACTCCCTACCTCGCGACACGCCGCATAAGTATATTGAAGAATGCATTGACACGTTTGGTTCATCTGCTTTCTAGCTTCGCTGTGATGTCAATAACAGCAGCCTCTTAGAAGTGTTGAACTTTTGCGTATAATAGACATTTTTTACTTGGAATGACCACAACTGCATACCCCCTCCCCCCCCCCCCCAAAAAAAAGAAAGAAGAAAAAACGGAGTTGTCAGTGGATCCGGTTTGGCACCCACCATTGCCGATATTTACTTTGCTCATCATGCCCATGTTCTGGCAGCTAGGCTAAATGAATCCGCAATTATTGGAGTCTGCCGATTTGCGGGTGGCATTTTAATACTTGTTGACTGCGACGATGACCACTTTCGCAATGCAGCATCCCACATTGCAGCCATTTTCGAGAATTGTTGGCAGTTGACACATGAGTTGCCTGTAACGGACACTTTGAGGTTCCTCGACCTAAAACGTTTATGTTCATCCACTCATTTATGCTGAATATACGAGCCAAGAATAGAAAAAACACTTTTGCCTTACAGTTTAGAGTATACGAGCTAGTTAAGCGGTGCATCAGCGCCTCGAAGAAATCCTGGCCCGACGCCGTGCAGCGCAGTTTTGGCACACAGGTGACCGGTTGGTGAACGCCGGTTACTCGTATAACCGCTGCTTTCTGATGTCGCCGAAAAGCTGCTGAAGCTGGCTTTGCGAGGTTACGCGAACCCGCTTACAAGAAACGGCTGGTTGCGCTGTCTCGTGCGCACAAAACTTATTGGGCTTTCAAGTGGACTTTTCAGTCCCTGAGAAAATTCACAAGTTGTGCAAGTTGGCGAACGCCACCCCCCCCCCCCCCCCCCCTAGTTTGATTTGATTTGATTTATTGATTTCCATTTACACACACACATGTACAGAGGAGTGGTAAATGGAGGTGGATGAGGGAAAAAGCCGCACAGACGCGGCTTGAGGTAACCTCACCCCCTTAGGTACAATATGGCTGCATGGGGTTACACATCAAGCGCCATATAAATCACATTTATCTAGTGGCCATAAAACATTGCAATTATATAATATATGAAAGAACAGTGAAATGTTTCCACAATAACAATGCAAGACACACTGCGGCATTGAAATAAATAAATGATATACACTTGGTAATAGACAAAAAAAGAGGAACATAACACACATTATTATTCATTAACAAACGTGCGCTGAAGTGAAAGCAATAAAGTTTTCAATTCTGACAGTGATAAATCCTGTAAATTGAAGCCTGCTCTGTCGTATAAATTCAGTAATCTTGGAAGGTTGTTACACAACATTTGACAACCGTAGTTAGTTCTAGAGCGCGGAACCTCCCAGACTTCAGGTGTACGAGTTGAATAACGGTATGAATTGACGGATAGATTTGCAAGTTCTACAAGTAAAGTATTGTTACGTTTGGTATTAAAGTAATACTCGCGTAATAGTCTGCAGTTAGATTTTATGGGCTGTCGCAATGTTGTATTTCTTGAACAGGTTTTCAGTATGGGCGGCAAACGGTACATTAGCGATGACACGTATTATTTTCTTCTGCATACGAAATAATTTACTCAAGTTACATTCAGTTGTGGTGCCCCATACAAGATGCCCATAATGTATGTGAGACACGAATAAGGCATTATAAATTAATAATTTTACAGAGACGGGTAAAGTATATCTGTAGCGATTTAAAACACCTGTTATGCGGCTAAGGTTTTTGGAGTACAAAGCTTACATGGTCGTCCCATTGCATGGTACTCGTGAAGTGTACCCCTAACACCTTTGCAGAAAGAGTGAGTTCTATATTTGTGGATCTATACGCTAATGTTAGATCTGAAGGAAGAAGACTCATGCCTTTGGTATGAAAAATTACGGCCTTTGTTTTCGCCGTATTTACTTTTAGACAGTTCTCAGTGGACCAATAGGATAGGCTGCGCAAGAAGTCATTTGCCATACTAATTAAATTGGTACAAGAACCGGACGAGATGAAAACACTTGTATCATCTGCGTAAATGATAAACTTCGCCTTTTCGTAGATGGAAGTAATATGGTTAGCATATAAGTTAAACAGCAACGGGCCCAAAATGCTACCCTGTGGGATGCCACAAAGTATTTCTTTGGTTACCGATGTATTGTGGCCTACAGAAACAAACTGGCGTCTGTTATTAAGATAAGATTTTAATAATTGAAGTCGAATGCCTCTAATCCCATATTTCTCTAGTTTGTAGAATAAAATGTTGTGAATAATATGATCAAATGCCTGTGTAAAGTCGACAAATATGCCTATTGTTAATAGCTTATGTTCGAAGTTCTGCAATATAAATTCCTTTTGATCGAGAAGAGCTAATTCCGTCGACCTGTTTTTACGGAAACCGTATTGAGCATTTGAAATTATCTTGTACTTTTCACAGAACGGAGACAACTGACTTAGAATAATTTTTTCAAGACCTTTTGAAAAAACAGGGAGGATCGAGATCGGGTGATAATTTTTTATATCCAATTTATTACCCTTTTTAAATAATACTACTACCTTAGCAACCTTCATATTTTCTGGAAATACGCCTGTGGAAATGCACAAATTATAAATATGTGTCAAAATAGGGGCAATATCATATATAACAAATTTTATAGGTAGAATCTGAAGACTATCGGCATCGCAGCTGCGAGATGTCTTGAGTCTTAGGTACACAGAACATACATCCGAAGGCATGAGTGGCTGAAAAAATATTGTGTTTGCGTTCGGAGTAATGTGCACATAGTGCGGCATGGGATGATTGAGGTCAACGTCTCTGTGTACAAAATAATCATTGAAAGCGTTTGCCAAATCCTCCTTTACCAGCAATCTACCGTTTAAACTAATTTGTTCAATTGGATCACTCCTCTGATTTCTGTTCATAAGAGCATTTAGTCTATTCCATAGTTTCTTTGAGTCATTCATACAAGACGAAAACATCTGCAGAAAATAAGCATCACGTGCTTTCCGTAGCTCTTTGCTTAATTTGTTACGAAACATTTTAAATGTTTTTAAATCCAGAGGCTCTCGGGTTTTGATGAATTTAGCATATAGTTTGTCACGCTTCTTCATTCTTTTACAAAGAGCATTCGTTAACCATGGCTTTCTGAGGCATTTTTTTCTCCTGTTAACTTTGTAAACAAAATGCTTTTTATACACGGTAACAAACCTGCTAAGAAAAATATTGTACGCTGATTCAGCATCATGTTCCTGTAAAACGTCATCCCAGTTAATCTGCTTCAGCTCTGTTTGAAAAGATGTTAGGGTATCCTCGGTTACTTTCTGGAAGGTTCCGCTTGTGTCTCTGTGCGAGGTGCTAGCTGTTCTAGTTTTGACAAACATGCAAATAGGCATATGGTCACTTATAGCACTACTCAAAATAGCACTTACGAAACACTGATGTGAGTAATTCGTTATAAACAAATCAAGCGTAGTTTCCGTATTTTCTGTTACTCTAGTGCTGGAGTGAATTGTATTTAAACAACCATTTGAAATGAATACCCTTTCAAAATCGGACCGGCGTACGGTATCCGCGCCAATGCTTACATTAATATCTCCTCCAATAATTATGTTTAGGCGGTTTTCATTAGCAAAAGATAACAGATCATCAAAAAATTCAAGAAAATGGGCAAGAACACCACCAGGAGGGCGGTAGCATACAGCAAAAAGGACTTTCTCTGAATGAACACATAGCACTTCGTAATCACTCGTTGTAACCGAAAAATTAGGAAGTATATCACAAGGTATAAGGTCAGACATCAATAGGCACACACCACCCCCGCGTCTTGTTAACCTATTAAGGTAAAATGTTTTCATGTGCGGAAGTTCTAAAATGTGACTGTCATTCGTATACCAGGTTTCGCTTATCATAACAACGTCACACAGCTTATCTATCCCCACAAAAAAGCTTTCCAGTTCTTCTATTTTGCTAGAAACGGATTGAGCGTTAATATGAACACAACTAATTCCCTTTTGTTCAGCTTCTATGTGGGCAAACCATTCTTGTTTAGAAACCGACCCTAAGTGATTCATGGTGCTGAAAAGAAATAAGATCAACAGCAAGGAACATTAGTAAGGAATACTAAGTAAGAGTCGAAAGCTCATCCTCGTGCTTAGTGACTACAGCCTGGGCACCATTTTCTTTGCGTACAAGCACATGCCCATTCGCGTGCCATGCATACTTATACCCGGAATGTTTTGCCCATTCCTTAGCGGCAGCCAGAAGCTTTCTAGATCGAGTTGTCATGTTCTCGGCAATAAAAACTTTCATGGAACTATCTCTAAGTGATCGTTTCTTAGCAAGCCAGGCATTTCGCAGTTCCTGACGCGCGAAGCGCACAATTATGCCACGGGTCTTGCCCGACCTAGCTGGCAGCCTGTGTGTAGCCACAACGTCCTGCTCCGATAGACATTCGATGTTAAGTTGTTGTGCTATTTCGTTCACCAGGGATAACAAGTTCTCACCCTCAGTCTCAGGAACTTGATTAATTTCAAGGTTCAGGCGCCTGCTGTGCCATTCAAGAGCGTCAATGTCATCCCTAAGTTTACTAAGGTCCTCAGGGTCTCGAGCCCCTTCCATCTTTTCCACCCTACGCTTTACATTGTTGATGTCTTTTTCGTGACAGTCCAGACGTCTCTTAATTTCATCAAATTGGTCAGACAGCATTTGGATAGATTGCTCAATGCCACTTACTTTACTTGGCAACTCCAAAAGCAAATTAAGCTTCTTATCCAATTCTACCAGCTTCACCATGATTTCCGGATCTTTTACCTGACCCTGTACAGGCGCAACACTTTTGCTTCCCTTCCCTTGACATGTCTCACACTTCCAATTTTTCTTGAAGGCTCCTCGTTTGGCCTCATTCACGCCCGAACACTGACCAATATGAAAAAGAAATCCGCAGTCGGAGCACGTCAGAACTGAGTCATGCTCGCCGATAAGTAAACGGCACGCGCAACATCGGGACATTGTAGGCAGCTTTTACGTACAACCACAATCACTAGCACATGTAAGAAATGGTAGAGCTACAGTGGCTAAAACGCATTAAGGATCAACGCAGACAATCAGTTTGGCAGCAGACACAGACAAGCAGTTTGGCAGCGGCAGCAGCGGAGCGCAAAAATAGGAAGTTTCAAATTACAGAGATAGACCAACCTGTAAAACAGAAGACCGTTCAGGCTTTCGTGCACGATGCGCTCCACCGCTGCAGCCAAAATGACGCGAGACGCCCCCCGTTGAACTGGCCGTGTTATCTGGTCGCGTTTAGCAGATTTTCAGGAAAGGTGGCAGCACAGGCAGCCAGGTAGTCTCGAGGCGCGCAGATCAAACATCAGGTTTCCCTGTAAAACAGAAGACCGTTCAGGCTTTCGTGCACGATACGCTCCACCGCTGCAGCCAAATACCGTTCTAGCCCTTGAGCGAAATTACACGATAAGGTGGTCATTACTTCTATGAGAAGTCGTTCAAATGCCTAATTAAATACCGAAATCCCGTTCAAATACCGCAATTAACTTTTTCGTTATTGAACTCACAGCACATATCTCAATCTACGAATTTTAGCTGGTGAGTTCCCAAGTCATATCCTAGGACTGCACCAGTTTCGAGATATTCATTTTCAAAGTGTCCGACGAACAGCATTGGCCTTTCAAATACTTTTGGGCTTCAATGCATAAAACAGGGTTTTTATTAAAAAGTAAGTGAAAGAACAGTGCATTTTTTATCACAAGTTTGACGACGCCTATATCTCAAAATCAGTGCCATCATCAGGATTCGTTCCAATTCGATATGCCTTGCTAGCTCACTAGCTACAGTTTAAAGATTCAAATGTGTGCTGTAATGTAAATAATTAAAATTGTGACGAGTCTATTTATGGTAATTATTCTATTAAGCATTCGGATTTTTCGTAGAAGTAACGACCGCCTCATCGAGTAATTCAGGTAAATAAAGTTAAACTTGAGCTATCTGGCGCAGACAATTTTTTAAAATTTGGTGCAGCTAAAAACCACCCTATATAGAAATGATGGAAATCGCTCTTCAAGAAATGCATTATGCCGATATCTTGCTCAAAGGGACCTGCGTTTTGTCGGCCGTGTTACAGTGTCTTCCACGTTCGCGAGCAAAGCAAGCAAACGCTCAATGGTAACGTGTTGAAATCTCTTTCGATGCCTGTCACAGCACCCAGCCATTTGCCTGTCTCATGCCAGCTTCACATACACGACGACTGCAAATACTGTTTGCCTGCTCAATGCGTTCGCGACGCCCATGCTGCTTGCCAGACAATCTCAACTTATGGATTTCTCTTTACCGTGGTGTACATGTGCATGCGTAGGGTGCTGCAGCTCGCTTCAAGGTCAGAAGACACACGAAGACATACGCCCCTCCCCCCTCCCTCGAGCTTGACGATTCGGATCTCTCCGTGAAAGAAGTTCATAGAAAGGCTGGAAACAACACGCAAGCCAACAAACCACACGCAAGCCGACAACGCAAGTACTGCAGCTGTCTTTGCATGAACCGTTCGTCCGTCCATTCATCAAGGAGCGTGTCAGTAATTAGAGGGACCCTTCGTAAGCACCCGAGCTGTTTCGAGATTGTTGGCATTGCTTACAAGCAACTAGAATCGCAAGGAGGGTGACTGTCGTCCTGCGGTCAGCCTTACCGATCCTCAGCCGGGTTTCAGACGGTCCACGTGACTCTACCAGTAAGTGTTGCTTGTTGTTTTCTGCACGATCACGCCAATACGCATGCGCAGAACGATCGGTGAGCAACTGGCAACACATTTGTGCCGTTAACCTTGGAGACGTACAAGGGTAGCATTCTGTGCACCGTATTTTACGGGAGCCGCGCATTCCCGGCGTACACGCTGTTTTGTTAAGTTCGGTGCACTGACAGGACACGTTAGTTTTCTCTGGCCGTATGAGCGATCCCTCTGGACATATGCCGGCTACCAGCATGGACCCCTATGCAAAATAGATCCATCGTGCTACTTTTACATTCAGCGAGGCCTCAGCAGAGAAGACCAAGCATGCATTCACCGCATAAGGCTCAACGTGGCCTACACAGACTACTTCAGGTGTAAGATTCAACTCACAAACTCGCCAGTGTGGTCTGAATGTAACGTCCCTGAAGACCTGCGACATGTTCTGTGTCACCGCTACCGCTACGCGTCAGAGGTCTTTGAAGGCGTCACTGCATTTTCAACGGGACTCAAGCATGGCACTACAGCACATTCTCGGTGAAGCAGCATCTGTGCGTTACGCGCCAGGGAGGCGCTGCTGACGTTCTTCCGGGCGACAAGCCTTAACGAAACATTGTAAACATATCTATAGTGTATCTATCAGTGGCGTAGCCAGAAATTTCGTTCGGGGGGGGGGGCTCACAGGTGGACCCCCCCCCCCCCTTTAAGAGGAAACATTAGGTCGGATGCGCCTATCTAAATACATGTAGAAGGAGAATTCGTTTTTCTCGACAACCACTGCACCAAATTTGACGAGGTTTGTTGCATTTAAAATAAAAACCTACATTCTAGTGACTGTTTGTTTCGAATTTTCGATTTAGGTCATCAATATTTTATCAAGAAGTGGCAAAAATTGAAAATTTTCAGAAAACGATACAACTTTGTTTACAACTCTGTAAATCAGCAATGATAATTGATATCACAATTCTGTGAATTGCACATAATAGTACATCTACAGTGGACAAAATTGATATGTTACACATGAGTCTCAAAAAATTAAGTATTATGGAAATACGGCTTTTGCAGAACCTATGCACATAACATAACCAATTCACGTAAGATACAAATTGACATATCGAATTTCTCCGCTTTGAATAGTGTAATGGATGCCGTTTACAGAACCGCGATATCTGTTCTCGATACAGAATTATTAATATTTAAACATCGTGCTTCCATTTTTCTCGAACTTTCGAATTTTTCAAAATATTTTAAACTAAGTTCAGGCCCTAAATCAAAATTCCACTTCCAACAGACGCTAGAATTTAACATACTCTCTCAAATGCAACAAATTTCATTAAAACCGTTTCAGGAGTTATCTCAGAAAACCGTTTCTGCGTTTTACATGTATCTGAATAGGCCGCGTCGCAGTTGGGCCCGAGCTAAAGCTTCCTCTTAAACAATTTGCCTAGGGATCAAATACACGAATAATAACTGCATTGCCATTGCCAAAGATGCTGCAAACGAATTGCTGAACGCTACGCACTGTCAATACAAGTAAAATATGTATTTTTTCATAAAAGAATATACTCATATGTGCCAAAAATTGTGGCCAACATAACTATTTAATAAGTAAAGAAAATATCACACGAACTTTAGAACTACGTCACTTCGAAGCCAGCAAAGCAGTGCATGCCGCTGATATGAAAAATGTAAAGGCCATGAAATGAACAAGTTGAGGACAAATATGTTAATGACACTTTGTCATTCAAGATCCTTGTTTACATTTTTGTACATATGCAACGGCCAGTGAAAAATCTCTACGACACTGCCATTTGTTTCAATGCATTTCGCAGCAGCAGCTGTCACCGGTCGTGTATCGTGAGTAATTGCACCGAAATTATAGTCGCACGTATAAACAGCAGGAGTTCTGCAGAATATACGAGGGCGAGTTAAATGAAAGTGAGCCAATGCGATCGAATATATAACAAACGGGGTACTTTAATTAAAGGTAGCCCCTATGAGCATTTAGACATTTGTCCCATTGACTAAAGAGTCGCGCAATTCCCGTCTCATAAAGCTCCTTGGGTTGTTGCTTCAAAACGTCTGCAACTGACTTTCACGACATCGTCCGAGACGAATCTGGTTCCCTTGAGCTGTTTTTTCGGTTGCCCCAAAATGTGGAAGTCGCAAGGGGACAGGTCTGAGCTGTGTGGCGGATGTTTCAGCGTTTCCTACTTGAACTTTGCCAGTTTTGTATTAACCCCGTCAGCGACGTGGGGACGGAAATTGTCGTGGAACAAGATGACCCCATTCGTCAATTTTCCACGTAGTTTTTTCTTGATTGCGACACGCAGCCGATCCGGCGTTTCACAATATCGGAAACAATTGATAGTCTCTCAAGATTCAGCAAATTCTATCTGTAATGGCCCCTGACGATCGAAAAATAAAAGTCAACAACACTTTTCTCGCGGAAATGACGGCCTTTGCTTTCTTTGGAGAAGGTGAATTTGAATGTTTCCATTGTAAGCTTTGCCGTTGTGTTTCAGGCTCTTAGAAGTGGCATGATGGTTCGTCTCCGATCACAATTGCAGACAAGAAATCGTCACCTTTATTGTGACACCGGGTCAGATGAGTAAAGACAGCGCTGATCTTCTCCGTATTCTGGCAGTGGTTCAAAATCTTGGGCATCCATTGCGCACGCAAGAGCCGATAACCGAGATGTTCATGAATGATGGCGTGCACCAAACCATGACTGATGTTCACACGCTCTGCCAGTCCATCGATGCTTATCCTCCGTTCTTGCTTCATCAGCTCATCAACCTTTGCAATTTTGTTAGGGGTGATTGCACGATGGCTTTGGCCCGGTCTGGGATCGTCTTTGCAAATTTCACGTCCTTCTTTGAACCATTTGTTCCAACGCTTCACAATGGCTAATAAAATGCAATGTTCCATGTACACGGCAGTCATACGGTGACTAATTTCTTTTTGGGAAACACCTTCAGCTGTCAAAAACATCACGGCATTACGCTGCTTCACTTCTGGGGAGTCCATTACGGCACGCAATCATGTTCAACCCAGTGTATGAGAGCATTAAAGAACATCTATCCGCACACCTGCGTGTCACTTTTGTAAATGAGAGATACCTGTGTGCTACGCGCAGGCCTTGCAGATAATGAACAGAACCATAATTTCGCGGCGTGGGTAGGCTCACTTTCATTTGACTAGCCCTCACACATTAGAAATGCGAAGATGCAATGGCATATACAAATGCGAAGATACAGCTTGATAAAGAGCAAAAAAGTGCCACTGGAAATGCCACTGCACGTACACACAAAACCTCGCAACAAGATATTTGAATATACGTATAAGTCTCCAATAAATCTCCGTATCTGAGAAAACGTCACGGTACATAATGCGTCAAACAAGGCAAATAAACATGTTGCGCAATCACAGATTAACAGAATCCTAGATCCTGCCCCCATTTCATCCACTCCCCCCAATGTAACGCTCGCGACGGAAGGCGGCGCACTTGCTTCTCACTTTGTGAGCCAGAGTGAGCCACTATCGTCGGCTCACCTATACCCCCCCCCCCCCCCCCTCCTCCCACACGCTTTCACTCGCACATACAGCATGCGGCGCGGGGTCACGATGTTATCGCACTTGGACTTTATGCGGAACATGAGGGCGACGGCGATGGTAGGAATGCGGCTAGTGTCCGTATAATCGCTATCACACTATTAAAATAAGAGTATCCGGCAGCTGAAGCGTCCCATGGCCCATTACTTTCTGCAAAAGAAGTAGCGAAATAGCACTTTCACCATGCGACAATTCGCTGCACCGCAACAACGCTTCTTTTTTCCTTTTGTGGGGCGGGGGCACCGTAATAAAAAAAAAAACGCAAAGTATGTTGGTCACAATAGAATCCCTATTTTGGGCAACTGATATGGCTAATAAAGGAATATCGAAGAAAACACGAGATGCTTGGTCCACCAAGAAGCATGCGCATACTGCTCGGTATCCTACACCGGCGAGACAAGACATTCTGGAGAGGTTGCGCTCAAGCGAACGCACTGCAATCCGTCGAGTCCCCACAGTGATGGCGGCTAGCGACCATTGTTTCTTTTTCTCGTCTGCTAGCTAGAAAGCGTCGAAAGCTCTGCCAGACGAAAATGCACTCGGCCAGAGAAAACCCAACGCGCACCGAAGTGCGCCGCGCGGTGGTCGGGGCAACACGAGAAAAACGCGTGCGCTCTGGCTGGCTCTGGTAGCGCGCGGGTAGGGGAGCGAGAACAAAAAAAAGTTGAAGAGGCTCAATGTGTCCTCGCGATTAAAAGTCAAAGTAGAAAAATAAGTAAGAACGTAGTTGCCTTGGCTGGCTTTAGTGTCTTCACTGGATGCTTTGGCGCAGGTGAAAAAAAAATGATATTTTTTATGTGACATGACGGCACGAATGAACCACCACAACGCTTCGTCTCATCGGGCCTCGCTGCGGGCTTTGTCAACTTGTCTGATAGCGTGTTCATTTGGCTTGTCTCGTTGTATGGCCCGATGTGTGACTTTGGAAAAGTCAGTGCACCTTTGGCGTCAAATATTTATGGGAGCATTAAACTTACAAAGTTCCGCAATGTACCTTTCACATCAAAAGTTTATGAGAACTTTATACCCATAAAGTTTCGGAATTGATATCCACGCGCTCCGTAAATTCCATGATAGAGTGTAGATTCCGCGGCCTCCGCGCAATGCCGCGGCGAGCCCGTTCGCCATCAAAACGTCCTTGAAACTTTGTGCACGGATGGGGCTGGTTGCGTTATGTGACTCCCGGTGCATGGGCGTTGCCGCGAAATTCAGCCCAAGTTCGCAATTCTTGCGGTGAAATGGCTTGTCGAGCGTGAAAAAGACGCTCTAGACAAAATCCAGAATGATTTCTGGCACCGGGGGTTGCTTTTGTCGGCGGTGCATGGACAGCACGAAAAAATTTCGGGGGGGGGGGGGCTGAAGCCCCATAAGCCCCCCCCCCCCCTGGCTACGCCCCTGGTATCTATGTGTGTGTGTGTGTGACTGTACGTGGTGCAAAGTGGTTATCACGGTATGTATCATATAAACATCACCCGTCACCTGGAGTAGCATGTCAGGTGAACAGCCAAGCTAACATCTCCAGCATGATTAAAGCTTGTTCCTCATTTTCTCTCTCTTTAGCCGTATCGGCCCGGTACGTCCGATTTTCGCGGTTACTGCTCCGCCTTGTAAAACGCTCCGCCACAACTCATTAGCAGTCTCCGAGACCTTTACAGAAGTGCTTCGATAAAATTCTGCGCCCGTGAACCGACTCGGAGGTAGATGAACCTGTCATCGCGTGGCTTTTTCGCGCAGTAGGAGCAGACGCCCGATTTTCGTATTCGAAGATGAACCGAGCACATAGGTAACCGCTCATTGGGCTCGCAGGTCGTGAGCACTTCAGGCACCCGCTCTACCCTTGCTCTGCCGTTTCGGGCTAAATCGCCGTGTGCAGCAACGCGTAACTCGCACGTTCTTTTCGACGAATCCTCTTACCAGTTTCACTGTATCGGAGGTTTCACATATTCGCGCTTGCACGTTTTTTAGCCGATACCGCCCGTGTAACGAGTTCCAGTGCCTAAGAAAATAGAGAGAGAGAGACAGCAAAGCTTGGAAGCGGGCAGGCAATGTGCGGATTCCGAAGCAGTCCTTAAGTCTTCTTGAGCAACACTGCCAATGAACTGTGAGGGTCGGTAAGCCAAAGATGCATGTATCTTCGTGACCTGCGCAAACCTCCGAATGTGCAGCATAACGCTAGGTAAACCTCCCCCCCTCCCCCTTTTTTTCTCAGCGATTTCTGATGCCCGTTACATTATTGCTTGGCGAGCTGCAAGCATGCCCAGTCACCGAACCGGATGCTCGACCCCAGCGAAGAGTCTTCTCGAACGTAAACATCTCAGGGTCGTAACCACATTACCTCGACATGACACGGCAGCGGGCTGCCAGCGTGCGCACTGGTGGGCTAACAACTCGCGCGCCCTAATGAAAGCGGGCAGCGCAACGAGTGGAAAAGATAAAAAGGGCAGGGACACGCCCGCATGCCAACTCCGCGAGCCACAGCGTTTCTTGCTTACTCTTTCCATACGGCCGCTGTTTACCTCGACTCTTGTCGAGTGTTCGGCGCCTTTCCGTTTCATAACGTCCGAGTGGCTGCGTCGGAACGCGCGCAGCGGCCGTAGCTCGCCGCTCGGTCAGTGAACCGCACATCGCTCGGCCTTGGCGTTCCCGGTGGCCGCACCGAGGCGATCGCCAGCGGCGGCGAGCGTCCAAGGCGGGCGGCCGGCCGGCACGCGCGACCTTGAATCAGGAAGGAGCGGGCCTGCCGCAAGCACTGCTGCAAGCCGCGCGCCGCAGCTGGCGCGGTGTAACCGCAGCGCGGCGTATCGTCAACGCCGTCGCCTTGCCGCGCCACTCTTTTTCCACAATAACGGGACGCTCTCTCCGGCACCCCAATCTCGCCGCGCGTATACCGCCGAACAAACGAGCGCGGTCGTCCGCCTCCTCGCGACGATAGTGGCGAGGGAAGAGCCTCTGAGCTGAGATGCAGGTTGCTGTGCACGCTGGGCATGCTCAAGCAGAAGCCGCGTGAGGGTGGCATGGGTAGCTGCTGCGCCTTGATACTCCCGCTCAAATTACCCTCCCAGGCCCCTTCCTTAATTTACATATGTTGCGCAAGCACACCCCGTGCGCTATGCGTGGTGGTGGTGGTGCGCGGGATCTGCTACAAGGAAGCGCGTCTCTGCGAGTGATCCTGGCGCTGGCGGATCTTATCTAGTACGGCGATCGACATCGACGACCACTGCTATATCTATCCCATCCTCTCTCCCTCTACAAATCTCGTCGCGCGCGAGGCGGATCCGGCTATTTAGCGACGACGGTATATGTATGCGTGTGTGCGTGCGTTTGTGTGAGCATGCGGCGCGCGATTGCCGCCGGGTTGTTACGCGCTTGTCGCGGGCTTTAAGGCACGAATGTGTAGTCCGGGGGTACTGGCGTGCCAGGCAGCAGCTGGCCCAGTCGGAATACATGACGATGCCCGGAGCACCAAAAATTTGGCCCCTGTATCACAGAGTGGTTACTTGACCGAGTTAATAAACCATTTTAACTTGCTAAATCGCGTTACTGATGGGACGTGGTCGAAGAAACACGAAGAAAAAAGATGGAGGACGCTTAGGCTTCGCCTTCAATGGTGGAACGCGATAGTATTCAAAGATCCCTGGCTACTTCTCACGCTTCCCGGCAATTGGAGCGCATGTACCCGTAATGTTTACCGGGAAATGCTGGCCGCGAGCGCTATGTAAGAAGACGGGCTTTCTGGTAGCAACGCGGCCTCTTGCGTTGGTCACGATGCGGCGGAAATGAGCGCCATCTGGAGGTATTGCAAGGAACCGGCCATGCGGCTCCGTGGCCCCTGAGATACTCACGCGCCGGCGCGCTCGAATGGTGGGCGCCGTGGCCGGTCTATGTATTGTAGAAACGCTGGAAAAGAGGTTTGTTTGAGTTTTCGCGTAATAGAATTTTTTTTTCGTATAGTCAAATTAGAATCCGACGCTATCATGTCTGTAGGTATTTTGTAAGTCGTGCTTTACGATTTGCCTACGTATTTTAACTTGAGAAATTCAATTATTTCAGTAGCTTCCTTGCGCCACATGGAGGGCCTGGGTATGGCTGGTCTGAAAATATTTTTGCCGAAATAACGTCCGACGCTGGACGCCGACACCAGATTTTCTGTGACACGGGGCCTTTAACGCTATTGCGTCAAAAGCACCGTGTTTGTCTAACATGTTTCTTCGTCCGCCGAGTGCCGTCAGTAAAGCTCCTTAGCAAGTTAAAGTGGCCCCTGTATAGCCCGACGTGCCAAGCATTGCCTACAGCAGCACGGCTACGAGCTGTGGGCGCAGCGAATGTGCACAAGTGTCCGGCGAGCGAAGAATCTTTCGCTTGGAGAGTGCACCAATTCGGCATACACTCCGCACTGCCCACGAACTGCCGGCCACCATTTGCATAAGTCCAAAATAGAGTGCGGTTCACTCTGGTGTAAGCGGCTCTGGCGTGAGATGTGGGTACGTTCAACTGCCGTGCGCGTGACGTCAAAGTTGCGTATTGTATGGTAAAGCGCGCCGAACGCTGCCTGTCATGCTGACTGTCAAGGTGTTGAACCGAACTGGAATTGAACAGAAAACCTGAGCTGAACCGTCTTGAGCCGAACCGGAACCGAACCGTACCGATATGTTTCCCGCAACTTCGGAATGTGTTATGTAGACTGCTTCCCAACGCTTGCGTAAAACTCATTTACGACTAGTTGTTCCTTTACGTAGGAGTGATACCTAGTAGATGTTAGATTCGATGACGAACATGAGCGCAGGAGGACGATGCGTACGCGTTCTCAAAGAAAAAAAAAGAAAAAAAAAGACAGAACCTCAACTCGGGGACTTTTGGCAATCACAATACAATAAAGCTTTCACTACATATAAAATGTGAGTTGATCTTGGTAAAACATCTCTTTCTAAGCGTCTTTGTTCATCGTTAACAAAACGAAAAAAATATTAGAGCTCTCATTCCAAATGGCATTTGGAAAACTGCCCGGCATGCTACAGCTTCCATAGCTTCCGCTTCCAGACGGTGGTTTCCCAGCTAGCATTTTATACCCGGCAAAGTGGTCCACAGAAGGGAACCAAAATGCTGGACAACCTCTTGGACTTCATCCAGGAAGCTCTACCCATTAATGACATCTTTCCCTTATCACTGAACTGTCATTTACCGCTCCAGCGCCGGTGAGACGTAAGCCACGTACTCTTTCATTTGGAAGTACTCAAGACTCGTCATTGAGTCCTCTATTACAGGATATTATTGTTAATGAACATTTAAATCACCATTTCCCGATTGATGTGTCATAGGACATGCGTAAAAGACACAGTGGTTGAGATTTCCACGACCAACTACTCGGATCTATAACACGGGGTGATCGTTCCGAAGCGTTCCAAAATTTTTAAGGAATCGCCTGTTGCAGGTGGCACAATTCTAGTCCTTGAGCTGAATTATTCGGAGAGAGCAGACATTACTTGCATGGGAAATCCAAACACATAATCAGCTAATTAATAACAACTAGCTAATTAAATTCCTATTTACCTAATTATTCTAGAAATGTAGAAATTACAGCCGGTGAGATTACAAGGCGTGCCCACAAGGAATGAATGTCCACAATTACATCAGTTCAGAGATATACGCCATCAAATTTGCTCTAAAAATGCACCGTTTCTCAACTTCCATTTTTAAAAAACTCCTTTATGCATTGAAGCACAAACGTAACTAGAACCCCAATGTATTTAGTCCCAAACTTTGAAAATTAGTACCTTGAAACTGGTGTCACCCTTAGACTTCGTTCCAAGGAGAACACGCCTTGCAAACTCATCGGCTACAATTAGTAGATTGAAATATGAGCCGTAAGGTAACTGATTAGGAAGTTAGGGAATTTTCGTTAGTTAGTTGTGTAGGTGTTTGAATTTCTTGTGATACTAATGTCGACCTCTTCGAATAATCCAGCTCAAGGACAAGAAATATGCTTTCTGCCACAGGTGCTCTCTATATAGGCACAAGGGCTCGCAATGCACTCAGTAATACCTCCGGTTGGGCGTCTCGTGTGAAAAGTCACCATCAGCACACAAAAATCATGCTTCATATATAATTTCCCCAATTGCCATGCGAATACGTCTACCCGAATTCGCAACCTCGCTGTTCGTTTAAATGGCGTCATCTTCAAATTTCAACAAAATAAAATAACCGTGGCATTTGTTATTTGAACTTACCAAAGTTAGACAAGCACCACTCATATTGAGAAGCACATTAGGTCTTAAGCGGCAGGCTTCAAGCTTGTTGTTTGCTTATCTTGGGGATATCGGGTGGCTTGATAAGCCTTAGGAAATGTAATATGTAGACGTTAGAATGAACAAACTTCACTTCCACGTAGCCTTCATTTCGAATGCAACATAGCGAACACAATTTTACAAGTTAATTACCAATGCCTCGTCTTTTCAGACCTTTATTTCTTTTCTTCCATCCTCTCTCTCTTTTATGGCCTAGTAATGTGGTTTGCAGGGCCAGTTTCTGCATAGTGAGCATATAAGGAGTTCCAGGAAGTGCGGACGCGAGCCCAATAAAAGGAACGGGCAGAACAAGGCTGCACTTAGAACTGAAGTTTATTGCGAGTATATGTCACAAATCTCCACCACGCATGCGTAGAAAACCAAGAGCAATAAGAAGGTTTATAGTAAATAATCAACAAAAACATACACGCACACTAAAAGCCTAGTCACAACCCTTCGCGAGGAGGTCAACAACACTTGGATTAACATGATAAATTTAAAAATAGAAGTTCTTTATCATTGATATGGGCTGAGGGCTCACTCACACATGTGTGCGCGCACAACTTTTTGATGTGGAACGCTTTGCTTATTTGTCTGATAGTGATAGAGGTAGTTTTTGATAGTGAATCGATTGTGGGGAGAGAGCGTAGTAAACTCATGCCGAATGCCCCTATAGTGCTTAATGGACGGTATATACCTTTATGAATAGCATTTATAGATAATAAGGGATTTTAGGACAACATAGACCATCAAGTGCTGTGAAATATTCTAAAGCCAGAGGGCACAGAAGATGATTTCATGGTGTCGTTGCGAGATCCCCAGGAAAACCGAGCACAAGTTCCGTGGTGAGGCCCTAAATGCGAACTAGTGGAAATTAGCCGAGGACTGAGGCAAGAATTATCACTATCTCCATTTATGTTCATGCTTTATGTTAAAGGCATATAAGGATGACTGGAATAGGGTAACTTAGAGTTTTTGACTTGCTTTACATGCGTAATTGGGCAAAAGGGGTAACACAGGGTCCCTGGGCCGATATATGTGGACTACTTTAGCACTATGCAAGGTTTTTATAGAAACCTGACAATACGTGTTTCGATTAAGCTACTAACTTAGGCCTTAAGTTTAACACAGAGCAAACAGGAAGTTCGATCTTTAATGAAGATACGACTAATTACTTTTACATTCAACAGCAAGTCAGATCCACAGTCAAACGATATAAATACCTATGTTTATACATAGATGAAGGAAAGACCTACTCAAACATCCAGCAAGATATTCTGAGGATGAAGTGGAAGCAGCAATAATTATACGTAAAGCAATTATGGGCTACAATAAAAACGAGGTGGTGCTAGGAATCCTGAAAGAAGTAAGACTGCAAGTGGTAACGTTCGAAAATTCCATTGTGTGCAAAAATAAAAAAAATCTTGTCGGGGTCGGAACCTAACCCAAGGCCTGTGAGCCGATTGGCAACTATGGCCTACAGTACAATGACAGATGAGGTACTGGAGGGTGACATTGGCTGGGCTCCTTTTAAAGTCAGAGAAGCGCAAAGCAAATTTTATTTTGAAGAAAGACTCGGGAACATGAATGAAAATGAATGGCCGGCTAATGTGCACGATTATCTGTACCTCAAGAGAATGGACACAAAATATACGAAAAGGGTAAAAAAAAAAGGTTTTCAACCAAGTACGGGTAATTGAAAGTGCAAATAGACAAACCAGGAGAGGCCAAGAAGAATGGGAGAGAAACAGAGACAGTGAATGGGATGCAAAGTAGGGCAACAAGTAAGATCACGGAGATGTGCAATCTGAAGAAAAAGAAAAGTAGGAGGAGAAATCGGTGCTATAACACAAAGCCTTTCTAATTGAGGCCCGAGCTAAGTGCTTGGGGAAGAAAACGTATCGGAGCAAACATTCGCAACATGACGAGACATGTGCCTGCTGCAGTAAATTCTGGAGACTACTCGGCACGTGCATAGCAGTGGAATGCCAAGGTATTCGCCCAGCAAGAATCGGAAGGAACGTCCAGAAGCTTTGGGATTCAAAGTGGATTGAAGCATTAACTGGTGAGCACTCGATATTTGCTAGAGAAGTTTGGAGAATTGGCCGAAAGAAATCAGAGGATAGAGCCGGAGCCGTTATAGCCATACATAACTACCCAATTTAGAGACAGAGGTTCTAATGAAAATAGAAAACATCAGTGAGGAAAAGATAGATTGAGGACTAGTTTTGCCTTTTTTTGTTATTATGGCGCAGAATTGCTCGTGGTTGCCGATTCTCCAAGGTTGCTAATTTTCTGTTCTTGTTTCTATTAGCTCGCTATGATACCGGTAAGCTGTTGACTAACGTCTGGCTTACATGGGGTCGAGCGTTGGATGGGGTGTTTTTTATGATGTTTTGTGGGAAAAGCCCAGATTCCCCCTATTTTATGTCCCGATGAGTATAGGTTGTCGAAGCGTTGTTGACCGGGGGTGTCGCCCGGGATGCCTTGTAACCCACCATAAGAGAAGTCATTGGGGGCGACGATGTATGCTGTGATTTCGTGTTCGCTGCCAGCGAAGCGCAAGGTTTGCATACGTCTGGTGTGTCGGGCCAACTCTTTCATCGTAGTTCTTGCGGAGGCGATATTTTGAAATCTTTCAGTGAGGAATGGGAAAGTATCTGCCGCAAACAATAATAAATAAATAAGATATATAACCTATGAACATGTAAGTGTAGCTGTCGCAAAAACGAGACGAGGCAGCTGCGTTCGATGCGAGCGAAATCAAAACTCTCATTTTTTTGTGGCTTTTACTGCGCGCATCTTTTCTACCCGCAGCCTTCTTTCTCGTCCCGTCTACTGCCAAGAGTTTCAATAGCCTCCGGCCCACGAAAAGTTTTCTTCTCATCAATGAATGAACGTTCAAGTGTGTAAATACGTTGGACAGGTCTCCGAACAAGTTTTTCTTTGGTTTTTAAAAGACAGGAGCGCGGCTTCCCATCTACTCCAGAATGAAATTCGGTGACCTTAGTCAGATTCCAGACAGGATCTAAGAGTGTGTGCACCGAGCAAAACGATATCTGCTCGGTGCACTGCCGTTTCTTGCTTTCTTGCGTTACATCGCTCTCTCTATTCTTTCAGATATTCCCTGCTCGATTTTTTCCACCGCTATTTCGTGATTCTTTGTTTATTTGTCCCCATTCGTTCAATGTTGACTTTTTTCGTCACCTTCGGTAATGTTTTTGAGCTTATGCTTTCCAGCTATTACATCAGCCAGTACAATAGCCAAATGCTCCTCCAGTTCGCTGCACAGATATGTCAACGGCCTGATATTAAGGACTGCTTCAACTTCAGTTGTAATTGTTTGCATCTCTTCTCTGGATATCAGTCTTTTCCCTTTAGCTTACCCCATTATTGATCTAATGCTTCATACCATCCTTTCATAAATGCCTCCCCACCAAGGTGCTTGTTCTGCGATGTATCTTTATTTGATTTCCTCCTGTAGTTTTTTAATCGTACGATTGATGTGTCTGTTGGTTTTCTTGAAGGTCCTTGCGTAGTCGCTGTATGTCGTGCAACATGGGCCTTGTTTCACTGTAAATCTTCGGAATGCAGGTAAGAATGCTTCTGTTGTCTTGTTGTTCAACACTTTGAGATGTGCAGCTCGTTTAGCAGCACATACAAATACTCTTGTGTAGTGCTTTCATCGCGTATTTATAAACACCGGACCCACGAAATCCGCACCGGTCGCTTCAAATGGTTGTCGCTCGTTGACTCTGGCGGCAGGAAGTGGGGCTGTTTCTGGGCGCAGCGTTGTGGCGTCAAACTGTTGGCACTTTAGACATCCATGAATCACCTTCTTCACCAACTGCCTTCCTTGTATTATACACTACGTAGTTCGAAATTGCGATAATGCGATGCTTATTCCTCCATGCAGCGTGACTTGATGAATATGGCGCACCAGCAGCTATCTAACAGTCGTCCACTTTCTTAGTGCAATAGGACATACTTCATTGTATGTTAATCCGCTTTGAAGTAGGCGACCTTTGTGTCTTATCAGACCTTGCCCGTTTTCAAGGACTTTCATACCATGAAGAAACGTCCTTGTTGTCTTCGCAGGAATGCTTCTGCTCTTTAGGATAGCTTCTCGTATGTGTCGTTGTTCTAGCTTTATTATTGTTGTCTTTGCCTTCCCCAGTTCTTCAAAACTTAGGTCTCCTGTGATCCGGCTCTTTTTTTTTCTCATATCCTGGACTTACCTGAAAACCTATGCAGCCACTTTGAGTAATTGTATGTATGTGCGTCTGTGCGTCAATCACTGCCGCAATTGACGTGCACGTGTCGGTCGCATAATTTCCACCATTTCGGTGTCTCGTTCTGCTTCGGTTTGCTCTACAGTTTTCTTTTTCACAACAAACAATTTTCGACCATGCCGCCACAGTTCTGAGTGTATCAAACGGTCTGTGCTCACACCTCTACTCATCAAATCAGCTGGGTTTTCTTCACTTGTGACGTATTTCCACTTTGGCAGTTTCGTTTTTTTTTTCTTTTATTTTCTTCACTCTAGTTCCGACAAAGAATTTAGAATAATGGTCGAGTCTGTCCAAGATCTTGTTTTGTTTAGTTTTCTTACAAATCCACTTCTCATATATCCAGCGTAGCAGCTGTTAACTCGAGTCTTGGCAGAGACGTTTCTTTCATTGGACCTATCCGTCCTTTTGCGATGAGTAGCTCAGCCTGTTTTTGGCTTTCGTAGGTATTTATCAAGTAGGCTGCCGTCTCATAAGCGTACGGGCTTTCATTGGAAAGTAGATAAAGGTCCGTGTGGAATACACGAGGCATAAAATATTATCTCGCACAGAAATGCACGAAAATTCGTCAGCGACAAAAGTATACAAAGTAAGGAAAGCAACTTCATCACCAAATCAGCATTCACTTTTTTCATTTTGATCTTACAATTTGCCGTGAGCATGTTTGGTGGAAATACAACACTAAAATCTAGAAACAACGCGGTGTTCCTTGATTTGGCCCATTGCTTCACGTCCCGTGCATTGGGGGCAGGGGAAAGGTGCCCTGGTGGTCAAAATTAATCCGGGGTGCCCACTTACGGCGTACCTCATTATGGAATCGGGGTTTTGGCATGTAAAATCCCAGAATTTAATTCAATACTTCAAGTGGATAAACCACTTAGTAACTTCAATGGGACAATTTTACGTTTTGTGACGCCCTGGGTGGAGCGCCAGCGATTTCTATGCGAGGTGTTAGGAATGGCCGTATGGGGTGGCAACGTGCCAGCTTTCAGCCCGCTGCACGTGTTCCAAGCTCCCCCAGACGAGGCGCCTTCCGAGAACTGCGGATGACCGCCAGCCACGTGGCGCGCGGTCAGCTCTGGAATGGATGGATGGATGGATGTTATGAGCGTCCCCTTTGGAACGGCGCGGTGGCTTGCGCCACCAAGCTCTTGCTACTATGCTGTCTAATATCCTACCTAGGTTAACCAATGAAAAAAGAAAAACACTATGAACTACCACATCCAAATTTTCTGATACCCTATTGTGAACTGTGCTTTTGTACGTCTCCGTCCTTTGTCGTTTCCCTACTTTTCTTCCACCAATCCCCCAATCGCCTCTTACTGATGTCTATTGCGGACCTGTTTGCTTTACCACTGCTCCCGCTGACCCCAAGGGCTTCAAGGAGGCCAGTGGTGCCTAGATCGACCGCTGGATAGACGTTTTCACATTCTAATAAAATATGCTCCGTCGTTTTCCTAGCTTTACCGCAGCAAGCACATGCTTCTTCTTCCTTCCTATATCTCGCTTTATAGGGGCGTGTTCTAAGGCATCCCGATCTCGCTTCGAAAAGTAATGAGCTTCCCTTTCAGTTATCATAAATGGTTTTTTTCCTAATTTCGTTTTTTCCCCTTAAGTAGTTACTCATGGCAGGTTTCTTTTCCATTGCCGCCACCCATGAGATTAATTCAGCCTCTCTGACTTTCCGCTTGACCTTCTTTGTTGCTGTGTTGCCCACCCCACAGGCCGCATACTTGCTGGTAAGCTTCCTAGTTCTTTTCATCCACTGTGAATCAATGTTTTGCCTGTACAGATACCTGAACACTCTCCCAGCCCATTTACTTTCCTCCATATTCCTCAGCCGTTCTTCATACTCAATTTTACTGCGAGCTTCCCTCACTTCAAAACTAGTCCAGCCCATATCCCCTTGCACAGCTTCATTTGTAGTCTTCCCGTGAGCGCCCAATGCGAGGCGACCCACTGACCTTTGGTTCCCGTCGAGTCCTGACTGTACCCCTGATTTAAAGCAAACAACCGCATTTCCAAAAGTAAGTCCTGGAACCATTGTGGAATGTGGTACGCCGCCGCGCCACCCGGGACGGAGCACAGTTCTACGAGGCCCTCGGTCGACGACACCGCGAGCTATGCTGTACCGAGAGTTCCACAAAGCCTTCTGACGTCGACTCCGGAGCCTTTGTGTGTGGGCCAAACGGCGGGGCGTTGGCAAGTTTACAATGATTGGACGAACATTCCCGACCACTCGTGCTCCGTCCACGCCGAACGATGACGTCAAGCGGAGGCTTATAAGCAGCGTTTGCCGGCTGCTAGAGTGTGCTGGTGTCGTGCTCGTCGTTGGGAGCTGAGTGCTCGTTGTTATGCTCAAAATGTAGTAGTGAGCTGCGTGCTCGAATGCTGTTTGCTGAATGTTAATCTTGCGGGCTCCACATGGGAGTCGCGCTAGACTGCCGATGTATGTCTTGCCTTAAAATATGTTAATATGTAAATAAATCCTGTTCACCGAATTCATCTCTACGACTTTCGACTCCTTCAAATGGTGGCAGCGGCGAGGTAGTCCGACGAGTCCTACGTCTGCTTGACAGCCGTAGGATCGTCCGACGAATCTAATAGAGGCTATCTCAGCTGGCGGCCCACGCTTAGTTTTGGGATCGTCACACGAAATGTGAAAATGAGCGCTAATTGTTGCTGGTCGACGGCGCAGTCAGATAACTTCACAAAGCAAGCGTAGCGAGTGCTTGGTTTTTCATCATGGGCATTTAGTAGCTGCAAGGTTTTCTTGCGTTTGATTCGTTGCGTGGTTTTTTTGCCGTGGGACGTAATTTTAAAGCCTCCGTTGTTTAGTGCGCTCCTCACCCTCTTGGTTTTGAGGGCAAAATGAGGCAGAAGTTTTGATCCGTTTGAAAAGCTTACTTATTATGAGCTTTCCATTCGGTACAAACGTTCAATTGGCACTGACGGCCTGACACTGATAACTTAAAGGTTAATTAACCAATTGTAATTATTAAGCCTAATAAGTTATCCAGCAGTAAGCTTTCTTTTCTCGCCTCTTGTGTAGAACCTCGGCCAGCAAGAAGTACGATTGTTTGTCGAATCTGTTAATTTTGTTTTCCTTGACTAGAATTGTGGGTCAGAAATGAGGACATGGCAAATCCCCGCGTAGGTGTGAAGTTCTGTGGCGACAGCTGCAGACTCGCACCTTTCCGTCCTCTTACCTCCTCCACCGCATTCATCCCGCCATTTACCTTTCTCCCTCTTGTAAATTCTGTGTCTCTCCCAAAGCAGACTTAAACCACATCATGTGGGGGTGCCCTAAGCACCCCCTTCCCCCTTTCCTCAAGCAATTAATATCTAGTGAGGAGCAGTGGGAGGCTGCCTTGCGCAGCTCCAGGCCCGATCTTCAGGAGGCCATCCTGGAGTGGGCTGAGAGGATAAAGGAGGCCTACTTCAAGTAGTTCCTCCCCCACCCTCTATTCCATTGCCCCCTTCCCTTTAAAAAGGGATAAATAAAGTTTTTCATCATCATCATCATCAACCGCAGAAACGACGTGGACAGGCATACTATAGTGCTTTCTTTTTGTTTGCGTTCTTACTTTACCGTCGCACCACGACTCTGGTGAATAACATGCACCGACTAGCTCTACAACGCGTTCAGTAGATTAATAAAAAAGAAACACGTTCAGTCGATTGATAGACACGTGTTTAATTGAAGAAATAGCAGAATGTGTTGTTTTGCTGCAGCTTTTTCTACATTGACCGCTTCAGCATGTTTAGGAGATGCGCTGCATGACCGAAACGTCAATTATTTTTTGCATATAACCCCATGTTATCATCCTTTGAACATCGGGAAATTTGTTGTTTGTGGCAAAAACTAGCAGCACAATGTTGCCAACTACGTTTCCAGTTTCATCCAAGTAAATCCCTCATTTGCTTATTAGTAGTATTATTATCTTATTAGTAATAGTTAAGGATTAATTGTCAGGATTGAAACACATGGTCTAGCGCCGATAAGTACACAGCGTGCAAGCGTCGATTCCTTATTCCATGATGTGCTGCTATAATCATATTGAATAATACTCTTATGCCCCGCACCATAATCTTATATGATCACAGATGTTTCTATGGGAACATAAAGATTTCGACAAATGATTCTATATGATCAGATAGAAATACTGCGCATATCGTGCACACTGAATTTCTCAAAAGATGCCGTTTCCCAAAATGTACCAACTCGCCCAGCTCTCGATTCTTTCGCGATTGCACTGGGATTCTTTCGCGATTGCACAAATAGGGCCGTGAAAAACAGTGAAAATGTGGTTGTCATCGTAGTGATTCTCGCTTGTCCACGCGTTGGTCTTAGACCGCATTTTGAGTGATACATAATCGAAGCCGCGCTTATCTCAATCTCGCTCCACCCTTTGGCATGGTGTAGCATTTCGTGCCGTGGTCACGCGGTGGTGCTCCCGCTTGCGGGCATGCACGTTTGGGTAATGCATGCGTGGTGCGATGATATCGTTCGGTGGCTCGAATGCTTAATCGAACGCTCTGACCCGACTGCCACGTGCTTCGGCAGACCGCGGATGCACTGCTGATTTCCGGGGAATGCTTTGCTGTGAGACAGACGCGTGCGTCGAATGAAGAAGCTCGTTTTTGGCGCGCCAAAGTGGTCACTGCGAGGCAGTCAGAGGATGAGTCCGGAATGCGACCTACGAGATCGGAGACAGCGATAAGTGTGGCACGCTGCAATGGCGGGAAATTAAAGTGACGACAGTTTTCAAAGGATCCTTAGAAGTCTTCGGACGAGCCGGTCACAAGTGGTGACCAGCTCGTCATCAGAGATAACACTCAAAAGACACTAGAGCAGAGCACTGAGCTAGCCCTAGTTTGATGAAGTGTTGCGTGGGGCTTTTCAATACGATTACCATTCTTTGGGGACTTCATGCACTTTTCGGGTATGGTGTTCATATCTAACCTCCTTCACGCCAACTTCGACCTCTGGGTGTGTGCCTGAGCACAGAACTTTGGAATAGACAACTCGAGGCATGGGCTATGTGTATGCATGTGCGTGCTTATCTGAGAAAATGATACACCAAAGACCACGAAGCTGTAGTATAAGAGAGTTCTCGTATGCTTTGCAACACCTAGGCCTCTGGCGCGCCAGTGCCCGAAACCTTCGTAAAGAATTGCAAACCCTTCATTATATAGTGTGTATTTCCTTCACTATACTGGAGTCCTTTAAAATGCTTTGCTATGTCTGAGCTTGGTACTTCTATAATATTGTCTTTTTGCGACGCATGTTCCTATGTGCCTTGCCGGCTGTGCCTACTGCCAGCATCCGGCTGCGAGTTCGGACGGACTGGTCTTCACGCACACTCATGCTTAAGCGTGTAGGCATACGCATAAAGGCTTATCGCCTGGGCTCACGACCGCTCAGAGCTACAATGCAGGCTACGTCGCTCACTGTCGTCTGGATTACATGCGATACCGAGCAGATCACCAGACCGTCGCGGTCGGCCGACGCTCAACCAAAACAGCTGAGTTGCTCCCCTTAGCAGATTCACTGTAAAACTCTATAGTATTAGCCCCTGCAGCTTTAACAACAGAGGGGAAGCCAGAGCTCGCCGCGATTTCACTTCTGAAAGAAAGCCGCACCGGCTGGAGTCCTCTAGAAAAATAGAAAACATGTTTGTGGATGAAATATTGATTTTGGCAGAGTACTGGCATTATAGTCTGCTATAAAATTTGCCCTGGCTTTCAAGTCTCGTCACACGCACACAGACACACACAGACACGCACACACGCACGCACGCACACAGCTAGTTCAGTTTTATTTCCTTAAAGACCCCTTTGCTAGGGGTATTACATAAGGGGTGGCCACAGTTAATAATGCTGCAGAAACACAGGTATACATAGAAATTGTACAAGAAAGCTAGATTTTCGCAAGTGCATAAAAACAGAAAGAATGACGCTTGAAAAAAGCAGGTTATTTTTCAGCCAACAAAGAGACATTTTCGAAGGACGATGTTGGGCAAATGATTTCAGCGACGTGTTGGGTATGGGCGTTCCACTCTGATGATGTGCGGGAAAAAGGTTCACATAAGAGACTTCCAGATAGCGTGCCGCAACAACACCCTTGGCACTCTACATGTTCAGACTACACCCCGCCTTGAAAGCGCCCTTCTCAGCACTACCAACACTTACAGACTTGCCTGGGGGCCTGGTCGTGCAGCCGTGCCCGGAAATGAGCACACTCATGCGCTGGCCCGTAAACTTGCCCGAGAACTTTCCTTCTGTCTCACTGGGAATACCTCGATCAACACCTGTCTCAGCCCCTTCTCCGTACTCCACATACCTTGGACAACTAAGACTTGCAAAATGGCGCTATCCCCTACAAATCCCACTCTCGTTGACAAGTAGCTGTCTTTCGGCAGTTGCAGAGCGACACTATTTCTCAATGCTCTTCTCTACTCGCTGTGAAAGCTGTTTTCCCCTCTTTCACAGGATCTCTGAATGCCAGGCTCTGTTCTCCCAGTTCCCAAGCCTTTTCAAACCATATGGGCGGAGCGCCTAACCGACCCTACCAATGGCGGTCAGGAATGGCTGGTGGCACAGGCGGAAATGGTAGCTGGCACATATGGGGCCCCGGATTTGGAGCTTCACCCTGGAGTCGCAGTTAAAGTATTCAAGGAACTCGTTTATTTTTTTTTCATAGCGAAGCTGGTTATGGCTAGCCTTCCGTGAAATCTCCATGTGCTCGAGCAAAAACTCAGCGCCCTGCCTTTGTCGTCGTTCCAAGCCCATGCGTGCCTGTAGTTTCCTTCAGCTTTCCTGGAGTGGCGGGTACGTCGGGCGTGTCCGCTTTACGCCGGCGAGCGGTCCCGTCGAAATGTCACGCGTGCCTCCTCTCCGCCGGCTTCTAAGGGCAGCAGCTCTCCAGTTACACTCGGGGATAGTTTCCTCCGGCTCCCCGAGGCAGAGTTAGTTGTCCGCACTGGAGCACAGTAATAAAACCAGCAGCTGCCGAGTAGCGCATTTCATTGAGCATGAACCATTGAGTCGTGCATACATTGGACTCTGGCTTAGAACGTGTCCAACGTTGTACCCGAGGCGATCAGTGTCTACCATTGCGACCACAAGGCCATCATTACCACCATCACGACCAATAAAATAATGACCCACCCATGAAGACAAATAATGACCCACCGATTAAGACAACGGATGTGTGTGCGTACCTTTCGTCACGATGACCACACATCAAGAGAGTAAATGAGTTGGCACCTTTGTTTAAAATTCTGTGACACCTCCGTGTCGTGTGCTAAACAGCTTCGCTGGCCGTCCACCTTCGCAGAGTGAAATGGCTCACGTATTTTTTCTCCCTCTCTCCTTGCAACGGTTTTAAGGCGATTCTTAAGGCGCACCAACCGTAGAGACGGCGCACCGAAGGTGTGAGTAGGCCGAATATGATAATTTAATTGCCTTACAGTCGCCTAGGTGTAACATGTACACCTGTAGCATGTACACCGGGTTTTATACAGCGCGCTTGTGAAGTGAACAATCACCAGCGCCATGAGTATGTATGGCTCTGGCAAGGTGCAGTGCGAGGCGAACGCAGTCTGGAGGGGTATTCTGCAAGAGTCCACCTAGTACACTGTCCATTTCGGCCGCTGCTGAGTGGACGGAGTTGTGCGAGTGAGGAGGAGACGAGCAGCCCCAGCTAATCAGTGGCGGTTGAAATGGACAGTTCACTAGGTGGACTCTTGCAGAATACCCCCCACGTTGGAGTACAATGCAGGTATGTCGGCAGAATAGAAAAGAGGAAGTATCATCCTTCCCGTTCTTATGGTGTGGCGCCCAGCTAGGCGCATTGTCGGTTGTCTACAAAAGAACGCTGAATAGAACGTTTGATGGATGTCGCTCTCAAACATTGATCCTGTATTAGTGTTCTGAAAAAATGCAAGTTTTGTTTAGACTATTTAAGAAGGCAAATGCGATAGCTTGACGCTTCTTGGGTCAACACACTCTGAGAACCAGGGTCCATTAAGCCAAAAGGCGAGCGTGTTCCTATATAAAAATTATATCGAGTTTGTTCTCCGTACGGATCTGGTGGAACGTTCTTCAACCGATTCGACAGAGCTGCAGTTGTCGTGACAATGGTTTCCAGTTTGTCCAAGGTGGCGACGGCTGCTGCTTTTATGCGCGGCGTTAAATAGTGTAGTCAAGGATGCGGGGCTTCTAAATCCAGAGGTAATAGTCTCACCGTAGCATACAAGAAAAATAAATGTTTAACTATCCTTCAACTGCTGTGCTAAAATTAGCGCACGAATGGCTTCTTTAGCTGATTTCGGCTCGCAGATTTTTTAAAAAAGTCACCATGATTACGATCTTCAAAACATTTCATCGTGTAGAGTACATAGGCTGGAAAAATATCAGTGACCTTCCACAACAACGCAGTAGAAAGTTTAAATATTCCCGTGTTTCGAACGCTTCACGAGGTGTGGAGTTGTAATGCACTAGATACTAAATCGATGCATGTACTGCAAAAATAAACACATAATTTTCGTAAAGTTATTTGCGCTGTTTACTACGAGAATAACGTTGAGTTGGTCTAATTGGCTTGACAAGGCTTGCAAGAGGTGCCATAGAAAGCACGCAGGACGGATAATTTCGCATCGCAAAAATCCAGCCGTTTTCTGTGTCCTCAAGCGAAGAATAGGCACTCTGGATCCCCGACCAATGACTGCTTTAAGACCCTAACGAATGTCTTGACTTACAGTATCACGGTGGTTTTTGCTGGTTGGGCTAAAGCTATCAATGTTTTTGCCTGCGATTACGTCTACACTTAAGGCTTCAGTTCCGAAGGCTTTCTTTGAGTCTTGTTCTTGAAGTTTCCTTTTTCTGGCTTCGTTCGTTTGGTTTCGGACGGCTTTTTGACTTTGGGAATTGAGAATTTTCAACAAAATATGGCGTTATTTGCGCACCGATTAGAAATGATCAGGAATGAGAAACTTACTGCATTCATGCGTTTATAGAAATATAATTTTTAATGGAACAAGAAGTTGGGCTAGTTGGTTTGCACTAAGCATGATGGAAAGCGCGACAAAACTGCCCACAAAAACGAACTGAATAAATACTCGAAGAATGGCGCTAGCGAACAGGGACAAGATAGAAACGCGGGCGTTCGTTTGCGACATTCTTCCTTGAGTATGGATTACCGACACGCCCAACGCTTAGTACTTACAAACCGAATAAATAAAAGTCTTTGAGTGCGACACACCCTGGGATCCGAGCTACCCGACGCTACGCAGCGGACGCTTCCGATGCATTGTTTTTTGTCGTTCGCGAGATGGAACTGGACCAGGTGTTATACGCTGCAATGAATGTTGCGGTCACATGCTGCAACCTTCAGCTCACTTCTTTTTTAACGACAGACAGGGTCCAAAATGGGCCGTTCTCTTACGCTGAGAACCACAAGCTTCCCGTACTACCTCACACATTTTCCAGAGTGGCTTGCGAGGATCGAGAGATGCACAGAGTCATCACGACCACTTTGTGCACAATTCTTCAGTTTGTCTAGTTGTAGACGGACGTGCCAATGACTTCTGTGACAAGTATAAGAGGTCCAAGGCAGATCTTCTCATTCTGCACTCTGCACGACGACGCACACCACGTATCCATGTTCCGTGTCGACAGAGGTTGTAGGTCTCCGTGCGCCGGATTACTTGGTCGTGTCGTGAAGGGCTGACACAGCATGTTCAAAACCAGGTGGTGAGGACGGGTTCGAAGAAACGTTGCCCACTGACGTCTGGTAGGCTAGCTGGCCTGTGCATGAAACTTCGCATTGATTTTGCCAGGGGAGATTGACAAGGTGAATGTGTTGATAGGTAAATACCCTATTTATTGATTGCTTACAAAAATAATAATTAGGCTGATAGAGTTTACGTAGTGGCGCGCTTCCTAATAGCCCTGGGCCTCTTAGACGCTGTGGCTTCACTTTCGCCTAAATCTCTATGCACGGGTGTCTTCCATTCCCGCTCCCAACTGATATGCATGTGCGAGTTGAATTTGTGACCACGTGTCCAGCAACAGAGCCGCAACCAGCGAACTAGTTCGGCAGGATCGCAGCGGCGTCTCTAACTTCCTTCGCTCCGATGCATTCGAGCCAGCAAAGACGCACGTACGCTCGCGCGTAGTCGAAGCTGGCAGGTGGAGATCTCATCTCGTGCGGTGAGGGCACAGGGATCACGCTGCGCTCATCTGTTAATTCGAAATCCCGAAAGCGTACAAAGCGCTCTTCCTGCACAATACTGGTGATTTGCGAACACAGCATTACAGTGACGCTTACGCGGCGATTACGCAAGCGGTGGCCCCCATTTGGCAGCTCGGGTTACACAGTGCCGAGGTTACCGTTTGTGCACGCGGGCCTCGTGCGATACGATCGCCGTTGAGAAGCCTCTTACGAAAGCAGGGAGTGCTCGCAACGCACAGCCGGCGTGGGGCCTTGGCTATGTACACACACGCACGCACAGACACGACGAGCAAACCGTGTGCAGGCACACGGTGCCGGGTTCCGTTGCACTTACAGTGTATACCGGCGACGTAGCCACCGCTACGCGAACGGACCTCTCCTGTGCGACCTGCCAGCTCGCCGTTCTTCGCGCGGCAGCCGCCGTCCAAGTGACACCGACGTGTTCTGCATCGAGGAACAAGTGGACAAGGTCTCGGGGTCCACATGCCTGGCGTAGCTCGGCAAATTGGACCAACTTGCGGGAGAAGAATAAAAAGAAGTGATATAAGTGGAGAAGCAGTAAACTGTGCCTCCCTTTCCGACTCTCCCGTTGAAAGTAATAAAAGAAGAAGACAGGCTTAAAGGTCCGTATAACCGCCGCTGCAGTTTTTCTGAGCTTCCACTGGAGTCTTTACGCTGCGCGAAGAGGATAATATATGGTAATGCGTAGAGGCGACGTCGGCGTGGGTTGAATGAAGTGGCTCGTCTATACAGAACGCCGGGCGTCGTTAGTTGCTCCCGCTAGTGAAAGCGCGAATCGAACCGGACGCTGTTTAATTTGGCCCTGATCCGCCGTGAGCTGTCGGACGAGCTTGTAGCAGCGGCGCGGCGCCCTCGGGTGTCCCTCGATGCAACTGCTGCAAAACCCGAGTGCAAAGAATTCTGGTGCAGTCAACTCCTATAGGGCACGCCCGGACCTCTCACGATCCATGGTCAAAAACTAGCAAAAGAGTCACGTTCTCGAGCACAACCGGAACTCAACCGAAAACTGCAGCTGAACCGTTATTTTCAGATAAACCAGAGCGCAACCGAACCGACATGCTTTCCGCCTTGGAACGAAACCCGAACCGGAATATTTTTCAGGGTCCGCATCGGCTCAACGGTAGGTTCAGTCCAGGGTCATTGTTGCTGAAACTATGTGAAGGACGACTACGACTCTTGCGTCAGTTGGGCGCAGCGAGCGGTGCGTTGTCTCTGGAACAGTCACGTGGCTCGCCGCAGCAATATGATTCGCTTACTTAGTTGTACGCATGGTGGGCTCAACTGAACATTTTGCACATAGGTGACGAGCACTGTCTAGACAAGAGCACCGCGGATGCTGCCGCGTAGTGGAGGATACTGCTTGCGTTCGGAAGGTGTGCTATATTCGAGCGCAGTAGCTCACTGGCAGCGCTGTCCTTGTCCCATACGCACGTTGCAGTTACTGCAGCTTCAGAAATTGCTGTTACTTCTGCAGCACAAAAGGCACTGCGTGGAATCTTTACCCGGAAAGCGCAGACGGGGACAACTGAACAAATTGAGATGCAGAGAGGACTTGGTTTCAAGGTGCTTGGCTATTAATGAGCCTTACCGCCAGCTTACGCAATAGTAAACTCTCTCTATTGGCAAATTTTGCTGCTGGCACGGCTGTGCATTCAACATGGCGGATGGTGAGATGATCGGGATAGATAGGTGTACGTTTGGGAGAAGAGCTGAGTTTTTTGCGCTGCAGTTCTCCTCTGCCGTACGTTATTGTGCAGGCTGAGAACCGAGATTTTCTCATAACTGAAGTATTGGAGGTTGAAGTATTGCCTGGAGAGGCAAAGCCGAAGGGTGGGTCTAAAAATTAATCTCAGAAAACTAAAGTAATGTTTAACAATCTCGGAAGAGAACAGCAGTTTACGATAGGTAATAAGCAAGCAACAAAATACCAATAAAGAAAGGCGTCAGGCAGGGAGATACGATCTCTCCAATGCTATTCACAGCATGTTTACAGGAGGTATTCAGAGACCTGGATTGGGAAGAATTGGGGATAAAAGTTAATGGAGAGTACCTTAGTAAATTGCGATTCGCTGATGATATTGCCTTGCTTAGTAACTCAGGGGACCAATTGCAATGCATGCTCACTGACCTGGAGAGGCAAAGCAGAAGAGTGGGTCTAAAAATTAATCTGCAGAAAACTAAAGTAATGTTTAACAGTCTCGGAAGAGAACAGCAATTTACAATAGGCAGCGAGGCACTGGAAGTCGTAAGGGAATACACCTACTTGGGGCAAGTAGTGACGGCGGATCCGGATCATGAGACGGAAATAATTAGGAGAATAAGAATGGGCTGGGGTGCGTTTCGCAGGCATTCACAGATCATGAACAGCAAATTGCCATTATCCCTCAAGAGAAAAGTTTATAACAGCTGTGTCTTACCAGTACTCACGTACGGGGCAGAAACCTGGAGGCTTACGAAAAGGGTTCAACTTAAATTGAGGACGACGCAACGAGCTATGGAAAGAAGAATGATAGGTGTAACGTTAATAGATAAGAAAAGGGCAGATTGGGTGAGGGAACAAACGCGAGTTAATGACATCTTAGTTGAAATCAATAATATTTGGGGTTTTACGTGCCAAAACCACTTTCTGATTATGAGGCACGCCGTAGTGGAGGACTCCGGAAATTTTGACCACCTGGGGTTCTTTAACGTGCACCTAAATCTAAGCACACGGGTGTTTTCGCATTTCGCCCCCATCGAAATGCGTAGTTGAAATCAAGAAAAAGAAATGGGCATGGGCAGGACATGTAATGAGGAGGGAAGATAACCGATGGTCATTAAGGGTTACGGACTGGATTCCAAGGGAAGGGAAGCGTAGCAGAGGGCGGCAGAAAGTTAGGTGGGTGGATGAGATTAAGAAGTTTGAAGGGACTGCCTGGCCACAATTAGTACATGACCGGGGTAGTTGGAGAAGTATGGGAGAGGCCTTTGCCCTGCAGTGGGCGTAACCAGGCTGATGATGCTGATGCTGATGATGATGATGATGAAGTATTCTGAAGCACATTGAGTGTACCCGCATAAACAGCTCGGATGCATCGTGTGCTGAGCCAAACTAGAACTCAACTGAAAACCGGAACCGAACCCATATATTTTCCGCCGCTTGCAGCTGAACCTGAACCTAAACTTATTGGAAAAACCCGTCTGAACTGGTTGAACAAAGGGCTCAGAAGTCAATGTGGATGCTCCATTAGGGCACGCGTGAGAAGGGAAACGGGCAGTCTTAAAGTGTCCCATAGTTTGCAAACCATTACCACGTTACGGACAAGACTGAAACAAAAAATTGAGTCACTTTAGCATACGCTAAAGAAGATGAAGGCGAAACGCTGTGCGCTCACGAGACATTCGTAAAACTACTTGGCATTCTCATTCGAATGCGTTGTTACTTCCTGTTGTTTGTTTTCTCCCATCAAAGACCGTGGATCCGAGTGTCTTAATTAAATATTAATTAACTGAAGCTTAATTAACTTCACCTTAGTTAACATCAAAGGTCGTGGGTCCGACTCTCACAATGGTCGTGGGCTGGAACACCTATGGTGCGACCATAAATTTCGGTGCCATTGAATTTTGGTCAAACCAAAGGTCCAGGGTACGACTCCCACAAAAATCGTGGGTTCTGGTGCCTTAATTAACTTGGCCTTAATGAAAACCTGATGTTGTGGCTTCGACTCCCACCAATGGTCGTGGTTTCGACCGTCAATGGTGGCACCATCAATCTAGGTATTGAATTTTGGTCCCACCAAAGGTTGTGGCTTCGACTCCACTAATTGTCGTGAGTTCTAGTGACTTAATTAGCACCAAACGTCGTGGGTTCGAGGGCCTTAATTAAATATATGTTGATTAACTTCGTCTTAATTAACACTAGAAGTCATGGGTTCGACCATAAATGGCGGCACGACTAATTTTAGTGCCATTGAATTTTGGTCCTACCAAAGGTCTGGTGTTCGAATCCCACCAAAAGCTTTCGTTCGAGTGCCTTAATTACGTTTGCTTTAATTAACAACGAAGTTCGCGAGTTCGACTGCCACCAATGGTCATGGGTGGCGCCATCAATTTTGGTGGCTTGAATTTCGGTGCAATAAGGCCGGACGGTCAATGTTTCGATAACGGAAACAACCGTTATTTTCGACTCATGAGGCACTTAGGCTTTCGCCTCAATAACTTCAAATAATCTCAACTCAGTTGGGACACTGGCTGTACTTGTATGCTGTAAATTCTTTAATAAAGGGAAAATGAGACATCCATCCAGACATAGATAATTGCTACAAAGGTTGCTTTCCCTTTATTAATTACCTCTCTCCACCTTGCAGGTTTCCGCAGAATCATTACGTCAAGCTGTTAATTTCTTGTGCAACCAGCGGTACTCTTTATGCGATGAAAACTGTCGGCGATTTACATGTGCTCGGGCATCTTGCTCCAGCAAGTGACCCAGAAAAACCCTGTTCAACTTTCTGTTCAGTTTTGACGCTTTACGCTGTTGACTGAGCTGTAGTTGCACTCGAACTGCTCCACCCGGTGGAGCAGGCCCCCGCAGCTGGGCCGGCGTCGGGAAGGAGCGAGTGCGAGGCTTACGCTGTCCGGAGTCCGGAGGCTCCTTGTACGCTGTACGGAGTCTCCCACTACGGCACGCCGTAGAGGGGGATTCCGGATTTATTAAAGCTAAGCTTGTTATGTCCCACTGATTCGTCCGTGAGCGCCGAAAACGCACCACAGGAAAGCCAACTTGAACATCTGTACAGACCACTATATTTTACATTCACAATTCTACCGATAAGAGGACTAGGAATTTTAAATAGCAGAAAAGAAAACGTATATATAAAGACATACGTTGCGGGTGTTTTACGTTAATATGATTTCATCATAGTTTGCATTTGCCAGTAGCCTTGGGGAACTGAATAGAAAATTCTGCAAAAATACCAGCGCATCCACGGAGTTCTTGTAACATAGCAAGATTGCGTTTCCCATTACAATTCCGGCTCCATTGTCGGTGGTCTGCAGGGGGCAGTGTGAAATGTCACATTTATCGCACGTGAAAGCATCTATGTCTCACTTTCTCGTCCGTGAGCGCCGAAAACGCGCTGCTGAAAAGCCAACTTAACGTCTACGTAGAACACTATAGTGTAAGTTCGCAGTTGTACCTATAAGAACAATGTCATGCTCTCGACCAGTGGGAAAAGCCCACGCTACCCAGACGAATTGTATACATCTGCATTGCACTACGCGCGTCACGCAATGCATTCCCGGCCGTCACCATGGGCAGGCCGCGGGTGCAGCGCACGGCAGAAGAGAATGCTGCCGTACGCGGACATAAGCGCGATCGTGCCCGTAAGGCGGATCCCGTGTATCAGCAACGGCGTGCAGAAGCCATGCATATCCGTCGACAATCGCATCCGAGCGACGTCGTCGCCGCCGTACTGACCGCGACTGAGAGTCAGGCGCAGGATGCACATGAACGGCAGTCGAGACGCAACCAGTGGCACGTCCACGGCGTTCAGCTTGGGCAGACCTTCGAGCATCGGAGGGTACACGTAACCGTTCGTGGTTCTGGAGGTAGGTAACTTTATTAAGTTTGCATTGGGGGAAAGCTTCGCGTTCAGCCATCTTTCTTTAAAAAAGGGGCTTTGATTTTTTGGCTACCTGGGGTTTTTTAACGTGGCTACCTGGGGTTCTTTGACGGATGTTTTTATGCGAAGCATATTACGAGAGGTCAACCCAGCTCCTCAGGCGCGGCGGTGTCGCCTTGAAACCACGTGACACCGTGACGTCACGACAGAGGAGAAGTGGCTTTGGCTCAACTCTTGCAAGACGGGCTGGGTGGGAATCGAACCAGGGTCTCCGCAGTGTGGGACGGAGACGCTACCACTGAGCCACGAGTACGATGCTTCAAAGCGGTACAAAAGCGCCTCTAGTGAATGCGGTGTTGCCTTAGAAACGAGCTGTTTCTAAGGCGTGCGTCTCTTGCTCAGGCGCACATTTCGTTGCCGCGCCGAACGCTGCTTTGCTCGAAGCTCGCCGCGTCCAATGCGGGGCGCGTAGTCGCTGCCCTGTAGCCCATTGTCTTACACACCTTGGCGGGTCGACGGGAACGCTGTCGCGTTCCACTCTTGAAGGAGAAGCAGTAATGCATGAGTTGTTTCTTCGTCTAGCCGAACCAAATATAGCCAAGCAACAGCAGTTCACCAGGCTAAACAGTGGTTCAACAACTAAAATAAAGGCTAGTATGCTTCGCATCCTGGGCTTAACCTTACCTAAGCCACAGCCATTTTTTTGCATTTCGCCCCCCCCCCCCCCCTATCGAAATGCTGCCGCCGTGGCCGGTATTCGATCCCGCGATCTCGTGCACAGCAGCGCAACACCAACACCCCTAAGCAACCACGGCGGATACGCTCCTCTGCGAAGCTCTTTCACGCCGAGATGGGCCACTGTACGTGCGGGACTCGGTAAGTACAGCTGTTCGACAAAACTCTGACGCCCACTTGGAGCGCTAGGTATGTGCTCCTTCCTCAATTTATGCTGGTCTTCAATCACCCTCTCTTTTCCCAACTTGTGTAACTGGGCGTGTGCCACTAAGTTGTGCCGCTCTTCAATGAACGCCTTTGGCGCCAACTTGGCTAACTAGGTACGTATCACCGGAAATATGCCGCTCTACAATGACGAAGAAGGTAGCTTTCTCCGATGCTGAGCGGAATCGGATGCACGGCGCAAGGGTTCCTCGAGAACAGCAAATCGACGCATTAGCAAGATGCGCCACAAAAGCACGAGGTATGTTTTCGCTTTCAACGAACGCCTTTCACGCCGACGCTTGAGCGAGCTGCGACACGATTGCATTGAGTGTGTGCTGGTCTTCACTGAACCTGTCGACAACTTGGGTCACACAGTACGTGCCATTGGGCGTGGGGAAAGCGAGGGAACAGTTCTCAGTGTTCGCAGGTACCAGCGAGCGACGCTTGTCGTCTCGGAGGCTACGAGACGACAAGCGAGACGACAAGGCTAGATGGCGCAGCGAGTCCAGAAGGAAGCGCGAAGTGCCGCATGGCGCGTTTGTCAGCGTTCGCACTTACCGGTGCGCCGTGCGTTTCGGAAGCCACGCGCAGGCTTCGTGGTGGCGGCGCTAGATGGCGCTGAGCGTTCTTAGGAAAGCGCTGCGAAAGAGGAGTCCCGCTGCAGCTCACGCCTCGTACATAGCTCGCTTCGATGGTGGCAACACGTTGTGTCGCCATATTGATTCAACTTTATCGCGTCGCCGTCGACAGTCATCGTAAGATGGATTCTGCAGCGATTCTTTTATTTGGAACTGCATCGAATTTTCCATGTGGTGCAAGTTTGCTCTTCTTGATACGAGTACTTGAACTGATACCGCGCCATCGGTGTGGGTTGGTAAAAGTGCGCAATAAGACAAGTAAACTTGGAGAAACAGAACTTCAGCAGCTGGTTTTTTTTTGGGGGGGGGTGCAGTTCAGCAGTGTCATAAAGTAATTGATCGACATCATTTCTACAGCAAGCTGCGAAATTGAGCCAAGGACCGTAATGTAATAAGCGCGTTGATTCAATAACTTACGCAAGAAACCTGGGACAGCTTCGAGGTGTCAGCCGTTGGAAATATAGGAACGTGGATGGGTGCTTCGTTAGAACTCGATTGCACGCTGTACAGACCTGCCGTGGTGGCGTAATGTCTGTTGCGTTGCGCTGCTACGCCTGAGGGGGCGAGATCAAATCGCGGACGGGGCGGCCGCATTTGCATCGGGGTGAAATGCAAAAAACGTCCGTGTACCGTGCATTGTATGCACGTTGAAGAGCCGAAGGTGATCCAGATTAACACGGAGTCCCTCACTATGGCGTGCCTTGAAATCAAATTGTGGTTTTGGCAAGTAATACTCTAGAACTTAAATTAATTACAGGCTGTACAGTGCGGAACACCCGTTGTGAGGGCAACTGCTGTTACACAAGTCTGTATCGCTGCCACATCTTATTATGTCAGTCCCTAACTGTTTCGTCAACCTCAAGGGCCACCATGTGCACGGATGTTTAGGGCAGCTTACACGTGAAAATAAATAGAATTTGCTGAATTTTGACCGCACTTGGCACTGGGGACTTCGAAAACATATGACAGCAGGTCTCCGCGCCTTAGTTCACAGTTCATCCAATTTCTTGCGTAATACTAACGACGCCAAGAATGCGAGAGCTGTCCCAAATATTGGTGCACGTACGTTTAAAAATGTTTAAAAAACTTTCAGGTACGTCCCTGTGGTTACCTTCAAAATAGTATCCGTTAGAAAAAATGCACTGGTTCCATCTCTTCAATTTCTTGAAACACCCTTGGTAGTCATCTTCAGCTATATCATTCTGGTTTGTCATACAGCAGTCCGGTCCTTAGTAGAGCTCAAACGCGTTCTTTCGAGCGGAGAGGGCCGCGCCACTACATCCCCTCCCACTACTTTGCTGAACACTGCACGAACTTCTCAGCCAGATCTCGCAGACATGTTTAAGGGTTGCAATGGTTTGAGATGATGTATCTGTAGAAAATAATATGCCCAATCCGGGCAACGCGACCCATGACGAACCTGGTGCGCTATAACATAAAGCTATTCCAAACAGTTCTCATTCCTTTGATGCAATCAGCCTTCGACGATTGTTCAAATATTTTTCTGGCTACCCGCGCTTCGCCTGTCTGTCGCGCGACGTCGCGAAAACCCCACAAACTTGCCGTCTGACAAGACGTGTGCGCACTCATTATGCGTGATTAAATTGAGCAAAAGAAAACAAAAAAATTTTTTTTTGCCGATTCCGCACTTTTTTTCGCCGTTAGCCCACCGCTATCGATCAAAAATATTTCGAGCTGCGCCCACTTCTCCTTTCTGTCACGCGACGTGACAAAACGGCGAAATGTCGCCACCTCAAAGTGATGTGTACACAATAAAAATGGAATATAATGCCGAACAAAATTGAACTTTTTTTTCGGAATAGCCGGAGGCTGCTCCGTTCCGAAAGAAATAGAAGACGTCTGCTCAACAATCCCTCTGGCACGGCCTGCTCGCAGCTGACAGGGAAAACGGGTTTATTTGCGTATGATGACATGTTTTACGTGGCCGTATAACGCTGTCGAGCCCTTGCGGCAAGTATACGACATCGCTCGGTCAACTCTTTTTTTTTTTATTGAAATGAGTATTAGGAGAGGTTGGCGCCTTTATGGTGGTACCGCCTACTCCTTGTCACTTGGCAAAGGAAACAAATTTGCGGAAAAGGGAGAACAGCGACACAAAATATGGCGCTCAGTAGAACACTGGATGTACATGAGTCACTACATGAGTCGCAAAGTTCTGTGCATTAGTTCAGTCCACGTATGCATATATAAAGTCAGATATTTGGAACAGTCAAAACACACAACAATGCACTGCAAGTACAGAACAGAATTATACACCTTGCGTAAAAGTTGCGATCACCACATAAACCGATTATGAACCACGAACAATGTTTGTGTCACTCATTTAGCGTATTCGGATCATATGATACTTAACATTTTCCCAAAATGTTGGCGTCCTCTAAAAACTTTTTCAGAGCAAGAAGCGCTCTTGAAGGCTCGCAGTTGGCCATGGGCCAAATATTTTTTTTTAGAGTGAATGGTCTACTGTCTAATGTCAACAAATTTGCTTGCAGCCCCCTTCTTTGTGGATCGTATTTTGTGCACTCGAGGAGAAGATGATGCACATCTTCGTCTGGATGGCCACAAGAACACTGCGGACTAGAGACACGTTTTATCCTGTACAAGAGGTGTTTTGTGAATGCAGTACGAAGACGCAGGTGGTATACCAATGTTTCAAATTTTCTTTCTCGATTTTACAAACTTCCTGATTTGACGAAATAATTCGAGCTTGGTCATCACTTCGTTATATCCAGTTTCAGCTCTGTGCAGAAGCTTGCACCAGGATAGAACCCGAAAACATTTTGGTTCGACATCTCGATTAAGTACATATGATTGTCAACCCTGGCAGCCAGTCGCGTCGCTACTAAGAAATAATTGATGGAAGTTTGTCAAAGAGTATGAAGTGATCATGCATGCGGATCAGTAAAGTGAAGGAAATTCTCGAAGAAGCACTTTATTGTGTTTTTACGTGCGCTGTGCTACGGAGCGTAGCGTTTAGTTCACTTTAGTACCGTTCGAGTGATGTCAGATTCGGCATGTTTTGAAGCAGTCTATTACGTACGAAGTTACGAGGTGAAGGAACAAAGGAGGAAATCCAATCAGGGCCTGTGTAAGCAAACAAAGTAGTCAAAGACTTGTGTTTCGCACTTTGTGACCGAAAGGGAAGAGCGACTCCGGAAGCATATCTGATTTCTGGCGGTGTGCTTTTGTTGTGTGTCCTTTATCATGAATCAGCCGAAAATTCACACAAGTCGGCGAGCCGCAAAAAAAGAAAAAAGGAAAAGAAACCGTCGGCACGTGGAAATAATCATTTTTGAGAAATATGCCCTTCTTTTCGATTAAACATTTTCGGTCTTTGGGGAATGAGAGGAAAAAGAAGACCATTGCCAATGACTTCAAAAAAGAGCACCAACAGCAAAACAAACCAGAAAAAATTCACCGACTGTTTACGATACCCCTAATGCGAAATTTGAGTGCAACACTACACGTGTTTTCATTTCGCGACGTATTGAGGCATCGCACTGGCAGAGCCGGCACACGCAGCGCTATATATAGACCGGCCACACAGTTGCCGCGTGCCGACAACTACAGCTTATGCAACCGTGATCTTTACTGGGAACGGTTGCGGCGAACGCTATGCGCGAAGGCTAGCTTTCTGGTTCTTTTTTTCTTTAGAGCGCAGCTCTTAGGAACCCGTTCCTGTGTTGAGCGTTGGCGTCCCTCAACGTCGTGTCTAGTAACCGAGCGAACGAGCACAGCGAAAGATGAAAGCGAACGCGGAGCGCAGCGGGAGATGAAAGAAGCGAGCGCGAGGAGGAAAGGGTAGGCGTAGTCTACAGTGAAAACATGAGGCAGAGAGTGGAGGAGGAGCACAGTTCAAACAGCGTGCGCATGGACTGAGTTGCCGGAAACCATGGCATCCGCAGCCACGTGGGCAATCTCAGCTGCGCTTCCGAAGGGGGCCAGATTGGCTTCAGGTGTGGTGGGCTACGCTCGTTCGCGGCGTCAGCTGCTGAGTCTGTGGTACTAGCGTCTGTAACGGGGATCACTGCTCCTGCGAGGGGCGATGGCGAGCGGCTGCGAGTTAGGCTCGTTGTGACGCCCCCTCGAGTGTTCTCGCCGCTGACACTGGTGGCACGATTTCCCCGCGGCGAAAAACCGCTCTCTTCTTTGTTGCGTGAGAACAAAAGCGTAGTGCAAGACGGGCTGTGCGGGGACGATGGCTAAGATATGGTGCCAGAGTAGCGGGCGTCGTCTGTATGGGAACAAAGCGCTGCATGAGCCGAGGTCTGTCTGCGGCGGCTGCTGTGACTTGCGGCCCCGCGTCACCCACGCGCGTTCTATCGCGACCTCCTGATTAGGCAGGCAGTTGCGCCACACTCCGCTCCATTTGCAGTGTGCCGCACGAGACAAATTGTCCGGGTCAGCCACGCTACTGACAGCGTTCTCTCCCTAATACAAACCGTGCACCTATATAACTATAATACAAAATATTGACCCGCCAAATCAAAACACTTATACTGCTGCGCTATACTGCTGCGCTCAAGTTTCGCATTAGAGAGTATCGTTTGACCAGGACAAATTTTTCTTCAACTATGAGGCCTTTCTTTCGAGGAACCCGTATGGGTTTCCTTTGTAGCAATTGCTACGAACGGGTGGATGTCTGATTTTCCCTTTATTCATTAGGGAGTATCGTAATCGCCGGTGCATTTGTTCCTCCGCACGGCCGGTGCCGCCGCTGCCGCGGATCGATGCGCGGGCGTGAGCGCCATGCGGTGGTGCTTCAATGTGGCTTCCACCGCCTTCCTCCTCATTCTTCCGCTGCACCCTCCTCCGCTTTCCTCCTCACGCTTTCTTTGCTCGCCGACTTTCATTCGCCGCTGCGCTCAGCGTTCGCTTTGAAGTCATTGGCTGTGCTCGTTCGCTCGGTTACACCGAGGGAGGACGAGGCACGCCGACGCTCAACGCAGCGACGGGGGCCTAAGAGCTGCGCTCTAAAATGAACGAAGGAACGGGGATACAGCGACTGTGCGAGGTGTCAAGGTCAAGAATTATAGGAAGGTTACTTCCTGGGCGCTCGACACTCGCTGGTGGTGGTGGTGGTAAACTTTATTGAAAGGGGGAAGGGGAAAGGGGGAGGTGGCTGAGGGATCGGGCTCAAGTAAGGCCCTGAGCCTCCTTGGCCTCCTCCTCCCAGTCTATCGGTTCAAGCTGTCGGTCGACGTCCTCGGACCTGAGCCAGGCTGTCCAGTCAGTCTTGCTGCTGAGCAGGGGATGAGAAAACGGGAGCGAGCTGCATTCCCACATTATGTGTGTGTGTCCCTGTTTGTGAGCAGAGCCTACATAGGTCACTTTCCTTGCCCCCTGTGATTTCCTCAATGTATTTTGGGTGTGGGAATAATTCAACGGGTGTTTTGAACGCGGACCTTCCTTGATGCACTTGAGGTACACTGGGTATGGGCCCCGGGGGGCTGGTACGGGAGTATTACCAATGATGATGTTGATGATGACAATGATAATTTATTTTCATCCACTTTGAAACGGAGCGGTGACAAATCGTCATCTAACCTGCTTGAGCTAATGAGGTAATCTACAGTATACACATGCTTATCAATCTGGCCTTTCGCCTACGACATTCTTAATCTTCTGTCATTCCTTGAAAGCTATAAATCTACCTTTTGCAGTTACCTAAGTCTATAACGTATCCAGTCCTATCAATCTCTTCACTGCTTTTTTTTCCACCAGTACTCTAAACGTTTCTCTGACAGGCTAATTCTTCCACCCGCTTTGAATCCCTGCGCTTCTGAAAGGTGGCTGTTGCCTACGCGTGTTGTTGGGCATCTTGGCATTCTATTAGGATCCACGTGCCGAATCGTCTCCGGACTTTTGCTGCAGCAAGTACATGCCGCGTGCCATTTCGAATATTTACTCCAGTATGTTTGATCCTTAGGCCACCAGCTCGTCCCTTAAATAGCAAGGCACTGTTCTCCGTGTTGTAGTACATATTTTCGTTTCTCATCTCTTTCTTGCCACACTTGTAAGTCTCCACGGCCTTTTTTATTTACGTCCTTTGCATAAAATTTACTGTCTCTGTTTCTGACACTTCTGCATGACTTCTGGTTCTCCAGTTACTTTCAATCACCCTGCACTTGATTGCAAACGTTATTGGTGTCACGTTCTTCTACATGTGCTAATTCGTATTGAAGGGTTGTGCGAACGGCTTGACGCGAATGCCATGACTAACTCGGAGCTGCCGAGGAGCATGGCTTTATTGGCGCATAATAAAGAATGTTGCGTGGCAATATAACGTTATCGCGTCTTTTCGACAAGTGTACGGCATCGCTCTCCTAACACTTATTCACTTAGGACCCGTTTTAGCCATTGTATGAAACTCTATGGTTTAGCAGCATTTTCGAACTTCCGTTGCACGATACCGCGATTTTCGACCAGCCCCCGCAAGCTAAGCGAGGGCAAGCAGGCCCATCGCAGACGCGGGCACCACCTTGCTTATCCGGTGATCTATATATACTTTCACTGAGCTAGCTCGGCCCCACCGAAATCCTCTCCACTGCTGCATGCTACCCGACTCTTGTCAGCCAATTAGATAACAAAACCTGTCATGATAGGCGATGCCATTCTCTGTGAAAGCAAACAAAAGTGACCTACTATATAAACCAAGGAGGGCGTTTGATTGGTCGGTTCAAAAAACGCTGCGGGTCACCGGCCGATGCTTGCGTCGGTGGTTACGTAAGTTTTATGTCAGGAGATTGGAATCAATACAGAGTGAAATAGTTTTATGTTATAGGGACGCAAGTGCCCTTTAAGCCTAAGTCGTGCTAGGAACTACATTAGAACAAATTTTCGACAAAATATTAATTAAGAAAAGTGTATAAGAACTGATAGGCTGTGCCAGCCAGCACTCAGAAAATGAGGAAGCCAGAAGGACGACATTTAGACGAATCCATCTATCTAGCATCATTTCTTCGATATCTGAAGAGCCACACCAGTTGTCGGTGAAGAATATAGGAACCCATCGCGGGTGCTAAGCGTCTATGACGATGCGCAGCTGAGGACGAGGTTGCGCGCTTGATTCTCGGCCGCGGTGAATTAAACGCATTTCGACGAGGGCGGAAGGCAGAAGCGCCCACTTACCGAGCAGTGAGTGCACACCAAGGAATCCCCGCTGGGCAAAATTAATCCAGAGTCACCCAATACGGCGTCCATCGTAATCGACAATGCAGTTTCAGGACGTCAAACCTCTCAAATAGGAAACACGCAGAACAAAATATGTGGAAGTACATCAGGCAGTAAGCCTTCGTTAGGCAACTTCTTCTGACGCCCATTCTCTCCCTGCCTTCACTCTACGAATGCAAACGTCGCACATTCAATTGTGGGACAACCAGCCATGCGTGGCTTCGTTCGTGGTATGTTACCGCACGTTGCAGTTTCGGAGCGGCGCATCAGACAGTCCGACGCACAGGAAGACCATAGACAATAAGGCCTCTTTAAGCTGATGACTAACCCAGCGCCATCGCAGTGCGACTAGAAGTGACCGCTTTCCGTGGTGTTCTTCGGTTATTTTCTCATGACTCCTACCTTTGAATTATGCTTCATGGGGAAAGGAAATGAAATATGAAAGAGCATTACGTCACGCAGCAAGCCTTGGCAAGACAAACCTCCGCGAACCCTTCCCTTCAATTTTCCTCTCGACAGGTCGGCTCAGCACGTGACCTTTGAGAAACAGGCCGATGATGTTTCGCTGCCGGTAGGTTTTAAATGTGCGCTCTTGCTCGTATACACTCTAAAAACAGTTGCACCCTTTGGGGTGTATATTTTCCACACAGCTATAATCATCATCTGTCTTGTCCGCATTTCCTTTCTTTAACGCTGCGAGCCCGGTACTTCCAATTCACGAACGACATGCGCGTTATCAGCATGATAGAGCATTCTCGACAGGAAAGTAACGAGCGCTGCGTTTTCAAGAAAGGAAATGCAAGCGAGACAGGTGACGAATATCGATGTGTGGCAAATACACACCCCAAAGGGTGCGACTGTTTTTAGAGTGCATTTTGCCGTGTCTCTGTCTGCTGGGCGGGTGCATTAAAACCGATCACGTGTCCTGACGTGACAATCACGTTTTGGGCAGACTCGTTTGGCTGAATGGTGCGTCACAATGCTTCCTCCTAGTTGTTTTCTTCCTCGACGCTGGTCTTAGTTTTTTTTTCTTGCACAACACAGTGTTTAGCATTACAGTTGCCTGCGGTGTTTCTAAGTATGCTACCCTGTGACCGCACTGCGCTCCGAATTAGGACGAGGAGGTTTGTACAGAGATGACGTAGGTATCTGCGTAATAAGACAATCTCAATGTACTTAGTGTGGCTTAAAAGGGGTGAGCATTTATATGAGCTCTGAACAAGGCGGCCAGCTTATGTCCGCGTCTTTATAAACCAGTGTTGAAATTTCCGTCTTGCAAACATTTCCCGATGATCGGTCGAAACTACAGGACATGAGCCTACAAGAGCCTCAGATGAGCCTACATCTGAAGACGCGTTGACTTTTGAACTCTTGAAGCGGGACTTGGGAGATGAAAAAGAAAATGCGGCATAACTTATCTCAACGTGACTAAGAACAGTCGGCGTCATCTAGCGCCACCTGCGTGTGGCCTTCAGAATGCATAGTGCTCCGGTATGTACGAACGCTGAGAAATGCATCACGTAACAGACGGGCTCCTCTATGGCTCTCCTTTCTCCACACGCTGCGCCATCTTGTGGCACTGCCGCGATGTCCGCGCGCGGCCTTCGAGCCGAGAAGCGTGGCACAACGGTGCCTGCGAACGCTGACAATTGTTCCCTCGCTTGCCGCACACTCAGGGGCGCATACCGAGTGACAAAAGTTGGCGAGAGGCTCATTGAGGAGCGGCACAGACCCTGTTCATTCATGGCGCAGCTGTAGCGTTCGTTGGCGTGAAAGGCGTTCATTGAAAGTGACACATACGCAAAGAATTTGTGGTGCAGCCTGCTAATGTGCCGCTTTGCGGTCCTTGAAGAACCCTCGCGTCGTGCACTCGATACCGCTCAGCATCAGACACATTTAGGTCAACTTGCTCGTCATTCTCTCCCAACTACTCACAACGTGGGCTACTCCCAACGTGGGAGTAGCCCGCTCAATGGGACCTTGCGTCCCGTAGCTCGCAGGACCTTTCATTAAAGTTTTTCAATCCGAAAAATTGCAGAGCGCCACATTCCCAGCTGCACATACCTACTTATATTTCTAGGCTGGTGTCAAAGACATTCATCGAACAGCGGAACGCACCTACGGGCACATACCCGGTGACGAAGGTCTGCACCAAAGCGGTTCATTATTGACCAGCACAGGCAGAGTGCTCCAAGTCGGCGTCAAAGAGTTTTCTCGAACAGCGGTGCCTACCAAGTCCCGCATGTACGGCGACCCATGTCGGCGTGAAAGAGGTTGGCAGAAGAACGGCATGTTTGTACGCACTGCCACATACTCCGTGACGCGAGTTGGCCCGATGGTTGGTTTCGAACCGTGCTCCCTCAGCAAAGCAGCGCGATGTCTTACCCATTCGCCTACGGACATGCCAGTGACCCAAGTGGGAAAAGAGTTAGATATAAACATGCATGTATATACACACAGGTACAAACATACATACATAGACAGCCACCGGAAAGTGCATGAAGTGCTCAAAGAATGCCAACGCATTAAAAGAACAAAACGCATCGAGGATGTCGTCGCGCCTACCACGTCCTCGCCAAGGACAGCCTGCAATAATATACAGTAATTATTTAGCAACACCGAGTAGCACAGAGTGATCCTACCTCAAAAACAGGAGGCGAAAGAGCTGGAATCGTAATCGTACGAGGGAGTGGCACCGTCGGCACCCGTTCGGCGTCGGCACAGAGAACGAACGTGACGCCACTGTTAAGAAGCCACCTGTTTTTAGCTCACCGTTTATACACCGAACTTGACCTAACCCTAGTTAGTTTCCTCAGGACGCAATGTATTGCTAATGGATAGTGGTGCTTAGGCGGCGGCCCGTGTGTCGCCTTTCCGACAGCTTTTACAGTTTCTCCTAAGGCCCTTGGTCCGTTCTTAGACGACGCATTCATTTGCTTTTTTTTTTCTATTTCTACAGGCATAGCTCTACAGGCACCACGAGGAATTCTTTGTCATTCTCGTGAGGACTGGAAACGCGCCAACCGCACCAGTTGTCTCGACTCTCTTTCGAATATCTTTGTGAACGAGGCGCCTCGTTAAAAACAGTAACCCGAGCATCTCTGTTGCATCGAATTGGATTGAAATCGACTTGCATGTCAAAACTTCAGCGAAAATAGTCGCGAATGCGTCACTTTGCAGCGCCGACCCAAGAACTGGGCAGTGTCTCGAGCTATTTATGCTAATAGGCGGCATGCGTGCGCGCCGATTACCGATGTAGTTGGAAACGTCCAAATTTTCTTTGGGTAGTTTTTTTTACGTAGGTGATACGAGTCCACATAGCTAAAGGCAAAAAAAAAAAATCTGTCGTTCTTCGGTGCTGGAAATGTGGCAGCCAATAAAACATCACAGGTGAAGCTACGAGTAGCTTCGACTGTGGTTTGCTTTCGCTTTATCGCATCCTGTTTGTTGGTCCGGACTGGTGCCGCTGGAATGATATTTGCACTTTGCGGTCAAAGTGGTGTCATAAGAACTCTCTTAGCAGCCAGAGGAAGAACGAAAAACCAGCCGCAAGGTGTTCTGGCGATGTTTATTTTTGCACGTAGTGTTTAGGATTCGTTTCTGGGCGACAAAGCCTCTTCCCGCCTCGCTCACAAACGTGCATAGACCGCACTTGAAAGCAATGTATTTGCCATTCAAAGTTTTCCAGTACTTGCGCTGTTTTATTTTGAAGAGTTGGTAGGTTAGTTTGGGGAACATTTGCAGGCTTAGCGCAACAGCGCATCAGCGCAAATCCGCATGTCTTCATTTAAGAATAATTAATTTACTATTCTTCATTTAGCATCCATGCGTAGTGTAAGTTTTTGAGGGTACACGTTCACAAACAGCGTGAAACGGAACCGTGCAAACGTGCACGAGCGATAAATAGGAATGAACGGCTCGCGGAACCGCAACATATTGCGACTGACGGAGTATGGATCGTCCGGAGACTGCCACCATAACCGGTCTCGTCTGCTGGGATAATTTATGACGTGACAGTCGCACGGCCCGTTTCTCGCTAAATCCTTGTCTATGATTATGCGGATTACCCCGCGCACCCCTATCACTCGGCCTCAAAGCGAAAACTTGAACGCGATAATTTTTTTCCTTGTACGACGACAGGCCGTTCATTTTCCCGTGAGCAGACCCCCCGTGAGGCCAGTAATTAACCCTTGCCCCCTCATTCAACCCCCCCCCTCCCATTCTAGTCGTCTTTATACAGCTTCACATACTTTCCGGAGCCGCTACACAAGCTCCGGTTCGTTCAACCCGCAATTTATGAGTCAGTAGGTGTGCCGAGTGCAATATTGAAAAATGGGTCCTTGCGTTTGCGAAGGTCACGCTGAATAGAACGGTAGCTGGAAATTTGTATCCGTGAGCTCACTTTGGTGGTCTCAAATCCCATGCCTTCAACAGAGTGGGGCGCAAAGGTAAATATAGTAAACATTTGCCTTAACGAACATTTCTACTAATATTTATACTGTGGAAACAATTACAGCCTGTATCCACGTACTTAACGTACTAAAGGGTGTTCAGTAACAAGCAAACTATATTTTTCGCGCAAGATAATTTTCTTGCTCGTCTACTTTATCATGGTGCCATGCTAGTTTGTGTAGCTTTGTCACAGGCATGTGGCGACAACCGCCAGTGCCCAAACTGTAAAGGTGTATAACTAAAGTATGGTACCTGCCGTAGTGACTCAGCGGCCATGGGGTTACGCCACTAAGCTCGAGAAAACGGGATTAAGTCCTGGCCGCGCCAGCCACATTTTCATGTGAGCGAACTACGAAAAATGCCCTGGTAACGTGCATTGGGCGCAGGTTCAAGGACCGTGGATCGTGGTTCTGGCACGTTAAACCCAGGAACCCTATTTTCTCTCATGTTTGGTGTTTGGTGCCATCTAGCGTCATCCTGCTTGTTAGCACGCATAAAATAGTTGGAAATAATAAGTGGCATAAATAATTGCGCAGGGTAATACTCTTTCTAAAGGCGGGCAAGCAATTGAATAAATCCAAGCATATCTTTGCCTCGCTATCCCTGCTCACGTGCAGTTCATTTTCGGGGTCGTGGAGAGTTCACTTGAGCAGAAGAAAACATAGAAATGTTGGTGAATATGTAAGTTGCTAATATAATAATAAACAATGAGTAATTAGTTTGCTGAACTAACCCTAATTGAAATTTCAACAGCTTGTTCATTTGTGCTCGTTGGTGCAATGATACGTAATGCTAAACAACAGCTTTCAGCAGGGCGACACAGGAAAGAACAAAAAACAAAACAAAAAAAGCCCCCACAGGATAGGCAATTTTCATTCAAACAAAAGCTTTAAGCAGTGCGACAAAAGACGGAGCAAGCAATCACAGGACAGGGAAATTTCACTTAAACAACAGCTCTAAGCAGCGTGTACAGGACCAAGGAATAAACCACGGGACAGGGAAGTTTCACTTAAACAACAGCGTTGGGCAGCGCGATACAGGGCGAAGTGAAGGAACCACAAGACGGATAAGTTTCAGTTAAATACCTCTAAGCATCGCGACAAAGGACAGAGTAGCAGAACTACCGGACAGGGAAGTTTCAGTTAAACAACTGGTTTAAGCAATGCCACATAGGCCGGAGCAAAAGAACCACAGGACAAAGAAGTTTCATGTAAACATCTCTAAGCTCCGTATAAAAGCGGAAAGTTGGGCGAGTTGGTCTGCATTCATAATGGTAACAGCGCGAACAAAACGACGACGGAGTGAAAGGACACAGGACGAGCGCTGACTCACAACTAAGTTTACTGAAACACACGCATGAAGGAATATAAGCGACACACGCGATCACATGGTCAAACGAGGAATGCACAGCCAGACCACGTGGATACAGGGCATATTTTACCGTATCCAGCTATCTTGGTAAATTATTATTAATTTATTATAGTAAAACTTTATTAACACTTTATTAATGACCAACCAACACACAAGTGGTCGACTATCGAAGCCGGCACTGCAGTGTTTACTGTCAACCTTACGGCTCGGTCCGCACGAACAGTTGGCGTTAAAAAATCACAGAGGCCATACACCACCTGACAGAGAAAGGAACGAAATAATTTTTGACTGGTTACGAAGTCACTGCAGTATCATTGGCAATGAATGTGCCAATCACGCTGCTCGGTCTGCTCATGTAGAAGACAACCGCCCATCAATCCCACTGTTTCGGATAGATGCTGCAAGGATTCCGCCTACTTGCGCGGCGCTGCACTACATCAGAGTGGAATGAACCAAATCTCATGCACGCCTCTTTATGCATCCTGGATCCAGCCTTAAAGCTCCAACTTCCAGCAAGACATCCCCGAAGAGACGCTACCCTTTTGTGTAGGCTATGTGTGGGCCAAACCGGGCGCTGTCTGAATGAACGCTTGCTAGAGCATCGCAGGACTGCTATATCACTAAGTGGCGCTGGTGATTTAGCCGACCACATACGCCGTTGCTCGCACAAGCCAGCATGCACGGCGTTTTTTGAACGAACGCGCGTGTTGCGCAAATATAGCGATCAGAAACACCGGGAAATATTTGAAGCGTGTTGTATCTCCAATGAAAACGAGAACTGTGTGAGTGCTCCTTCTGTTGCACTCGGGACAAAAGAAATTGATTATCTCAGGGCAAACGGGTGTATCGAATCAGCTAGGCAGGGCGGGATATGAACAAGATTGTACTGAGTGACGTAAATAGAAAAAAAAGAGGGAAAAGTTTCTCTTTTTATTTTTGTTTTGACACCTCTGATGACCTTTGCCTAGACCAAGGAAATATTTTTGAGTGGTCCTGCGCAGTAGCAGTCCCCCACCCCCTCCCCCTGTGTACATAAAGCCCTGTTTCTAATGAATAAAACTCAGTTGAAGTCCGGCGTTCGTGTTGTCTTTCTCTCCTCGTCCTTGTTGAATTGTGCGCTGGAACTATGTTTCACAATGCTAATCATCACCAACTAGCCCAGCTGTCCATACTTAGCGATACTCACCAATCCCTACGCGTTCCGCATATGGATGGCCGACACCGCAGCATGTGGCGAATGCAGTGAGGCAGAAACGATTCGTCATGTTCTTTGCAAACATCTGCAATACAGTGGGCAGAGACAATCGGTTTCCGTCGTGCTGAACCAGTTGGACGACCAGCCTCTGTCGGAAGAAATTCTTAAACATCGACTCGACTTAACATCGCATCAGAAGGCCGTGCAAGCGCTACTGCACTTCTTGAGATCGACCGGTCTGTGTGAAAGCCTGTGATTGGAACGCCTTTCCTGTTATTTGTTCCTGGTTTTACAGCGAAGCTGTATACCTCTACCATCCAAGAAAAGTTCGTGTCGTAAGCAAAAAAAAAAAACTTCCTATACGTGGGCCGATCCCGGAGACAGTGCAATGCCGGGCCGACCCGCGGCGGAGATGAAGTAGGCGTTAAGCGATCCTCATATGTGGGCCGATCACGAAGCTAGAGCAATGCCGGGCCGACCCGCGGCGGAAGTGCAGTTCGCCACTTAAGGGGCGCACATACACAGATTCGCTGGTCATCCTTCTTCACGGAGTGGAAGGGCACTGAGTTTTTTTCTCTCTCGCTCTTTGCATTCTTCCCGACCCCTATAGCCCCCACCTCCGTGCAGGGTAGCAAACTGGAAACTCGCCTCTGGTTAACCACCCTGCCTGACCTTTCTCTATCTCTATCTATTATTTGATGCTGTTTAATGTATTTAAAGCAGTGAATACTGTATAGGTAGACTTCTGCGCAAATTTCACAGAGAATCTGCGAGCAGTAGTGCGCTTTAATGGCAATCAGTGCCAGCGCAGCTGAGGGTTCGCGTTCCTGACGAAATAAGTTTAGAGGTGGCTGTTTTAATTTAATATGTTATGGATGCAAGGTTAGAACAATAAAGCACAGCGCACAAGGTACGGCCTGCACAAACTACGTCATTAACAAAAATCATGCGGCAGAAACCTGAACACATTGCAGTCAGTGGTTGATATTACAAATGCAGAAACAATCGCAAGCCGGCTGTTTTGTTAGCGTTGTGGTACAATTTCATATTGCTACGCTGGGTACCGGGGTTGGACAGCAGTTCACCAGATTACACTGCAGGCACTATTGCCTCTGCCCGTTGCATCTGACGAGCCCAGACTGCAGGCGTCCTCTGTCGGACAGACACATCCGTCACACCGTCTGGTCACGCGTTCAAGTAGAAGTTCTTACGCTGTATTTTCATTACCCAGAGAGCACACGTAAAAGCAGCTGAAGAAGCATACTGTTTTTCACATAGCACTCTTAAAAACATCGGAATAAACATAGTGTAAAATCAGCGAAATAAATTTGCTTCTACGCGCGACCCTGTGGTGCAATAGGTGGGTATGCGGTCGAGCGGCACTGAGGACGCGTTGCTTGCTGCAATTTGCCCTTGTCATATCTAAGTGGCGACAGTTGTTGGCCACGTTAGGGAAACTGGGGCCAAAAATAACGAAAAAGGAGAACAGAAAAAAATACTACCGAAAAAGCAAAAAAAAAAAGAAAGTCGGGACGTGGGATCAAACCTCGTTTCGCGACGCGGCCATCAGGGACGTTACCGCAACGCTTGATGTAAAACGCTTCTGCAATTTGTCTAGTGTTTGCGGAATTTAAAGGCAAATTCCATTAGGTGGTTTTCCTTTCTCTGTTTTTCTCGCGTGTTCTGTTTGGCGCTTTATCTCGAGAACATCTACAAACTGGTCCACTTCTGTGCCTTTCTGGAGGAAATCCAAAATCAAGAAAGGGGCCCACAAATGGAGTAGCCTACAGCCCCAACACTATCTTCAAGGAGATTCTTGCACATGCCAAACTGAAAAAAAAAGACGAATCCAATATCGAATTCCTGTGGCAGCCCCAGGTGCTCTACATGCGAATATATACAATCTACTACTACAGAAAAAGTACAGCGTCGGATTAGTTTCACAAGGCATCTTCGAGTTTGACCTGCACGTCATGTAACCTAGTCTACTGTCTAGAATGTGCCACTTGGCAACAAACAATACATAGGTGAGACTGAACAACAAATTCATACGAGACTCAACGGCCATTGCGCAGATACAGAACACAATTTACCACTTCAATGAACATCGCCATCTATTCGATAAAGCAAGGCTCTATATACTACAAACTAATTTCTGTTCAACTAGCGAGAGGAAATATACGGAACCATCGCTCATAAACGCGTTTAAATGCCTACCCTCGATGCGAATCAATTTGGCAACTTCGAGTCGCTGGAATCTGTAACTTACACCTGAAGTTCACATGCCGTTTACTGGCAAGTTACGCCACTAGCTAACCTCGATCTTTAAGCGACCTATTCCTCCATTTATAGCTCTTCCCTACCACTCAATTTAATATTCCGCGCTTTTGCGCATATATCAACCGTACGAGCCCTCTTGCAACGTACACCCACCCCCTCCCGCTTTGCTTCTGTCACTTCCTATTTGTTCTATATTTTAATGCGAAGGCATTCTATGCCTCGTCACGCCATAAATATGTCGGCGTGGGCGTGACCGAAAGACGGTACGAAAAATGGCCGACGGTGCAAACAGTAAAAACACACTCTAAGGAAAGTTTGCACCCTTTGGAGTGCCCCATCTGACGCACAACGATAATCGTCATCTGCCTTGATGCGTTTCCTTTCTTTAACGCTGCGAGCCCGGTACTTTCCAGTAACGAACGGCATGCGCGTTATCAGCACGATAACATTCCCAACAGGAAAGTAGCGGGCGCGGCGCTTTCAAGAAAGGAAACGCATCAAGGCAGATGACGATTATCGTTGTGTGGCCGAAGGGGCACTCCAAAGGGTGTAAACGTTTCTTAGAGTGCAGTTCAAAAAATGTTCGGACTGGCGCCAAATTTCTCCAGAGGTTGCTGTAGACGCAGTAAATTAATGGCTTTGAAAAGAAAATTTGGTACATTTCGGCTTGGGTGGGAGAAGAGCATGCTTCCCCGACGCCATGGTGGCTCCACGGTTGTGGTTTACAAAAGTTGCGCCTAGTGCGTACGTCAACGCACACGTCACGTCACAGTCATCTGGCTGACTAAAGTGCGTGGTGAAGTACGTGCGTCATTGGGCACGTGACGGTGCAACCAATGGAGAGGAGAGGGCGCCACGTCATGAGCTTATAAAATGAGCGCGTTCATGACGTTCCGAAGTCTACAAACGCTATAGCGTTTTCGCATTCCCACACGTCTCGTCAAACTTAAGGCTTACACGACCGCATCGAATAAACCCCTCACTGCAACTGCGACCTCCATTCGGACTTCCTCGACGTGAAGCTAAGCTTCTCTGTCGCCTTTGGTCAGGAGTTGCCTTCAGAAAGCATACTCTACATTAATTCGAGGGACCGACAGTGCAGCATGCGAGGTCTGCGGCACCGAAGAAAACATCAACCACCTGCTGTGCTACTGTCCACGATATGCCCCAGAAAGACAAGAACTTGCTAAAGCTCTCCAAAAACTGTACGATCGGTCGCTTTCCGTGCAGGCGCTGCTGGAACACCACCCCCATCGCCCGTCGGTCCATAAAGCGGTGAAGGCACTTTTGTGCTTCTTGAGGATGAAGAGCTTGTGTGAACGTTTGTAACTATTAGGGCAATTACTATTAGACCACACGCGTCAGCGAACTCACCGCTAATTTCCTTCTTTTCTTCCCTCCTCTCTCTCCCTGTCATCTTTGTTTTCCCTTTTCCCATTCCCCCGTTGTTGGGTAGCCAACCGGACGTTATTCTGGCTAACCTCCCTGCCTTCTGCTTTTCTCTTTCCTTCATTCCACACGTTAGCACTCTTAAGTGTCTCTGCCGAATTTTTTCCCGTTTCCTTGCTTCTTTCTTTCTTCGTTTACTAATTTTTTAGGGACCCTCACCGACACATATTAAAGTCCCAGACGCCAGAATAACTTCTTCCATGCCTCCATCAAACAAGGTCGCGCCTCTTCTGTATACTGCCGTGACGACGCCTACGCCATACCACTGAGGCTGACCTCTCTTGAAAGAACAAGACGCAGCCTTCCAACTACCCTATCGATTGCCCCGATACTCCACGTCACCATCTTAACACCTTGGAAATTACCCGACGCAATGCTACTACGCTACTCAAGTCATCCTTTCAACTCATGTCCTTTTGTTACTAGCGCGCTGACCGGCTGATCGGCTCTCCTAAAACCACAAATGCATGCCGCCTACGGCACCTATGGCTTCTGTTCAGTTCTATTAAGGCTTCCTAACCTCTCGCTCCCCCTACACCTTCACATGCCCTCGTTTTTCTTTTCTTCTTTTCCCTCTTTTTTCTGCCGTATTCCCGCTATCCCGCTCTTGTCCTCTCGTCTTAAAAACCAAGCCTAGAGACGTTAAGTAACAGCGCTCATTTCCTTTTCAGTCTCTTCCTTTACAACTGGTCGCCACTGACAACTATCGCACGTGACGTCATCCTACTAACCTGTTAGAACTAACCTGCCGAGGATGGCAATGCCGTCTTTGACGAGGCATGTCAGGATGAAATAGGTCCTCGTATTAAACGTTCGCCAGCCTTTCTGAAGCACCTTCTCTTTGTTTATAACCTTCATTCTGAAAGAAAGCGCACTCATGAATGGTTCGTTAAAAAAGGCACTAGCAAATTATTACAGTGGACATGTTATTAGCGAAGGTGGTCAACACGTGATAAGCAGTTCATAAAAAAAAGAGAGCTTAGACTACACAGCACTTTGTGGAAACTTTATATTCTGATATCATTTTTTTTTGCATATTCAGGAATACAGCGAAAGAAACGCAGAAACTTGATGTGTTCAGAGCGTAGACATACTCAGGGGACAGGTCGAGTGAACTATAGGCCCGAATTCTGGTGCCGCCGAAAATCCATCGTTTATTTTTTCTAAAGGGCAGACATGTACCATGACCTGGCTCCCAGTTGTTTATATGAGCACTCATTTCGAAAGGCGGTCCTATAAAGATGTGCGATTGTCTCTGTTCGCCCTTGTCCTTACCACACCTTTGGCGGAACAGTCGAGCATCCGCCGCTGCCGTGGGAGACAGACGAGTACTACCGCCGGGTACCTACTGGTGAAAAAGGTACAAACGAGATCCCGACTTGGTGCACGGCAACTACGGGAGTTCCAGATGCTTGGAAAGACACCCACTTATTGGGTAGTTGGCGGCGTGAGAGCTCCATATTCATGTCCCCTTTCCCTAAGTTTGTGTTCACTGTGAACACATCTCGAGGTGCGACGTTACCAATTGGGCCAATATTCAACCCTTAAACGCAGAGAGCCAGCAGAGACGTTGAATTGGAGGAAACTTGACCTTGTTCGAGATTCTGGTACTATCAGCAGCAGAGAATTACTTCAAGCTCAGCGGGTAATTTGCAAATGACAAGTCTATTATATCAGTGCCTCAAACTAGCTAGAAAGGCAACGTCACAGCGTAAAGTGCAATGATTTTAAAATTAAGGCATAAAACCGAAAAGACGAGTTTTGAGATTAGGTTTGTGTGTAAACTATTCGCGGATCCACGTAAACGCTCGCCACCTAGCGGCCCCGCCGAGAAACAGCCGATCCAGATTCTACATTCGAGCGAAGGAGTGTTTCCTATCGCGGCATTTGCTGAATGCCTCGTAGTTCTCAAATCGTCGTGATGCCGCCGCACACAAGCCCAAAAATGAAAACGGAAAAGGACCATGTCAAGCGACTTTCGTTGTGTACTTCTATGCACGTAATAGCAGTGGAAAGACAATAATGTGCGATTTCATCTTTTCCCGAAAGCAGCACACGACGCGCATCGGAGGGAGGCATAGATAAGGAACTTCCGCACTGGGAAAAGGTCACTGATACTACGCCAGTTTGTTTGAAACTCTTCCCCCTCGGGAAGACTCTCTTCCCTGCGAGTAGACTATCGCTTTATCTTTATTTATTTTATATATCTTGCTGGTGTTTCAAATCGTGGAGTGTACTTTGTTTAGGCAAGTGCTTTAAAAATTATAGTGATGAACACGTAAGCTTCATTCGGTTTTCTTCACTTATAGCTTTCTGCGCAGCGTCAGCGTTGCTAGCGCTTTAAGTAGCAGGAATATTCTCGATAATGTGCTTTTGCCTGCAGGTGCTGTAGCATGAATGATAACTACCTCGGAAGATCTGAAGTTGATCACGACAGATGTTATGCCGCGAGACGACATATCGTTTTCATAGCATGCTTTAGTTTAGCGGTGCAGGCAGAAGATGCTGTTCTCATTCAACGGGTTGAGTTATCAGCTTATTTGCTCGAGAGAAATTTAGAAGCAGCAGCAAACAGCGCTCATTCCAGCTTTGAAGCGTTCGACCTGCGCACAGCACTGGTAGTTTGCTTTCTGAAACTGTGCGCACAGCTCGTTTCCATTACAAGTAGTTCAATTCCTTTACAAGTCATGCATTTACACTAATAAGAGGGACGTTGCCAATAGAGAAACCCTCGTTTAAATTTGGAAACTTGTTTGAAGAAACTCAACTTGGTCCGATTCGTTGTTCACTTCGTACGTTTCACCGGGGTTTGAGAATTCCTACGGATGGCTGCTGTGTTCCCGATCCCGGGACCTAGCTCCCAACACTGTGTACTGTGAGCATGAACGATCGCCAGTCGTCGGACGCAGACGATCTTATCACACGTATCAGCTTACTGTAAAAAGGCACATCCCGACTCACAGACGGAACTCTCATTTCTCTTTATCACAAGACACACTGATCAGGCATCTTTGCAATTTTTAGACTTGTTTTATGGGTGCAGCATATCCGTATTTAGCTTCTTAAAGCACGACAGACGTAACTGTGTATGTCGTAACCAGATATGTTAAAGGCGTAGGTCGCGGTTTAAGGTAGATAAAGAACCTTTGGGGAAGAGAATGTTTTTTTTTGGAAAATAAGGTAACAAATGCAATCACAGGGTGCAAACGACACACGTAAGGAACATTTATGGATCAGCGGCATACGAGAAGTAAGGAAACGACGCTGCTAGGGAAAGCTATGGACGGGAACTTTGCACGGGCGCTTAATAGCTGATAGCAAAATAAAGAATTTATTGACTGTATTAGAATTACTATAGAAGAGTTCAGAAAATTAGGCTAGGTTATGTTAGGCGATCTTGTCGCGGTTCACTAAGAACAGGAGCCTCAATTGAGAAATGTCGTCCTGTCACACTTTATTGGCACACCCGAGAATAGGGAGTGCAGTGTTTTATTAAGCCTGCGCGCGCACTCTCGAGCAAATCGCTGTTGTCACCATCGTGGTTCCATGCAGGTAGGGCCGTGGCACTTGTCTTTCTTCAGAGCGACCATCGTCCCGATGCGCGAGGAATAGTATAGTCATTGCATAAATGCAGGTTGTCCATGTCTCTCGTAGAGATAAGGTTTCATGTGTACCACGTGGACAGTCTCCGGCACATGCTGGTGGCGCTTCGAGCAATGTTGGGTGTCAGGAACAACTTCGTAGGTAACGTCGCTAAGGCGGCGCAGACTTTACACGTTCCGAAGTACTGCCTTATAATTTTCTCAGGGAGACCTCGGCGTATAATAGTTGTCTATATCTAAACTCTGTCGCCGGGTCCATAAACCACAGATATTTGATTGAGGTTATACCGACGGACGTGACGGTCTTGCTGGCTGGTTACTCAGTCACGCGCGAGCTTTCTGCAGTTGGCTTCCTCTGTGCGCTCTGTAAAATCGGCGGCGTCAGCCTCTGTATCGCTGCAATCATGAGGCAGCATAGCGTCAAGCATCGTCGTTACTTCTCGACCGCGGAGAAGACCGAACGGCGTCATTCTTGTAGTTTCCTGTCGTGCCGCATTATACGCAAATGCGACATATGGTAGAATTTGGTCCCAATTCTTGTGGTCCCCATCCACGTACTCACACTGCACGTCAGCGGGGATCTCCTTGAGGCGCTCTGTTAGCCCATTCGTTTGAGGACGACATGCTATTGTCCTCCTCCAGGCCGCGCCGCTGAACGTGAGCACACTTCTGAAAAGCTCCGCTGTAAAAGCGGTTCTTCCTTGTGTCATGACGACGGCTAGTTCACCCTGTCTTAGGACGATGTTCCTAATAAAACATTGTGCCGCCTCAGCTGTCTTGCCGCTCGGCAGTGCCTAGGTTTCCGCGTATCTGGCGAGGTGCTATGTCGCGACAGTGACCAAATTATTTCCGCGGATACATATAGGAAATAGGCCCAGAAGGTCCATGGCACTATGGGCAAACGGTGCCTCCGGCACTCTTATATTGAATCGTGCCAATAAAAGGATCGTTCATACCTCTTACGAAATAATTGGTCAAAGCACAAAATTGATATGCACATTCTGAGAAGCGGTGGTAACTTCGCACCGCATTCACAAATAGGAGTCGATAAATGCGCACAGTCTTTCACTAACTAATGTTTCGCTCGAAGGACGAAGCAATGACAGCGATAGCAAGCAGGCGAGGCTTGTGATGAGGCGCAGTGTAAGCAGCACCTCGGAGGCTACCAGGCGCCATAGGTATATGCGACGCGACGGTGAGTGCTTATGTGGAGAAACTGCGTGCTTAGATCCCCGGGTGGCATTGCGAGCCAGAACCCATGTACTCTGTGCAAAGGTGAGCTGCCACGGCGCCTTGGAAAAAGCGCAAGAGCGAAAGACAGTTTATTCACTCGTAGGTACAGGCACTACTACAGTGGTACGTACCAGTAGAGCTGCGTACAACGACTCAATATAACCTGCCCCGCATACATTGCGTCATATTCGTTATAAAGACAACAAAAAGAAGAAACATTTTTTTTTGGCGCTGGCTCTTCCCTTTCCCCTTCAAGAACGCAGGGTACGCTCGAAACCATTATTTATCAGTATGTAAATCGTGGATGGCACCTGGGGCACACGCACGTACAAAGTCGTTGTTTCAGGAAACTGAAGCTTGGAGGTCATTCTGACTGTCGGAAAACACCAGGAACTTCGTCACTCGTAGACGCCGACTGAGTTACACCGCAGGACACTTCCAAGGACTACCATCCTCACTCCCCTATAGGTGCCGATGCTACCGGTCACGTTGTCTACGAAATTACTCGCAGGCAATGATACCGAAATTTCTTCGTTTGAACTAATACGCGTCATCAAGATCACAATTTCCTTAATGAAGCAAACCTTTCTAAACTTTATGCGAAAATGTTAATTACATAGGCACGAAACGGTAACTTATCGCTATACCGCAGATGTGTGTGATTATGATCGCGTGACGTAAGTACACGTAATAGATATTCACTGGGTCCCGGCATAAAACAGTTCCAAGTAAAAAGAAAGGTACATTTTAAAGCAACATAAGGATAGAGGCTCGGGCAAGATTGTGGTTAATGGCAAGACGAGCACAGCATGGAAGACGGAGACGCAATCTTTGTTCGTGTGTGTATTTCCGTCTGCCGCACTGAGCGCGTTTCTTCAGAGCACAATGTTCTGTCGTCATGTTTTATAATTGAAGTGTACTATTGTTATACTTTTTATCATATTCCGTCTAACACTTCAATTTATTTAAAGAAGTATTTTGCTTATACGACGGCCCCATTATTCGCCTGCCAGCCGTAGTGGGTTGTGCCATTCCATCTAAGACGAACCGAACAGTTAACAGGGACAAAGCGATCGGGCTCGCGAGACACCGTGCCACTCTTCGAGCCAACCACGGTCGTGCAACGCAGCGCGGCCGTTTTCAAAAGCGAGCTGCGTCCGATACGAGAGCTCACTACCGATGACCAGCACGTCCTGCGCAACGGTGGCATCAGCGGTGCGCGTGGCCCTGCGCCACCGCGAACCAGGGCATACGTGGCCGCGGGCAAGGTTGCAGTGTGCCGACAAGCGTGTTGCCTTGTATCGCTCATCGGAGCACGCTCATGTCTCGACAAATTGTAAAACAACAACAACAAATAACAAAAGCAGCCGAGAACTACCGGAGAAACGTGGGGTGGGAGAGGGAAAAAAGAAAGGAAAACGTTATCTCCCGCATTCCTTCGCGAACGAAGAAACACGTGTTAACCAAAAAAAAGAAAAGGGAATGAAGCAGCATGGAGAATAATGGAAAGACGCGAGAGACGGAGTAGAAATTCCAGGCGAGCCGTCTGTTTTTATAGCGGTGTCTTCGTTTTCCGTCTAGACGCGGGTGATCGACATTCTCGGGGCTAAGAGGGTTGCGCGCCCGGAGGATGTGCAGAATGCGAGGTTCGCACGTCCGCTCTCGTTCGTATTGGGCTCACGACGTGGATGACCGTTCTGCAGCCATCTCGGCGCCACTGCAGCCGCTACTCGGTGGCGGAGATGCGAGCTTATGCTTTTACTTCTGCCTGGCACTGGCCGCGAACGTTAGCGTTGGAGTCACAACCGTTGTGCTGCATTATTCGTCACTAGATTTACAAAAAAAAAACTTCAACATTTTCTTTTATATTCTGAGTGAGCGGGCATGAATAGCTCAACACCTACAACACTGTATAAGTCATTGCAGATTCCTGCGTTTAACCAGTGACCCAAGTTCGCGTCAAGAAGGTTCATTGAAGACCAACATATATTCAGTGTCATATACCCGGTCACACATGCCCAATGAAGCATTAACTAGAGACACATACCCAACGGCACATACCCAGTGGCACATAACCAATGGTATGTAACCGGGGCACATACTGTGCGACTCAAGTTCGCGTCAAAGAGGTTCATTGAAGACCGACATGTATTCAGTGTCAAATACCCGGTCACACATGCCCAATGACGCATTAACTAGAGACACATACCCAACGGCACATAACCAGTTGCACATAATCAATGGCATGTAACCAGGGCACATACTGTGCGACTCAAGTTCGCGTCAAAGTGGTGGTTCATTGAAGACCGGTATATATTCAGTGTTATATACCCAGTGACACATTATCTAGAGACACACACCCAATGGCACATACCCAGTTGAACATAACCAATGGCATGTACCCAGGGGGACATGGTGTGTGACTCAAGTTCACGTCAAGAGGTTCATTGAGGAGCACCATATATTCAGTGTTATATGCCCAGTCACACATTCCCAGTGACATATATCTAGAGAGACATACCCAATGACACATACCCAGTTGCACATAACCAATGGCACGTATCGAGGGGGACACAGTGTGACTCAAGTTCGCGTCAAAGACGTTCATTGAAGACTGGCATATATTCAGTGTTATATACCCAGTGACACATGCCCAGTGACACATACCCAGAGACACATACCCATTGGAACATAACCAGTTGCACATAAATAATTTAACATAACCAGGAGCACATAGTGAATGACTCAAATTGGCGTGAAAGACTTTCACTGAAGACCGGCATATATACAGTGTTATACATGCAGCGACACATGCAACCAGTGCCACATAGCCAGAGACACATACACAATGGCACATAACCAGCGGAGAGAGGCGCTACTATCGAGGCGCCCTGGGAAGAATGGATCCAACGAGTCCTCACTTTTAAAATTTAATTGTTGTTGCTATCCGATGTTACGAACACGTCAAGCGTTTGAAAGCGTTAGCTAGCATGAGGAAACCATTGGTAGCGTTGTTATTCTGTCGCGCTGGGCAGATGTCTTTAGCCTGATGCGTAGATCAGGGGGTTACTACAACAGAGGACTGCAGTTAAAGTCCCAGCGTTAGATGCGTAGTCTTTTTTTTATTGAAGAGGCCCTGCTCGAGCCGATACAGCAAACCGACTGTCAATAGATCGCCTCGAAGTATCTTGTAACATGCAAAGAACGACTTACGCCATGTGGCGTCACGCGGTCAATGCTATGCGCTGACGCTCCATATGGTGTGTGCGAGAGGAGAGAAAGTAGGACGTCATGGCGTAACGCGTTATCACGGCCAGCGCTCCGGCGACGACTAATTTCGCTCACTTTCGCCTAATTGCAATTTTGCTCAATTTCGACTAATGACGCTCAATTTCACAGCTGTCTAGGCTTGCTATAGCAAGGAGCAAGAACACAGAGGAAGTCTGGTGTACTCCCCATAAAAACAGACCAGGTTGAATTCAATGTTACCGGGGCTCGATGTCGTGGCGTGCAGGTCCCGACTTATTTGACGATCCGGGATTTGAAAATGCACCTTCGGCCCCCTCCGGACAGGATGGCAGATGTTCCTTAATTGTCATGGCGATGCGGCCGCAACTGTGTTTTGCAACCACGAACAGCTTGGAACCATCCAGAGCGTCCTTTTGACGCAGTACATGGACGAAGAAAACACGCGTCAGGTTTGCACAAAGTGAAGCCCAGTTCCGTCTTCGGCGATCGTTAACTAGAAGACGATGTACGTGCACACTTTCTCGGCTCTACCACCTGATGTCACAAAACACATCACAAATATGCTTCCCCAGCCCCCGAAACGCCCTTTTAACCGCCTGAAGGAGACCGTCATGAAACGCAAGGCAGAGTATGCAAATAGCAGGCTGAAGCGACCGCTGGCTGCTGTAATGCTGGGTGACAAACGGTATTCTCGGCTGCCACGCCATATGTGACAGCTTCTTTAGGCGATCAGAACCAGGACAACAGGTGCCTACTGCCTTAGTCATTCCTTTAACATCTCCTGCAAAACATGGCAATGGGGCTGGCCGCTGCACTTACAGCGCAGATCGACAATCTTGCCGAATCCTTCGACAGAGTACTCGACTGCTTGTGTTCGTTTAGTAGTGAGGCGGTTGCCTTTCATTCACAAGCCCGCGCTTTCGAAGGTCTGCATCATTCATTCCTTAATAAACGCCTCTACATGCTCAGCCGCCAGCTTACTGCCTAAGTACGTATTTGGAGACCTTGCCTCCATCCTTCCTCTGTATGGTGGTGCTTGCCGTCGAGTTCTCGGCCGGCTTCATTTTGCGCTGTCTGCTGTGGCACCTCTTGGTACCGCCGTAAATTTGGCGAAGTTCATGGCTGGTGCACCCACCTATGCTCAGGGGGGGGGGGGGGGGTAAACAAATCCTTTGCTTTCCAAATCAAAAGGGAAGGTATAGCGCTGTGTATAACTAACGGCAGCGAGGAAAGTATTGAACACGTTCTTTGCTTTGTCTCCGCTACAGCGCACACAGGAACTCATTGGGGACCGCGCTGGCCCGTCTAGACGACCGACCGCTTTTGGAGCGGAAAGACCTGGAACGCCGGCCTATACGGTCGTCCCACCACAAGTCGATGAGTGCATTCTTGTAGCTTTTGTGTTAGAGTGGCCTATTAGAGACTATAGTGCTCACGGGAAATCTCCACCTCCTCTATTTATTTTTTTTTGTTTCGTGCCTTTCGGTATTCTTTCCGTCTTTAATTTCCCCTTATCCTTCCCTCACTGCAGGGTTGCAAACCGGTATCTCTTCCGGTTAACCTCCTTGCCTTTCCCACCGCGTCTCTCCCTTTCAAGCAGACCGGTACCTGTAGACGGAAACTGGCACCGGTCACGCTGATAGCCGACTCTTCTACGTCATGTATCTTTGCTGGTCCCCGTTTCGTTGTAGACACGGAAGCGGCGTTCGATGTACTTTCTGCCTCCTACAGGATTGTAGCTTCAGGCAACCGACCTCTTCACTCCAAGCCGTCAATAGCTCACCGATTCCCACGTACGACCAACGTTCCCAAACTCTCAATCTCGAATCGCACTTCAGTTTCCACTGGCTTTTCATAGTTGCTGGCGTAAAACAAGCAATCATCGGTGCTTACTTTCCTTCGTACATCAAACTCTTCGCTGACGTCCATTGGCGCCGCATTGTTGACATATGACCATGTACCTTTAAGTCAATTCGCTGCTCTATTCTACCTCATCTGCAGAAATAAGAGCAACAAATCCGGCTTTCGCTTTCGAGGAGATCCCACTCGCCGATTTTCTGCAACCACGAGACCGCCGCACGAGAGAACCGCCGGTAAAAACACACTCCTCATATCGTCGCCACCAGTCTTCCTGTCTTCTCCCATCCGCGATGCTTCTCGGGCGAACGCCTCGCCATCGCCTTGCTCGTCCTAGATTCGAACACATGCTCAAGCTAGACATTATATGGCCACGCTCGAGCAATTGGGTCTCCCCTCTTCATACGGTTTCAAATGGGGACCCTGGTGACTGTCGGCCCTCCTCCTACAACAGCGAACACTCAACGCTGAGACGCTCTCCATATGATATCGCCCACCGCATGTCCAAGACTTCAGCTGCACTCTCCCTGGTTGCACCATATTTTTTTTCGAAGATTGACCTCGTGAAAGCGTACGATCAGAATCCCGTAGGGTGAACTGACATTGCCAACATGACACTTAATTTACAGCACCGTTTGACCGCTTCGCATACGTCAAGATGCCCTTCGGTGCCAACAACGCCGCCCGCGAGCATTTAACAGGACAACCATTGTGGTTACCAGTGGTCTGAATTTCGTTTTCGCTTATCTTGATGATATCATGGTTGCGAGGCCATTTCACAGTAACCGCGCTTTGCTCTTAACTACCCTGCTGCTCTCTTAACTAGCCTTGATGGCTGCGGTCTGGTCATCAATCTCAAAGTGCATATTTGGCGTCTCAAATGTTGAGCTTCTGGGCCACTTTGTCACACCATAGGGAATAAAGCCACTTGACACAAAAGTCAACGCTCATGAGTTACACTCCGCAACCAACATCAGTGAAGGAGCTCCGTGAATTTCTGGGCCTTCTCAAACTTGGTCGGCCCTCAACTTTCACCGCCGCTGAACACAGCGGGGAGCGTCAACCTCTGGCGCCCATAGTCGCTATACAAACAAAGCTGCTACTGCACCAGTATAACGAAATGATGCCGCCACCCCTGCGTTCGCAGCAGCAAAAAATAGAAAAAGGTAAGAAAAGGCGCTCACAGACGTTTTCATGTTCCATCATCCCGCACTCACGCTCGCCTTTGTCTCAAATACCGTGGCTTCGACCGTCGTCGTGGGCGTAGTTGTATAGCAGAACGTCTCCGGCTGGCCACCTCTTGCATTCTACTTCCAGAAATGTAAGCCGGCTGAGAGCAGGTGTAGCACGCTTGGACGAGAACAGCTTGGAGTGTATATCTCGCCATCGGTAACTTTCGTTACTTTCTTGAAGGGTGCGAATTCCGCCTGTGAACAGACCGCGAGCCATTGACTTTCGCCTTCGCGGGAAATTTCGGATCCGTATTCGCAACCACAGAACGTACGCTACAATTGTTCGTACTAAAAGGTGCCAGCCAGTTGCGTTGTGTGACACATTGTCAGCGAAGCTTCGTCTATTTTGCCACTATTCTTACATCGCGCCGGAGCTTTGGCGTTCCTGTTTGGACCTGCGACACGTTCGTGAGGCCACAAATGCGGCCACTGACTCGCTATACAGCCCGCCTATATAGTCGCGTTTTCCTAGCACCGCAAATTGCAGTCCGCTCTCGCGATACCACGCGGGACGTGAAACTCGTTACTCCATTCGAATGGAGATTTTGAGGCAGATTGAAAGAGAGAGAGCGAGCGAGAGAAAGGGGCGTAGCTGCGAAAAATGCACCCGCATGTCTACGCGTCGATGGACGCAGGACGCGCGAGCCTGCACGTATAACACAACTGCCGACAATGCGTCTCCACGCACGTGTCATGGGATCGGTGCAAGAAAAAAAAAAGAAAGTAGCGACACTTCGCACCGAGTGCGGTGCAACGTATACGGCTATACGAAATTGCGAGCCGAGATTGCGCGCACACCCGTTGCACGGCAGGATTTACTCTCGAAATAGATGCGGGAGCACGCACCCGACGCCCGTGACGGCGGCGCCAGCGTGCGCGTGTGTAGTGCGATGCTCGGTGCTGCGGAGCTGCCGTGAGCTATTTGCCGAGCGACGTGTGTTTACACCGGGACGCGTTTCGTATGCGTTTACGCACACAGCGCTGCCGGATCTGGCGAGGGCGCTGGCGGCTGCGCATGCAGAAAGCTGGCGCCGCTTGCGAGTCTGCAGATTGCGGCGCGCGTAAAATTACGCGCGCGCGCGCCCAGAGAGATACGCGGCTAAGCCCGCCCGCTCGGCTGGTCGTTGTCGCCTCTCTGATAAGTTCGTGCGGTTTGGAAACGCGGCGGAACGTCGTGCACGCGAGACGCGTGGAGCGAGGAATTTTTTTTGCCCGTCAACGTGCGACGAAGTTGAGGACATCTGTGGCTCGGTTTGCGAGTGCATAGCTTCGCCGCTTGTTCGCGTCGCGATTAAACGAGGCGCGGAGGACGCGCCTTTAATCCTGACTGGCGATTAAGTGCGCGGCGTAAGCGGGCGAATCTTTGCGCGAGCGAGTGGCACACTGAGGATTAAGTGAAGTGGTTAAGTTGTATTATTTAATAGGGCCTTACATATGTAAGCTCCTAAACAATAGAAATATTAGGGAAATGTACAGAATATTTCGGCTAATGTTTTTGCCAACTCATAGCGAACAAGACAAGGCTGCGTGCTGCTCGAATATAGCGAGCACAGTATTGCAGTTGTCCACTGCAAATGTTTTAATTGTGATTTGTTGTTTTCATAGGCTGAACAGGCAGGTGGTAATTGGCACTACTGTGTCGGCCAACACGCAGTGCTGTATAAACAGGCTTGCCAGTGCCTAAATCTGGGACGCATATATAACGTGTGTGCGGGCTATCATGCGCGAAGCATAAAAAAATGCGGGAGAACAACAACAGGTCATTCTACATGAATAAAACCAAGCGCATATTAGTCGGAGAGCAATTCGAGAAATCACCCGCAATTTTCGGTTCCCGACATTCAATTACACAAATAAAACTAATTAGATACCTTTTTCAATCTTGTTCTAATTATGAATACATCAACTACGGAGTCGAGAACACTTAGGGGCAATTTCCGGAGTCCTCCACTATGGCGTGCCTCATAATCAGAAAGTGGTTTTGGCACGTAAAACCCCATAATGTAATTTTTTAGAACACTTAAGGGCGCCCAAGTGCGATATTTTCAGCAACGTAAACACCCCGTGTGAATTATTTTTCTGGCCAAGAGAGAGAGAGGGAGAGAGAGAGAGAGAGAGAGAGAGAGAGAGAGAGAGAGAGAGAGAGCCCGCGACACACGAGAAATGCCACGCTACTACTCACCCGCGCGCACTAGTGCAACTAGTGGAACACGTACGGTAAATCGAGCCTGCACGGGATAGCAGCGCCATCAAACTGACTCGGTGGGAAAGCAAGCTCTTCGTCCCAGGCTCGCCGCTCAGGGCCGCGCGCTTCTTTCAGGCTGGTATGCGAAATAATCGCGAGCTGTCGGCGCGATGCGGAAAGACCACGACTGCATGTTATCGTCACCGCTCTGCCCAGCTTGCTTTCCCGCCTGAGACTTTGATGGCGCTGCTACACCACGGACGCGGGTTCCGCGTAGTCACGTGATATCTTTTCATGTTTCGAGAGCCCTCTCTTCCCCAGAAATAATTAAAGAAAGAAACGCAGACTTATGGAAACATCTCATTGTTATGGAAACATCTCACTCTGACAAACCTTACGATTCACTACAACTCCAAGGTAATGCAAGTAAAGGTTGTTTTATTACTTTTAATTAACTAGTTAATTAGGCAGGGGTTGCGATTAAGTTGGTGGCCGGAAGGTATGCGACGGGTGTTGCCGCTTTGCCTCTTCTTGCCGTTAACACGCCGAAGGGTCGTAAAAGACTGCTTTTTATAGAGGCACGTTTGTGCACATTGATTTGTATTTTATTGCTTATTTGAATTTTTGCTCATAAGGCGCTACTATTGTTTATTATGGACGCCATGTAATGCGCGCGTTATCACTGCATTCGCCGACTGATTCTTCGAAGACCTGATATTTTGGAGCTGCTGAATTATCTTGGCATCCCAACTGCACCATTGCCTATACATTTAGGGAACAATATCTACTCGTGTATCTTACACAACTATTTCGGGAGCCGTACGCGGTGGGTCTCAGTGGACTTTTACGAGAATTTCCGCGCGCTTGACGTCGCAAAAATGGCGCCCGTGAGCAGAGCTCTGCCTATTTATGTTATTGCATTGACCTCATTGTGGCCGAGGCGATTTCCCGGTCTTCCGCGTGCCGCTCACGGCAGCCTCAAACTTCAGCCGACGACAAGGGCAGACCGCAGCCCTGGTTCAGTGGTTCGCGCTTCCGCCAGCCCCATGGACGACGATGACGATCAAAATGCAGCGCGCTTCAGGTACCCCTGTTACGACGACTACGACATCCCTCCAGTGTGTGAGGTGGAGTTCCCCTACGAACCCGATGAAGGAATGTTGTGTCAACACCGTAATTTCGCGCGGAAGAAGAATGCTGCCATCGCAAAGTGGTGTCATCGGGCTGAAAATCGGTGTCACATCGAGAAAGAACACTGAGCGCAACGTGCATGAAACACTACATTAATGAGGACTCCGCAAATAAAACTAAGCTGAGAGGTCGCGACATGGCCGGCTTGTGGTCTTGCGTCGTTGCGACCTCATAAGCGGCAACATTACGCTCGGAAATGTAAAGCAGCAGCACTAAGGAAGGAGGGAAGATGAAAGTGGAGAAGGAAAGGCAGGGAGGTTAAGTAGTTTAGCTTAACCGGTTTGCTACCCTACGCATGGGAGCGGGATGGGGGGATGAAAGATGGGGAAGGGGATAGATAGATAGATAGATAGATAGATAGATAGATAGATAGATAGATAGATAGATAGATAGATAGATAGATAGATAGATAGATAGATAGATAGATAGATAGATAGAGAGCACATAGCACAGCACACACACATCGTCCGTTAGAGTCCATTACTCTGGCGTGGTACGTGATATCACTGTCCCAGCCGCTTGTCCAATCCCGTCTCTTTCAAAAACCGTAGTCCCTTCGTCGCCTTCAGCTGCGATGTCTTCTGTCGGCGGCATGTGAAAATCGTGTCGAGGGACAATGGTCTAGTGTCAAGGTGCGCTAGAACGGATGCCAGGGACTGTCGCTGAACATTATATTCAGGACAGTCGCACAGAATGTGTTCCAGCGTCTCCTCGCAAAGACAGGCATTGCAGAGAGCGCTGTCGGCCATTCCAATGCGAAATGAGTACGATTACGTGAAAGCCACCCCTAGCCATAAGCGATAAAGCAGAGTCGCCTCTCTTCGGCGGAGTCCAGTTGGCATATAGAGATGCATCAAAGGGGGCAGGTGGTATTGACGGTTGCTCCAGTTGGTCTGGCTAACTAAGCGACAAGTAATGCTTTCGCATTTACGCAGCATGAGAATTGCTTAGGTGCCCCGATATCCTTTTTCTTTACTGCGAAGCTGTTGAGTGGCACTGGAAGCGCTCGAAAACCTTACACACGTCTTCTAGTGCGCATGAGAGAAAGGCAGGTCTTCCAATTGTCCTAATGCATCAGATAGCGATCGTCTCCATTCGTAAAATTGAAAGCAGTCGCACAAACGGGTGCCCCTAAGCATTTTACCATTCACCCCGTTTGCCAGGCTTTTCAAATTTGCCTGACACAGACTCTGCGCACACAATCGCGCGTGCCATGCACACGTTTCTCGATAGAAACTGCCGTTCCTTTCTTCTACACGTCGAATGCCAGGCCGAATACGCATCAGTCGAAGCGGCGCTCTTTGTTTTTCCCGTTGGAGTATAGTTAGGCTATGGTCGAGGCCGAACCATACGGGGCGCCCTCTGAGAGAGCGGATGACAGGAAGAGAAACACAGCTTGAATGCTACGGCTGCATTTTTTTCTGTCTGGGTGAACAGGATGACAAAACTGCGATGCATCGCAACGGGTCGCGTCCTCCCGAAGAAAAGAGAGCGCTGCCGCCAGATGCTCCGGCTTCCATTGCGAGCATCCGGAGCAAAGAAAGGTCCGGAGTTTGCGTCGCGGGTACGCAATGAACGGGGCCCATGCGTCAAGGCATCCCAAGACAAAGCGGTCCCGTCCCCCGCGGGATCGTCCGCGGTACTGCGTCGCTGTGCCCCGATTGTCTCGACGCAGCGACGGCCGTTCTTTCGCTGTCCTCAGCGCACGCTGGAGGGGGGGGGGGATGCAGAGCCAGTGCACCACTGGAGCGGTGAATCATGACCGCGCACTGGCACCGTCTCTTTGCCTCCCGCATGCCCGCGGTGAAATAACGCGGCCGGGGAACGACGCGCGATGAATGGCGTTTGCTCGGCGTGAGACGCATAAGCGGACTAGGTGGGGACGAGAGGGGGGGCCAGTCCGGCTGTCCTTCGGTGGGACGCGGATAGCGGCACGTTTGTCAGCCGCCGTCTTGAAAAAAAAAAAGGGGGGGGGGGTGGTATCGGCTCGAGTGAGGGGACCAGGCAAGGATTCCCTCCCTGTGCGTCAGGGATTAGAATTTGAAAAGTGTAATTAGAAATGATGAGTGGCCCCCTGAATTTAATGGGAGCGAAAGACGTTATCTGGAATTCCTGAGTTCGAGAAGGTGCTATTGCGCGAAAGTGTCGGCGATAATCGGGCGTCGTTAATTCTGCACCAGCGGAGAGCGCCGGGAAGAATGGGTAGAGGCACGGGACGCTTTGGCGCTTCTGAAACCACTAAGCGTTTGGGTTGAGTGCAGCAACGATTGAGTATTACACGACAGCAATACACGAACAAGGAGCAAGAACAGTAAGATGGCCAGAGCGGCCTTCGCTGTATGTTGAAGAAGCAGCGGCAGCGTGCGGTGCCGGGATATGTACGCGCCGGTATTAGCTAATGCGAAGCGCCAATCGATAGCTCTCGAGATGCGGCTTCTGTAAGTTACAGCAATTCTTGTTTTTTTTTCTTTTCTAACTTAATTAAGGCTACTGTAGGAAAGAGCCCACGCGTACATCCTATCGTGTATCTACGTTCACCAAGGTGGCGTGTGAGCTCTGCATATCGCCGATGTTGCCACAAAAAAAAAAGAAGTAAAGCCTGGCCGAGCGATCGTTCAATATCATGGGAACAATCTCAAGTAAATGAGCTTAATACTCGTTTTTGTTGCTTCAGACTTTACAGTGACGTTATTTACTATATGACTAATATTTCTATATATTCTAATAAATATTTCCTTTTCTAAATACGCAAGGGCAAGAAGTTCCGTAAATAATCCTTGCAGATTGCCGCATTCATGGCCCACTATTTTGTTGAAAGTTATGAATCTTCGTAGCCACGAAGCCGTTTGAAGCCAGAAGGACGCAGGGAAATCCATGTACTGTACGTCCATCATTCGCGTGCTGGCCGCATCGCCACACGTGTAGCTCCAGTGCAGACGCTGACATCAGAGTTCCCTCCGGTAAGTTTTCTAGGAAACTCTCTGGAGCGTATGGGTATTCAGTCTAGCCAGAAATAGGAATTTCAATATTGCGGCAAAAGGAAGTAAAAGATGGGAAAGCCGAATCATTTCGCATACAGTTCGACCACTTTCCTCTGGGTCTGGAAGGCTTGTTCAGCTTCTTCGCCTGCGCCCACTCCCTATCCGTTCTTTCTTTCTTTGCTATGCTCCTGGGCTGAAGAGTACCCAATATACATTTACACAGCAGTCGAGCTGATACAGAGGGAAAAATAGCAATAAACAAATCTACTATTGCGCGTGTCTTACGTTCCTCGTAGCAAGGACTTCCTCAGCAGGCGCTGCCTTCGTCAGAACTGAAAAAAGAAACGAGAAAAAAAAAACGCTATTTCCCTTCGTTTCGTGGAGGTATTTGAGATCACTCCACCCTTCGGGTTATTGGAGGCGATAATTCTGCGGTTCCTTCGAGAAGAAAGGGCTGGATCCAATCGACGCGGGAGCACGTTGCAGGAATGCCTCGCGCGCATTCCCGCCATTGCCACCGGCTGCGAATGTTGCTTTTGCGTGTACCTTACTTGGTTCCTCAGCGCGCTGTTCCTGCTGTTCTGCACAGCGAGCGACAGCGCAGTGCCGACTGCTCCGGCCGCGCCGCATCGACGTACTCTGCTCGTCGCACAGGGCGTTGTTCCCCTTGTCTGGGCCCCTCGGTTGCGAAGAGATGAGTGCGCCGTCGATACAACACGAGGAATTTGGACGAAAGAAAAAAAAAAAAAGGCTGGGCGTTCCATCGGCAGCTAGACAAGAGAACTTCGGCCACACGAAGCCGGCTAACGGGAACATGCCAGCAGGGATTTAGGCTTCGGTGCGAGCCGAGCTGATGCTAATGCCTTCTGCTTGTGCCAGGCATGAACTGGGGACGCTAAAGAAATTCACGAAGTTAATAGCATTCTCATTACATCGGGCCGGGGCACCCTTGTGTGTCGTTTTCCGTGGTTTATTCCTCGCACCAGCCCCCCCCCCCCCCCCCGCTCCTCCCCCGCCTATTGCCACGTGTATACGTTCATCTTTGAGGTGCAGGCTAATGCTGAGCAGCGCACGTAATCTTATCGCAGCGATAACCGCATTACAGTGATGCTGCCCTGCTTAATTTGTAGCGTTTTCTCGCGTGTCTTGACTTTTGTGTTGATATTGATATTGAATATATTGAATGAAGATATTGAATCAAACCCCGCCCCGTCAGAGCAAGGAATGTTGCAGCTGCTGTTGGGACAAAACAGCATGGCTGTTCTGGTGGGCACTGTCTTGCTAAAGCAAGAAAATAAATTGAACACGAAGTAGCTTGCTTCTCAGAAAAGAGGTGTTTGCGTCGAAATTCAGACGAAAAGTTTGATTGATCTATTAAGGATCTAGCATGGAGAGCAGCTGGACTTGAGAAAAATTTTGGTATTTGCGCTAAACGAAATTGTCGAACTAGAAGATAGAAGCCGACTAAATATGTTCGTCTTTTTTTGTTTTTTGACATGAACCGTCCAATGAAACGACTGCTGGCCTTGCCGAAATGGTAAGGAAGGACTTTTTCGAAGAAAAGCTGGGAATAAATGTTGGTGGCCTAGAAAGGTGTCATAGATTAGTGAAAAAAGGGAAGAGGAACGCCAAGCAATTATAAAAAATTTGAATAACCGGGAGAAATCAGCAGTTGTACAGGCTTGTTCCAAGCTAAGGGGCACCAGACTGCCAACACCTGAAGGTTTTGCTACTCCCTTCAGTGACATTAGAAAAAAAAAATTCTGGCAATGTTCAACACAGGAACGTACAAATGGAACTTAAAGTTAACTTACTGTTTGACAAATTATGCATGAATGGAAACATGTTTGATTGCAATGCTGAAAATAATAAATGATATCAGATATCTAACAAGAACAAAGGCGAGCGAAACTGTAGCATAGCCACGACGTGCTCGCAGTAACGCCAGACCAGTGAAGCATCAGCGTTGTCAGAACAAAATGAACGTTTATTCAAAGGTGTAGAGCGTATTTATAAGTAGCCGAGTGGCAGGAAGATAGGAAGGAGCACGTGTTATTAGTGATAGTCCGAACTCTGAAGGATCGTCAGATGCTTCGATAAAAGGTGCGCGCACTTCGAAAACACGTGAAGTTGCAACAGAAACTAAATTAGCGATGTTTAGTAGTGTCAAATATAAATTGCTGCAGTGCAGTGAATAAGGCTGTGCAATTAGAATGGTATGATTCTAGCAGACGATCCTGAAATTGTATTACTAACCGAGACACGGATACGAGATGATGTTTTCAATAGTGAATTTGTAGCAAAAATTACATTATGTTCCGTGAAGGTGGCGTTAGAAGGCTGTGAAGCGTTGCCATTCTATTCAGAAACAAAATAAAGCTTGTAAAAATGCAAAAATGAATTCTTCTTTCAATGTTATTGGACGGCTTAATAATTATCTGAGTTGTCACGTGAACGTGGAAGTTCAGTAAAGTGGAAAGTTGGGCTAGTTGGTGTGGGATCATGATACCTTGCTGGTGAAGCAGCGCACAGACACGGACACAATGAAGAGAAACAGGAAAAGACGACACTCGCTGCACTCGCAACTATTTTATTTCGGAACACATACTTCATGTTTATATACCCGCGCACCCACGGGCGTCAAAGCAAATCAAGGCAAGATTAAAGGCTCTTCTTTTTTTTTCTTTTTTTTTGAAATCATTTGCCCGCGCACACTCGGGCGTCAAAGACATGGCACTTATCTATCATGGTGTGCAATCTTATCGTAGTTTGTTGCAACCCGAACAACCGTTTTTTTTTTACACATTTTCTCTTCTCTTCTTTTTAGTGTACTTCCAAAAAGGCAACCTCACCGTGGCTTAGATGAACAGATGGCCGACTAATGCAACCCTCTCCCCTCTTGTGAATATGAAAGGCTTCGATTATTTCCCTGGTTAGCTGATCCTTATGGTGTGATAAAACTGTCGTATCATTGTAAAGTGGCCAGCACCCATGTTGTGAGCAGTGCCCCTTGATATGGGAATGAATGTTTCCCCCCAGTGACCTTTTGTGCTCCAAAAGTCTCGTGTTTACACACCGACCCGTTTGGCCGATGTATACTTTCCCACACGATATGGGCAAACAGTAGACTACAGATGACCTGCACTCGACAAGTTTTTCTTTATGCTTGACTGTGCACTTACGACCATTTACTTTTACTTTTGTTGAAACTTTACGATCCAGTCCGGCGCATATTTTTCCGAGTTTGTTAGGCGCTGAAAAAACTACTCGTAGACCATATCTGCCACCGACGTTTTTTAAGTTATGCGCAATTTTGTGTGCATATGGTAGTGACACAATTTTTTTGCTGTCAGTCTCTTGTCTGTTGCGCTCTCTCTGATAGCCATTGCGCACATAACGAATCAACTTATACGCTGATGTACAGAGTACATGTTTTTCGTATCCTGCATTCTTTAGTTTGATAACCTGTTGGCTGAAAGTTTCTTTTATTTTTTCCGGGCAAGACTTAGTTAAGGCCGCCCTCAGGCACGAGAAAGCTATGCCACTTTTTACAATTTTAGAGTGTCCCGAATTATAACTAAGCAAGGGTTTTTCTGATCGTGGATTGTATGACCAGCAAACGTGGTCCGGTGTGGAAGTTAACGCCAAGTCTAAAAACTGTAGCTTGCCATTCTTCGGCAACTCAACAGTGAAAGCCAGTCCTTGGCTGTTGTCCTTGAACACTTTTAAGACTTCATTCACTCTTACGTCCAAAACACCATGTTCGATTATAACAAAAAAATCGTCCACAAAGCGGAACACTTTTACCGCTAGGTCCTTAAGGTTTGCAACTATCGCTTTGTCTATGCTACCTAAAAAAATTGTGCTAAGTACCGGAGCTACTTTAGAGCCTATACATATACCGGACTTTTGTCTGTACATAACATTATTCCACATTACAAAGGTGGACTCAAGGTAAAATGTTAATAGTTCAACAAATGTATTAACTGAAACGCCACATTTGCTGACAAATTCCATCTCGTCGTTGTCTTCCGTTATACAGTGCCTAACACTCGATAATAAGGGACCATGCGGAATATTGTAATACAAATCCTCTACATCTATGCTGAAGAATTCACATCGTCCAGGGTTAGACGTGCTTAAGTACGTTACTAACGCTTCAGAGTTTGGTAAAACGAACGGATCAGTAACTATCAAGCCATTAAGGTGGTTTTGAAGGAATGAAGATACAACCAACTGCCACGAGTCCCTTTCTGATACTATGGCTCTGAACGGAACGTCAACCTTATGTGTTTTTGCCACGAAAAACAATTCGAGGTGTAGGTTGCACGAGCGCTTAACTGCAGAAGCAAGTCGCTCAAAAGTGTTGCTTGCCAGTAATGTGACTGCTTTATCCCTCACCTTATTAGCTTTTACGTCGACACGTACGAAACTCTTTCTGATCGCAGTCATCGCCTTCTCTTGGAAGAGACCTTCAGGCACGACTACAAAACAACCTTCCTTATCAGAAGTCAGAAACCGTAAATCGTTCTTCACGCCAAAGTTCACTAGATTCCTTACGTGTTGCTCTTTTCTGTCGGCGGTCATTGTCCTGGAAAGCACATCCATACACTCCGTAATGAAACGTGGACGTTCTTCTTCGGCCACACGATGCGCCATGGTCTTGGTCAGTGCTACTTTTTCTGGTGGAGTGAAGGCCGGCTCGAAGCAGAACTTCGGACCGAGTCCAAGAATCCTTTTGTAGTTCTCGGGAACGGTGGCGTCTCCCAAGGTGACCACTCTGCCTTCCGGTGGTCTGTGCTTCTTTGGTCTAGGTAGGTGTGGTCTCGTGGTCGCCCACAGCCACTCCGCCAAACTGTCGGACGTCCTACACCACTCCCTGAAGCGTCTGTTGTGCTCTCGACCGTGAAGCAAGGCGCACGTTACTCTCAGGGAATCCTTGAAATGTCTTGCTTGTCTCCATAATTCGGCTTTCACAATCCTACAAATTCGCCTTGAGTGTGTTGAAGATGGCTGAAGGAAACCGCACATGGTTTCGAGTTCCTGGGGGCACACGTTGTACCTTACATGCCAAGATGCCACTCTTGCCTTGCAGACGCGTATCGCCATAACTGTAGCCAGGGTGTTAGGGTCATATTGCTTGAAGTTGCTCGAACATATAAAAGGGCCCGTTGTAATGGAAATGAAGTTCAGTAAAGTGGAAAGTTGGGCTAGTTGGTGTGGGATCATGATACCTTGCTGGTGAAGCAGCGCACAGACACGGACACAATGAAGAGAAACAGTTTTCTTCATGTTTTCTTCAGTTTTCTTCATGTTTCCTGTTTCTCTTCATTGTGTCCGTGTCTGTGCGCTGCTTCACCAGCAAGGTATCATGAACGTGGAAGATAAGTTAATCATACCAGGAAATTTCAACCTGCCAATTATGACATTGAAAACATTTTCATATATTTCGTGTCAAGCTAATGATACTGAAATTTTGGATATCATGCTTAAATACAATATCATGCAAATATTTAGTGATCCCACTAGAATACAGAATGGCTTGGAATCTATCTTAGACGTATATCTTGTAAGTGGCCATATAAAGTAAAACACGTGCAGCGTCACAAATGGCATGTCAGATCATAAGGCAGATCACGAATCGATAATTGGTGCTGTCACCTTTTGATATAATAATTAAAGAAGGTAATTGTACTGCAGATCATCTATGGCTTTGTTTTAGACGTACAGTTCAAGATTACAGCGATTCATCCCTTCGATACTTTAAGGAGTTGAAAATCACCATCCTTGGATAGCAAGAGAGACATTACTGTTGATGTGTAAGTTGAAACGGTTAAAGCGACCTTGAACCGCTCCTCTGGCTTGGTGAAATAGCATAATCTGCGGCTAGCATACGCTGCTGTGAACATCTCAGCCAAGTTTTGCTGTTGCACGTGGTGCGTGGAGCTCGCAAGCGGAGAGCGAAGTCGCCTTTCTGTCAAACGCTCTCTCTTCAACAGAGGGCCCTGCCCTCACTCTGTTCTGGACGCTTTATTTCGTTGTGAAGCGGATTCCCATAAGCGGCTGCTATGGGTAGCTGCGGTCTGCTACGTGGCGTACATACTGCGGCTGCCGCAGGGTGCCGCCACGAGTCCACTGGCTAAGCGCACTGTGGCCAGCTGAGGACAGTCGCGTTTTGCTTAGGTTTAGCGCGTCGTAGGCAGCAGAACTGGAAGCCCTGGCATCTACGTTAACATCCGAAATTAAATTTGAACTGCGAGCCACGGTGTCATTTAGAAGGCGGAGCGTTGTAAGCACGCCCCACTCCGCCGTAGCCTTTGCAGTGCCAGGCATTGAAGAAGCACAGTGCAGGCCGTGCTTATAGGCCGTGCTTATGGGCCGTGTCAATAAAAAGTTGCTCCGGACCCCTTTAAACAAAAGGTCGAACTAGTGAGAAGTCCTATTTTGAAAACAAAGATTTGGGAAATACGTGAAGAAATAAAATGAAAAAAGTTCTCGGGACAAGCAGAAATATTTTAATGAAAAATTAGCAGAATTTATTAAAACGTGCCCAATCAAATTTTTTGAGGGAGGTCAGTCCATGCAAGTGGAGTACCAACTTATTTATTTCAGATGGAAAGTTAGTGAGCGACGATACTTCTGCCTGCAAGGCCTTCACTAACCATTGCAATGTGTTCACACAAAAGTAGCCCTTTCGACCAAAAAGCAGAGCATCGATTGTGATAGCAAATTATTAGAAATCTATATGAATTAAAGGTAGTAGTTTTATCACCCTTATAAACTCGTAAACATTCGTTTACTAATTAAATTGTCAAGCATGGTGACACGCGCGCACAGGCAAACATGAAGACATTTCACTCGGTGACCGCGGACACTCGCTGTTGCAACACTGAGGTGAGGAAGCGCGGCAGCAGCATCGAGCGAATCAACCCTCGCGCGAGGTCTCGCTTCAACGCAAACCAAGCGACAGGAACCCAGCGCACACAAAGCTATTAGCCATTGGCGCACCAAGCGCTGTCCCCATCGCAGATCGCTTTCAAGATAGGACCCGTATGGCAGCTCCATACGCAGCCGCCGCCGGAGTAGAACGTCTCTCTGCTCCCCACCCCCTGGCGCCTTGCGCCTGTGGAAGAAGGTGCCTTCCTCCCTTGCGCGCGTCAGAACAAGCCTCGATCCTCGGCCCACCCTCGCACGCTTTAACTCGCACACACAGCATATGGCTAGGAGCCACGATGTTATCACACTTGGACTTTATACGGAACACCACGGCGACGACGACGGCTCAACTGCGTTTAAGTGTCCATGTAATTGTTATCGCAGTAAAACATAACGACTACCGCTGTCCTTTAACGCAAGTCTTCCTCCAGTATTAGATGTCATCATTTTCGAGGAGGGCTTTTTGAGCTATTTTTAAATCTGGATATGAAAAAGAATCAATGGGACCAGATGACATACCCGATGCCTGGCTGAAACTGTATGCGGAATGGTGTGCAAAATATTTGTGTGTTGTGTATTAGATCGCTGCACGAAGGTGCGTTAACTCAGTACTGGAGCATTGCCAGAATTAAGCATTTGCATAAAACACGTGAGGAAACAAACTGAAAATTATTGACCGTGTCAATAACCTCAACGGCTTGCAAAATTTTTCGAGCACCTAGTCTATAAAACGTATTGTTGAAGAGTACACGGTACTAACGAGCGCCCATCATAGGGTTCGCCATGCATATGCAACGAACACATAACTGTTTGAAACCGTACACAATTTTGCTACAATATTGTTACTGGGTACTGTGTTCGATACCCCGCACTTCCACCCTTATGTTACGGGGATGTTGGGAATATAAGACTGTATTTACAAGGAGAGTCAATTGCGTTAAAGATGGCTGACTAGTAACAACACGCAGCAGCGAGCGTGTCGCGATCTTCTACCTCTCTTCGTTCACCCTTCCGTTACAATATTCAATGAAGGGGAGCAGGTAGTTGCCATTTTTATAGACCTTCCAAAGGCTTTCCATAAGGTTTCCTACAAGCGACTACTTCACAAGTTGTAATATAACCTACAAAATTCGGCAGAACCCATGTCACGATGACTGTCAACAGTAATGCATTTAGCATTGAATCAATATAGTGACACCACGTAATGCCGTTGTCGAAAAGAGTTATGAAGCGCTTACTGCAACGGCACTCTTTTTTCGCGCTTCCCATACAACACTCGGCGCCATCTAGCGGTGCTGTCACGAAGCCCGCGCCTGGCCTCCGAAACGCATGGCGCGCCGGTAAGTGCGAACACTGGTAAAAGCGTCATGCGGCACCGGGGCTCCTCTCTCGCGTTTCTTTCTGCAGTGGTCTCGCTGAGCCATCTAGTTGCGCTGCCGAGATGTCGGCGCCTGGCCTCCGAGATCAGAAGCGTGGCGCGCCGGTGACGGCGAACGCTGAGAAGTGTCCCCTCGCCTGGCCGCACACCCAGCGGCACATACGCAGTGACTCAAGTTAGCGAGAGGTTCATTGAAGACCGGCACGCACCCGGTGCGCTCATGGCGATGCTCGCTAAAGCGTGGGCGTGAAAGACGTCAATTGAAAAGCGGCCCTGTGCATTTCTGGCCAAGCCTTATATACGCCGCCGTGTTGCTGTTCTTAAGGAACCCTTGCGTCGTGCATTCATACCCCTCAGCATCGCAGAAAGCTAAGAGGGCTTTTTAAAATTTCGCATTTTCGCAATAGGGAGTATTGTAATCGTCGGTGATGTTCTTTTTACTTCGTATACGCAATAGAAGGAAGCGCCAGTGTTTTATAATATATGAACTGCAATTTTAAGCAGTAAGTATGTGGTGCATAACAACAGCCGATTTACGTGCAGTAACCTCATATACTGCACCCGAAGTACCGAGGCCTAATTGCCAGTTCGAGCCACTTACTGCCTTTGAGACTTCCTTTGCCAAATGAAAACTATGCTGTCTACTTGAATCGCGAACGGCGTGCTCGATTCTATCACCATAAGTCATGGCCATTTCATTTCCGTCAACGTCTCACAACACATTCTGGCCAGTTGTCAGTTCCTTTAAATCAAGGTTGCGGGACTCCAAAGAGGTGCGACGTAATGCCAACGCATTTCTCTGACATTTACCGCTAACTAGCCACCGAGCTAGATGTTCTTTTGGCACCATTCACAAAAACAAGCACCCCAGCTCTTCGCGTGGTTCCGCGACGATTCTCCTGCCTTCGGATGGACCGGTGCGACGAAATAAGCCGCGCAGTGCCAGGGAGTGGCGACGCAGCAGAAGGCTCGGGAAGAGTGCGCGTCCAGGTCGCACCACGACTCACCCGGTGCAGGGCGTATAAGTGGTGCCGGGTGCCCAACTCTGGGCCTATTTCGCTCATCTTATTTCGCCCGTGACCCCCCCGTCCGGAATTACGGTCCCGGCCGGGGCAGCCGGGCATCCTTGGAGAGCCGGCGTGCGTACTACGCTCCTTTATTGGCCTCCTTCGTTTTCCGGCTAGGGAGGGCAAGCGATATCTTTTCTTTTATTATTATTATTACGATCGCTCTTCCCGGGGGAGTGCTTTTCATTGCAGCCCACGGGAAAGGCACCGTGTACGGCGGCCGTGCTCTTTCCTTCCATCTTCATCTCGTGTATTTCGTGAACGTTCCGGCTCTTCTTACGCCCCATTTTTTATTTCCCCTTGTCTCTTCCTTATTACTTCCGTGCAGCGTCCTGTTCGGCCGAGAAAACCCGTCTCGAGAGGTAGCCGTGTTTCCTAAACGGAAGCCGTTATCGAAAGGCTCTCGTGTTAGTAACAATGGACCACGAGGTAACAATGATAGTTTGGAAGTATATGCGGATGGGCATGCGACGTGTCGGTGCTAGCCCGTTGGGCTGAAACACACTTGGATAATGACAAGAAAGCTTGAAAGAACGCTAACCTAGCGACGGGTGGCGCAATGTGTAAGTATAATCATGTGACGCTAAGAAATAGGAAGACCACGGGTGCATTAGGAAGCAAACACTGATAGGTGGTGTCCTAGATGAAATATAAAAGGAAGTTGTGCCTGTCATGTCATGCGCAGAGAGTATCAATGTAATGCGCTTTGTGTTCGATTTACTTGCGATTACAATACAATTACATTATGCCAGATTACCTTTAAAGTAATCGTTACTTTGACATTTCTTTACCTTAGCGCACATTAGGATTACTTTAACGTTAGCGCTTCTTTGAAATCTAAATAATTTTACACATTCCGCTTCACAGACCGCTAGACTAATAGAGTGCTAAAAAGGCTGTGTTTGTCATTTACTGAAGTATAGCCTGAGAATTATTTACTAAACATCATTAAAATTGTCCGATGGGAGGATTCAAGCATAAGACCTCTAGCACGGAAGCCCAGTATTGAAACCATTACGCCACGGACGCATGCCTCGACAAACGACATAAAACGCCCTTATGAATTTATCGCAGGCTAGCTAGTGCCCCGAGACTCTTAGCGCGTTTCCATTTGGCCACATTGGTAAGCTGTACCGCTGAAATTAGTAGCCGTTGTGCGTATTCACAGCTTCTTCTTTCCATCAAAAAGTATAGGTTGCTCTGAAATGTACTATAATGAAGACATAAAGAGTAATAAACAAAGCGAAAAGAACGTCTGAATCCACATGCACGAAGATCAGACAAATCCATGTACTTCCCATCATTACCGAGGTAGCGGAGCCATTGCGGTGCCACAGTTCCCTCTAGTAATTATTGTAGGACGCTCTATGCGTTGTAGTGTTCAGTTGCGTCACGTACGTACTACAGCATGCATCGGCCAGTGCTTATCTTCCAAGAAGCAGCGGCGTCATACAAACGCACCATAATATAACATGAGTGAACATTGCTACTATTCGCCTCTTCTTCATCGTCTCATGCAGGCCTCAGTTAACATTTCGTTGTTGTACCGCGTTTTTCTCTTTCACTTTCGCGTTATTTCTTGCAATTACACCAAACACAGCAGCATGCGACGACGAAACAGGAGGTGTTTCGTAGCAAATGCTTACGAATCATTCATATACTTTTAATTTCATTTCATTCTTCATTTCATTTAATAATTTTAATGCGTTTGGAATTCTCTACGAACTAACCACGATTTTTTGTGACTGTCTAACCGCTTTCGAGGGTCGATCGCGGTGATTGTGCAGTCTAACGCAACTGTCGAAAATTCACGCAGAAACTCTTCTGGGAGTGGTCTAAGCATGCGTGAGCATTGTGCCATTTGCTCATCTCCACGCAGCGCGTTGTCATTATCAATGTTATGAAACTGGATCCGGCCAGTACAAGTGACAGCGCTGCGGCGACACAAACTGGCGAGGACGGCGGCGCAAGGGGCATTGATGACGCAAGCAAAGAACTGCGGGTGGCGGTGCCAGGTGCGTTGATGACGTTCCGATCATTATAAGCCGTTACCGTTGTTTAGCGCCTGATCCATCCACGCCGAACCATTATGAACCGTGACCAAACGCACTCAGACGGCAGCTTCGTATGACGCCGCCACGCTGACCATACCTTGATAGCGATCTGCGATGGCGACAGAGCGTGCCGACTACTGATAGCTTGGCGCGCTGTGGTCTTGTCGCTTAATTAGCATTGAAGAGAGACGCGCGGGCTCGTATCTTTAAAGTGATCTGAGAAAATGACAGAGTGCGGTGTGTGCTGAGAGCGCCGTGAGTGCTGTGTTATCGCCCCCTCGCTGGCGTTGAAGCGCAAGGCTGCACTAATGTGAATTTGCTCGCTGCTGAGGCCATTATCTTGTAAGCGGTCGTCTTACCGGACGGACGGGCACAGGCGCGGACAATTGTCTTGTTGGCTACACATAGAAACGCTTACGCATTAAAGAAAAGGTCTCGTCTAATTGAGTACTTCGTGATGCCTGTGTCCCTTTGAAGTGTTCGCTGGACTATGTTTAAAAAAAAAGAAAAGAAATAGAGCATTTCTACAGTACACAAAAGAGTGGCCTATGGCCTCGGCGCCTGGATAACATTCATGCGTTATTCATTATTTCATTCATGCAGTTGAGTTTATGTTTTGGAAACTGTTAGGGAGGGAAGGAGGGAGGGAAAACTTTTGAGTCTTTCGAGAGTTTCGCGGTTACCAGGTCTCCGTCGTCTTCATCTTCTTGGCGCTGGCGACTGGAGACCTCTTCAGCAAGGGTGGGCCCCTATTCCAAGGCTCCACTGAGTCGCGCTGCATCGCTCGCGTGCTGCACTAGTGCCCTTTGGGCCGTGAGCTCGCTGCTGGTGAGCCGACTCTCCCATTGCTCCGCACTCGGGTGTTCGTGTTTGTGGAATGCTTTGTTGCGTTCGCACTCCCAGGTGATGTGGTAGAGTGTAGGTTTGCCACCGCACCAAGGGCAGGTGGCCCTGTATTGTGTCGGAAACATCTTATGGAGCACGTGTAAGTTGGGGAAGGAGTTTGTCTGTAGTCTGCGCCAGCTGGTCGCTTCCTCTTTTGAGAGGTCTTTGTGTGGCGGCGGATATCTAATTCTAGTTCCTCTATGTAAGTTCAAGGTCTCTGCGTATCCCCTCTCGCAAGCCTGTAGGTGGGTATCCGGGGCATTCGACCACCCAGCTCGGAACGCTTCACCTCGAGCTAGGCTGTCTGCCCTTTCGTTCCCCACTATGCCTACGTGACCCGGGATCCAGATCAGTTTGTGTCGGGGCTTTTCCTTCTCGGCGGAGGTGGCTCCGCTGAGTATTCTGAGGGCAGTTTTGCTGATTCTGCCTCTCGTGTAGTTTCTGCACGCCTTTTTTGAGTCCGTCAGTATGTTGAGAGAAGACTTTTACAACATTGATGAATAGGCTACTCAGGGGAGGCACTTTCTGAGCGTCTGAAAGAGAGGTGCCAATCACTGTCCTTTGTAAGGATGAGTCGACAACCACCGATCTAAGAGCACGGCGTGCAATCGCACACTTCTGAACTGAAATTCCAAACTTACAGCAAAGTGCCTTTGTATGCGGCTCACTCAATTGCTTACCACTGTGTTGGGCTCATGCGAGCCATGTTGTGTCCAGGGGCATTCCACTCAGCTTTACAGCTTTATGTAAGACCCACATGAATGTTTGTGTGGTGAATGTAGTAGCTCAGTTCGTGCTGCTCCACAGCAGATTTCTTGTCCGGGAAGGAACGTTGGCCCGAACCAAAGCCCCCCACCAAGTCAACCCGAGTAGAGGGGGTGCGCCAGGTTCATTGTACCAAATGATGGTGGGTTTATCAGTACACGTAAGCTCCGGGACGGGTACCTTCGGGTACCAAGTCCTCTTCCCATCCGACAACGGCGCAGGCCGTTGACGGCTGGTATGACATCATTTTGCGCTCAGTATGCAAACAGTGTACATTTAAAGTAATGCAAAGTTAATAAACCTCATTTTCGAATGATAGCTCTCGTCGTCGTACCAGTGGATCTGCCCTTGCCTCTGCGGGAGCTTATATCCCTTCGTCATCGTCTCCCTGAAGTGTTGATGCGTCCAAACATAAACAGCTGCGTCACTTCGCTACAATAAATGCGCTTAACGTGTGCGGAGACGCATTAGCGTCTGCGAAGGCTTTACGTCAAGGAGCTGCTATAGTCCTCAGATTATCTAGCAGAAACATTGCACAGTCCTGCTAAGAAGAGAAAAAGAATGCAAATCCTACGCATATGTTGGAATCTATGTGAAGCGAAGCTTATGTAGAGCGGTTAATATATGCTCTACAGCTATGGAGCGTGCTCGCAGCCGGCTGACATATTCTTTAACATTTTTTTGAAGTGTATTTTGGGTGCGCAGAGCACAATACATTTTTTGATGCCAATGAAAACATACAACGTATTCCGGTGCTCTTTGCAGTGCCTATCGACGCATCCGAATTTCTTGGTCTTTTACGTACAGATTTTGCCCAGAATTTAGTAGTATTTCTGTGCATGTTTTCCCAGTTGTACTGGTTACTACAGTTCTCCAGGAAGGTGCGAGAACTGGCTCATGTACGTGTTCGCTATCTTCGATGTGTTAGGCGCTCAGGACATGCCGTGGTCGCCAAGTGGCTGTGGGGTTGCTCTGCTTAGCCCGAGGTCGCGAGCATGACCCCGGACGGGGCCGCCGCATTTCGGTGGGGGCAAACATCCAAACACGCACAATCGTGGGCTTGGATTTAGGTACGCGTTAAGGAATCCCCCGGGGCGCAAATTAATTCGGAGTCCACCACAAGTGTGCCGTGACTCAGAATCACATCGTGGTTTCGGAACGCAATATCTCAGAATTTAAATGTTTCATTTTAATCAGGCGCTTAGATATAGGCGTACATATTACCAACAATTTTACTTCGTACTCTTATCAGATGAAATGAAACAGAGGAGAGAGCCGAACAATTCGCAGTCTGTAGGAAAGTTCCAAGCACGGCCGTGAACGCGTGATCACGTTCCATGGCTTCAACCGCAGAGAAGCGATTATCGTGAAAGTGTGCACATAAGGCCAGTAGACACATACGCGAAGGTTTAGCTAGCGTGAGTAATATTCACGCGAAACAAAAGCCAAAAGAAAGAAACGTGTTGCGAAATGCCTTTGATCCGTTTGCATTGAAGTTGGCGTGGGCAATAAATAGAGGAACACAGAAAAAAAATGCAGTTCGCGAATAAATCAGACTGTTCTCATCGTCACAAATAATACGAGTATCTCTGTCTCTCGTTATTGGCTCTCGGAGCGGCGGATGGCGCTGGGCCCCAAACATCCCGGCGTTCATAAGCTGAGAGACGAACGGCACACATGCGTCATCGACCACCAGCTCAAGATATATTGCTCGGCGAAGATCAAACAAAGCCCCGCTTCACTTCGGGGCATCGCTGCGCGAAACCGGGGCCGGCATTATTGCTTGCGTCCACGCCGTCCGGCAAACGATCTGAAGGGTTTTGAGGAAATCTGGTGATTTACGTCGAGGATAACATTTCAATGAGTCTTTACATCGAGCAAACGAGAGCGCTGTTTACAGAGCGCAGTTATTTCCGTTTTTGTTTGCTTCGCCGCAGTTTTTACGCTCGTCATAACCTTTAATGTATGCCGAGTGTTGAAAGCCCGGCGACCATTTTCTTCCTTCTCTCTCATGTTCTTTCTTTCCTTCTTTCTTTAATTCTCGGCACCAATGTTGCTGGAACAAGCAGGCTTCAGGTCGCGTGCTACTGGGATAGCAGCACGTTGTGCGACAAGCTTCATCAGTTTCGATCTTTTCGAAGTTGTCACCGACGAGCAAGCCATCGAAGTGTCATTCGCTTGTTGACGAAAGAGTTATGGTATGTTTGTTAGAGATAGAGAGACAAAAAGTTTTTATTCAAAGGCGGTGTGTTTGGACGGCGCATCTTTCCCGACCATCTATGTGCAAAGAAGGGGAGGAACGGGGAGAAACGCTCTTACAAGGTGGGCAGATGGGGACAAAGGGTGCAGTTCTTGCGGTTTTATCGCGAGCATATGTGAGTGCCACATGTCAATCGAAGACCAGCCAGGAAAACAGCTGCTACCAAAAACTCGAAACAGCCATGTGATTAGGACTTCGGTGATGAATCGTCACTAATGCTACTATAAAGCAAACCCGTAGCACTCCAAAAGGGTGTGTGAACGCGATCATACAGCCTCGCTATCTTAGGTGTGTAAGTTGCTCAGATTGACATACATCTGCGAAGGATATTGATGTTTATGTGGGTTCACTCGTCTCTGTAAGCCTTATACTGCACAAGCTAGGGGCCACCCAGGCGACTATACATGGTGCCGAAGTTGTCGCAAGAGGGGTTTAGGGTAAAAAAAATTAAATTATGGGGTTTTACGTGCCAAAACCACTTTCTGATTATGAGGCACGCCGTAGTGGAGGACTCCGGAAATTTCGACCACTTGGGGTTCTTTAACGTGCACCTAAATCTAAGTACACGGGTGTTTTCGCATTTCGCCCCCATCGAAATGCGGCCGCCGTGGCCGGGATTCGATCCCGCGACCCCGTGCTCAGCAGCCCAACACCATAGCCACTGAGCAATTACGGCGGGTGGGTTTAGCGTAGGACATCGCAGTAGAGCATTCGTATATGCAATGTTTAATCAAAACAAGTGCTGTAGAGTGTCTTCAAATGCCGGGGTAGGCGTCGCCTAAGGAGCCTTGGTTGGAGATCCGGATCCGTACTCTAACGAGTGATAGTGATTTTCTCGTGAAGAGCAGCTGATGCCTCAATTTTGATGGTAAACTCTTATGTGATTGTGACGTATGTGAATCTCGTGTGATGGCGGCCTTTACAAGGTGCCGCCATTCACTGTAGTGCGGAAGTGTTCCATAAACTCGTGTCCAGGCGTGCTCTGGCCGACAACATGGCCCAGATAAGTAACCTGCGAAGAGCCAAATCTACACTTTTCCGCCTTCATCGTTAAGCCGGCTTCCCTCAACCATAAGAACACCTGTTTGAGCTGCGATACGTGGTCTTCGCAGCTGTCGGCAAAAATTGCTACATCATCAAGACATGGCAAAGTGAACTCCTGCAAGTCTTTTAGGACGATATCCATCAACTTATAGAAGCTAAACGGCGCGTTCTTCAGCCCGAAGATGCAAACGAGAGGGCGAAAAGCTCCTAGAGATGAGATAAAACCGGCAGAGCGGCTGCAACTTTTTGAAAGGGGCACTTGCCAGTATCGCCACGCGAGATCTAGAGTCGAAATGTATTTAGCAGCGCTGACTCTTTCGATTCGCTCCTCAATGTTCGGTATAGGGTACAACTGATTCCTGGCGATGGCATGTAACTTCCTGTAGTCAAAACACGGGCGAGGGTCCTTATCAGGGGTTTCCACAAGTATTAGCGGTGACGTGTAGTCACTCTCAGCGGACTCGGTAACTCCCAACTCTAGCATGCACCATGTCTCTGCTTGCATATTTTCTCTATGTCGTGGAAACATTCTGTAAGGTTTTGATCTTGCGGGTTCGGTTGATGTCAGCTCTATTTCATGCGTTATTAGTTCGGTTCTACCTGACCGATTGCTGAATTTATCGAGGTATTCCCCTAGCAGCCTTTTTAGACCACCTAGCTGTTCGGGTCTAAGAGAGTGCGAGCTTACCGAACGTTTTACCACTTCTTCCAGGCTGATTTCAGAGTTGGAAGTCACCTTACACTCATTAAACTCGGTACTAGTGTCATCCTGCTCCTTGATGGCACAGTTAACGACTCCGCTCCGCTTTACGTACGGCTTCATCAAATTGCAGTGGTAGATCCTCGCCCTTTTCCTGCGACCGGGCATTTTCAGAGCGTAGTTAGTATCTGAAAGTTTGTGCAACACTTTAATGGGTCCGTCCCAGTGAACTTCAAGCTTGTTCTTTCTTGAAGGTTTGGGGATCATTACCTGGTCTCTGGCGTTAAACTTACGAAGCCTCGCATTCTTGTCGTAATAGAATTTAGCGTTCTTTAGAGCTACTCTCATGTTCTTTTCGACTAGTTCTTGGGTTGAACTTAGCCGTTCCAGCATATTTAGCACGTATTCTACCACAGTTGGACTCTCCCCTCTTTCCTCCCACATCTCTCTTAACATTCTCAGTGGAGAACGGAGTGTCCTCCCATACACTAGTTCTGCTGGCGAGAACCCTGTCGCTTCATGTGGAACCGTTTGCAAAGCTAACAAAGTTGCCGGCAGACAGTTCTCCCAGTCCTCCTTGTGCTCGTAACAGAGCGCACGCAAAACTCGCTTAAGCACTGAATGCCACCTCTCTACACTGTCTGACTGAGTGTGATAGACGGAACTGTGTATTATCTTTACCCCGCACTTTTGCAAGAATGTGGAAGTCAGTGCGCTGGTGAATACTGACCCTTGATGCGCCTGAATTTCGGCTGGAAACCCAACTCGTGCAAACACTGTCAAAAGCGCGTCTACTACTTCGGTGGAGCTTAGCTCTTTCAGAGGGATTGCTTGTGAAAACTTTGTAGCCGGACACAGCATGGTAAACAAGTACCTGTAACCCGATTTTGTTTTTGGTAGAGGCCCTACCGTGTCTATCACAAGTGATCTGAAAGGTTCTGTTGTTAAGGGCACTACCTTTAGTGGAGCTTTCCATGTCTCTCCTGGTTTACCCTGGTTTACTCCTGGCAGGCGTCGCATGATCTCGCGAAATTTTCTACGTCTTTGAAACAGCCAGGCCAGTAGTATTTAATAAGCAATCTTTCCTTCGATTTGTTTATGCCTAAGTGGCCAGACCACCGATTTCCCTGACGGTCCTCCTTGTACTTAGTAGGTGCGACTAACTGATCCAGAATCCTGCCCTTTAGGCCTCTGTAGTGCCGATATAAAAAGCCTCCGTTCTCTTGACATGAAAGCCTCCGTCACGTTGCTACGCAGTGCCTTCTTTAGCTGTTACATGTAATTTAGCTAGGCTATGTGATGATTTGCTCAGCTGCCAATGGCTCTCTGTTCACACGTATGAGCCGATCAAAGTTCTTTGAGGTCAGTGATAGGAAGGACACTGTCTCGCTTGCGAGTGCATCAGCTGGCTCTCCCCGCAGGCGTGAACTTTGACACATGCCTTGCGATACGCTCTCGTTGAGTTGTTCAGCTGGCAGGATTCCCTCAACCCCCTTTTCATCCCTCGAGGCTAGCTCTATCTATGTTGCCGAAGCTACCTTTTTTGCTATTTCTGCTGGAGCGGCATTTACATTTTCAGATGAGAGCCATTTTCAGATGAAAGCCGAACCCCGAAGAGTCGAAAAAGGTGCGCTTAAGTACACTCTGTTCTATCTAGATTTTTAGGCCAGGGAAATCTGCCGCCCCACTTTCGTCCAATCGGAACGTCCAAAGTAGTTGAAGGAGCCGTTTTGAGGGTGAGGATTCACGCAATCACTCCCGCACCTTTGTTCACAGAACACACAGAAAGGAGGCGAGCTTCACAGACAGGGATTGTCACGCTTCACTCAAGCTGACGCGTCGTGGTTCGTGGGATGGCTGAGTAGTTAGATGGAGCGTCTGTAAAACGGCCGTCGCGGTTACCGGAGTCCATGAGCAAACGCCATAGAACACCCTTCTCCAGGCGTTTCTTGCTCCCATCGTCCGTGACGGCGACAGTAAACTAACAAACAACACCCGATCCGCCAAACGCGTCTCGTCTTGCTGTCGTCTGTCCTGGGGGACGCATTGTTAGCTTCACGAAGTGATTTGTTGCATCGGTGCAGGAGAGGCTCCTGCTGGTCGATCGTAATATGCATACGACAGTCCTCATGTGATGTTAAATGTTACCTTGCCTGCACCACTTGTGCTTGCCCACGTAGTACACCGAACAGAGAGAGACGTGTCATGTATTCAGTTATTTTTTAACTGAAGAGAGCCCAAATGAGCAATGCTCCCTGATGACGATTTTTCTTTCTCCTGTGCCATGTTAGATGAGCTGCCACGTGCGCAGAGGGGTAAGGCTAATCCTTACTGCGCCGGTACGTGATCCGGCAGTACCTATTCCCTGCCTACTTTCTCTCTACTCTCTCTCTAACATTATCCCTACCTCTTCCGTGGACTACCATTGCTGTTGCGCGTGAACACGGAGGCAATCGCGGCAACCTCTGAAATGCTTTTGCGGGGCGTCAGGCTTAATTAAGGCGTCCAGAGGGGACTGTGGCCTCACTCTACCGAAACGTCGTTGACGTCGCCAACTTTGTCTCTCGCTTCTACCTACGTCCCTTCTGGGCTTAGACGTTTGTTGAAAGGTAAATGATTGCAGCTTCTGCAATGCTTTTGAGCGGGGTCACGGATAATTAAAGCTGTCAAGAGACTAATGTGGAAACACCGAGGGAACTTCAGAGGGCATTGTGCACATGCTACGCGATGGAAAGGTCCAAACGAGTTTCTCTGGTCGTATTTCCTCTGTCACGCTCCTGCCCTGTAAATACTTGCTCTGAGCCATCGCTGACGCGGTTCGCAAAGAACAAGAAGAAGAAGAAGAAGAAGAAGAAGAAGAAGCCGTTTAACCGTCGGTTTTCGGTCAATCCCCCGTAGTGGTATCCCGCGCCATGGAATCCCGCGCTATGGTATAGCTAGCTAGCTAGCTAGCAAAGCAAAGCAGCACAAAACTCGAAGAAAGCTTCGCTTTAAAAGGAGTATGTAGCAATCCATACTGTTGAGTAGAAATTAGAACGACACTTCTCTCCTTCGACAGCTGTAGCTTTAACGCTGCAAGATACGATGACACAAAATATGAAACAACGACGTGAGCCCGGGCACCAACCTACCCGATAGCAAGAAACGACGCAATTGTTTTCAAGATGCGCTTCCGACGACGTTGTTGTCGCTGAGCCTTTACTAGATGGAAATGTAGCACTGCTTTCGTTCATCCGCAGTAAGAATCACGAGTATTAGATAGAATTACTCACACTTTGGCAAGACTTTCTGGAGAAGGCACACTGTGCTCTCATTTAGGGCTTTTTGCGGTTCAATTGCGTTGCGTGTTCTGCGTTCAGAACTAGTGAACTAGCTCTGAATACCGCGAACACGTGAAGTGTGCACGGTATGCTGCTCAGCGCTGCGCTCTGTCATTCAGTGCAGGCACCTGAAATTTGTGCGCTGCGGCCAGGAGCTCCCCAACTCGGTGTTCGACGCTACGAGGCAGCCTCTCTCCCACATGCTGACCAAGCAGAATGCCCCTTAGCTTCAGTAATTGGCCTGACGCACGCGCTTTAGTTTTTAAGACACCGTACTGCGACCTGGTGGGGAACGACGAAAATGGCTGGGTTGTACAAGCCGCAGCTCTCCTTATCGATTTACGCTGTCGCCGACCCGTACAGCCAGTCCCGTTTGCTTTCGGAGTTTTCATGCTTCACTTCCAAGTTTATTTGGCTGTTCAGCTACTTGAAAATGCAACTGCATTCGCTGCGCCCCGTTCTTCGCTTAACCACGCAATAAGCTGGAGCAAAATTGCAATTGAGTTTCTAAAACTGCTGCTTCTTTATTTTTTATTCAAAAGCTTTAATAAAGCATGCACTGTAATGGACAGAATTTACACAAAAATTCAGGTGCTGAAGCGACCCACGTAAGTAGGCGAAAGCTCATTGAACGGCTGAAACTACTGCAGAATTCGTTGCCGAGAGAACAAGCGAAACAAAGTCAATCGGCTGACATGATAATTCGATGACGATAGGTGACTGTAGATAAAAAGTTGTAATAAGTTGCTACAAACAAAGACAACAAGCAAACTATTTCGGGCGCATAGTTCTCTCTATAAGGGAAATTGCTGTGCGTGAACGCAAAGGCTACATACACTCAAATGCACTGTTACCCGACGACCTTTTCTGGAAATACGTTTTAATGCGAAAGCATTATATTGCCCCTTACGAGAACATCTGTTGTTGTGGGCGTGACCGAAAGAAGGTACCAAAATGACCGACGGTGCAAAGAGTAAAAACAAAGAAAATGCTCGGATTGACGCCGAATATCTCAGGGTGGTTCCTGTAAACAAAGTAAATTAATGACTGAAAAGAAAATTTGGTAGATTTAGGCCTGGGTGGGGATCCAAATCCGACCTCCGGAGAGCAAGACGAGCACGCTTCCCCGACACCACAGCGGCTCTACGGTTCTGGCTGACTAAAGGTGGGCCTAAGCGCGTGCGTCATTGCCCACGTCACGTCGCAGCCATCTGGCGTACTAAAGGCCTTGTCGCCTAGTGCGTGCGTCATTGACCACGTGATGGCGCAGCCAATGGGGAGGAGGTAGCGCCACGTGATGAGTGTATAAAACGAGTTAGTTCATGACGTTCCCAGGTCTACAAACGGTATAATGCTTTCGCATTCCCTCGAGTAAGCAGTCTGAAGTGTCTCTGCCAAAGTGTTTTTTTTTTTTGCGTAAGCATGTTTGTGCTCAGCAGTCTCACCGTGAACGCGTACCATAGCTGGTTAAGCACGGAGGTAGTGCTAACGCTAGGAGATTATTTATTCTTTTATTAATTTGACTAGTGGATTACACCGCGGTTTAGGGGCCGCGGTTATTAGTTGAAGCAATTTGAGAGAATAGGCCACATTGGCACGGCGTACCGCTGCAGTTTGACGTCGTGTTACTCGAAGAGTACACGCTCGAAAGAGCAGCGAAACTGCGTATACGACTTCTCGTGCGCAGCGTAAGTATCTGGCAAAACGCCGATTCTTTGGCGACGGAACGCGTGTTGCCAAGCTTGAAATTCTCCGAAATTCCTAGCGCCGCGCGCAGCTCAGCCGAGCGGGTGAAGCGCGGCACCTTTCTATCACGAGCTTAACTTCTTGTTTTGTACTACCAGAATTGTGCATGTAGGGCCTTGGGGAGGGGAGGGGGGTGCTGTTGACTGGCGTTGTCGCTGCTCCACCTGAGTAGCGCATCACGCCCAGCAGCAGAGAACCGGCGTGTTCGGCGTGGCCCTGTGGCAAGAGCAGCTACGTGCAGGCGCGTTGGCGTTGTCTATCTGTGGGGGAATGGTGGCGTCGAACGACCGCTAGTGCGTGCGCACTGGCCGTGGCTTCCTTATCATCTCTGTCCTCCTTTCGCCATTTCCCAAATGTTTTGCTGGCAACATTGCGTGACCTAAGTTTACCTGACTGTTTGCCTTTTTAGGGCGAAAGCCTTAACCGCCTCATGGACGGAAAAATTCGTTGCCTGGCGTTACCAAAAAATTGACAGTCCGGTGTTATGGCACCAAAATTCAATGCCACCAAAATTGATGGTGTCACCTAGGACCATTCGTGAAACTCGAACCCACTGCCTTTGGTGGTAGTCAAACCCACGACCTTTGATGTTACTTAAGGTGAAGTTAATGAAGGCAGATTTAATTAAGATAGAGTTAATTGAGGCACCTGAACCCACGAGCTTTGGTGGGAGAAAACAAAAGGAAGCAACACCGCATTAGAATGAGAGTGTCAAGTGATTTAATGAACTTCTCGTGAGCGCGCAAGCTTTCGCCTTCATCCACATTAGCGTATGCAAAGTGTCTGCCAACTTTCTTTCTCTCTCAGTACAGCCTACGGCAGCTTATATTAGTGTGTTCAACAAACTGATCTGTATCAGATCAGAATAAATGAAAGGCTCTATCTAGCAAGCACTGCTTACTGACTACCGCTATGATTCAGAAAAATTGGTAAGTGTAAAACGCATTCCTTTCGAGTTATCAACGTTAGTTATCGTAGAATAAAGCCTGATTGGTCGTCGCTAACACGAGCAACATGGCCCTCTTCACAAAATGTCTCTTACGTATCGCTGTATGCTGTCCACGATCGCTTTGTTAATGCGGAGATCATGTTGGACCCAAATTTTGTAGAGATTCATCTAGCGTCTCAGTCGTCTTTGCGTGCGCGCCACGCCGAATGGCCGATCCAGGCGGTAACGATGGCGCGCGGCGACATTCGAGCCAATTACCAAGGACGCAAATAACGAGAAGCGGACAAATCGCATCAAGACCAGTTAACAACCCAATGGCAATAACCACTGAAAGGTGCCTGAACGCCTGCTAGTGATAAACGTTCTCTTATTGTGAGGCACACATATAGTTTTTTTCTTTTTGCGAATGCGAGGCCCGAAGCATTTCTCAATACTTGATGTAGTTAAGCAACTCGATGGTTCTTCGACGGTTGCTGCCCCTCCTCTTTTGAGAGGCCCTCGTTACAAAGCCTTTCGCTCAGTCGTCCACGCAGACGGTGGGGCACTTGCTTCTTACGCTCCTAAAGAGCTAGGCAATACTCGCGTGCTGCCGCGAAGCTCCAATCACGGCTTATTGCGCACTGCACGTAACCCTGGGACGGAACGCGAGAGGCGCAACGACCGGGACGATTCCCGTTCTTCATCGGCACGGGAAGGGCCCGAGCCGGGTTTTAGCGGGGCGCACGTATTTTGGCGTCGCTTCCCCATATATTTTTTTACGACTGCAGCGAATCCAGCTGCGACAATCCCTTTGGGTTTTAAGCGGTCCCTGCGCGGCCGTGCGCGCATCCCTTCCCGCTCCACCGAGGAAAACGTCCGAGCCCTACAGCGGGCTTGCAGTGGCACTCCGACGACCTGGCGACGATTGAGTGGCTGTGAATGGGTGCCGTTATTCGGGTGCGCCTCGGCATCGCAGCCTCCTCCGTCGGCTGTTGCTGTTCATCCGGCCGGCTGCTTCCGTTTGATGTCTCCGGATCCATGCTTCCCCTCCTTTCCCTTTCTCTCTTTCACCACTTCTCTCCTCTTTCTTTTTTTACTGCCGGCAGCTCCTCGGCTGTCGCCGGACAGTATAGACTGGCGACGCGGAGACATTTCCTCGAGAGTGCCCCGGTTCGTTTTCCGCGACGTCGATATATGTTCGAAACTTTTGTGCCCGCAAGTGCTAGATTCTGGTGCGCAAACGCAGAGGGAATTTCCGTCCGGCTTAAATGGCGCCGGGCGGCCGGCGCGCCTTCCCCCGGAAGTGGCCGGAAGGGCGACTGGACCTCGAGGAGCCGTTTTTTCACTAGCGTGGGTCTTCGGCTCCTTTTGTGTCAAATACCTTTATTCTTTTTATTGTTGTTTCAAGACTAAAGGCGAAACTCGCACGCTGACTGTGTGACCGTGTCGGTGACAAGGAGCCCAGGTGCCCCGGGAAAAATGATGGAGGTTTCATTTAGAAAGGCTTGCCGACCCTCTTCGTCAACGCACCTCTATCATTCAGGCTGGGTTTCCTGTGAGAGTAGTAAGGTTATAGCAGTTGCCGGCACAGAAATAAATTAGTGCACTGATAAAAAGAAATGAGATAAGCAATGCTCTTTCTACATCGGGATGGAAGTTTACTTCTGCGAGAAATGACTACAGCACAAAGTGCACTAGAAGGCTATCCGCACTGAGTACATCTCAGATAAGGAAATTCTTAGTTAAGTATTCTTGGTTCCAGCAAAGAGCACATAGCTTACTCTGATCGGCACAAAAAACAGGCCGAATGCCTTGTGTCTGTGCCTGCGATTGCCACCAGTGAAATAAGCGATCTAATTTTGGCAGTGCTTCAATTGAATAACTTAACGAGCCTCATGCAGACAGCGAAATAATATTTTGTTAAATTTCAGTTTCAGCGCAGAATAGTACTGCTAATATCAAACACATAAACATATAACAACAACAATGACAACACCACTAAACGGGAGAACTACAATCAGCCAGCGACTGAACAACAAACAACTTTATTCCCAGAAAAGTCGGGCCAGCGACCTCCGGCTTGATTTGCGAACTGCCGCTTTGTCACGCAGCCTTGTTAAACGGGCCACGCCTCTTGTCCGCTGGTGCTGGCGTCGTTGCTTGATAACCGGCGTTGTACTACGTCGGAAGAACAACATAAATACAAAAAATGAAGATCTCGGGCCGAATTCACAAAGGTTTTTGTTAATAAGTGCTATTTTTCACTGGCTGATCGCCTCCGCTAATGTGGTAGTGATGTCCTACATCACTATTGGCTAACACGAACGCTTTAATCGTAGGAAGGCTGTGTGAATACGGGCCCCGAATTGTATGGCCGGCTGCTGCAGCCGCGTACCAACAAGAAGGGGCTAAAATGAGTGCTTGTGTAATGAACAGGCGTTCAAAATGAGATCGACCGGCTCTAGTACGTTACCGTCTTTCATGGCCACTGTTACAATTTCGGATGTTAAACTTAATCAGTCAATGAATTAATCATTCAATATGTCCATGAATCAATCAGTCCGCTCACATGACCTTCAAATCGATTTGGGAAGTTACCGCAAGGAACACACGAGACGAAGAAAGACAACGTGAAGCGGTACTCACAACTGATGATTTAATGAAACGTACGCCGAGTTTATATACATCAGACACACGTGTGTGCCCGAAAAGCAACGAAAAAACAACCAAAAAAACGCAGAGCGACCTTCAACACGGGTGCGATATAGAAATGCTAAGATGAACGCTGAATACTACTGAGGCACCGAAGACGTTTGTATGTCATGGAAAGAACCAAGTGTTCTTTCTGAGAACCAGCACATGATGGCGAACTAACGCAATCACCATCCTTAAAGCGTCACATGGCCACTGCCTCTGCAATCTCTCGTTCCAGGTGGTCATTTTCTCTGCCGATAATCTCAGTCTTTGATGACAAAGGAGAGCAGCCTAAGAAGCTACGGCAATGAAGAGCCAAGTTCGACCCTCCATCAGCCCCAGCGAACGCTCACGCTTACGCAAGCGATTGTTAATGCACCTACTGGTTTTTCCAATACAGTATCTTCGGTACTTCAGTGGAATCTTACAAATTACACGTGTCGTGCAAAGCACATGCGAATTTGTATGCTCCATTTCACAGGCGTCCGAGCCTGTGGTTCCCCTTGCCACCATGCTGCACAACTTCGAAAGTTTACAAGGTGCTGAAAGGGCAACATCAACTCTATATTTACGAGAAATAGTTTTAAGGTTTTGGGAAGCCTTACGTATGTAGGGAAGTACTGCAAAGTTCTTCCTACTAGCCTGTTCAATAAAAATTGATAGTTCTTTGTTCTTTTTCCGAAGCTTGCAAGCAGTGATTCAGCAATGGAAAGCAAAAGAGAGCTCGGAAAACCCGCCTTTTTCAGACGCCCCACTTGAAGCTGAAAACTAAAAAGCTCCTTCTGGAGACATGATTTAAAAAACGCGGATCTAAAACGTGATGAAGCTATACCCTGTTTTATAAGCCTTGAATAAGATGAACCGAAAGGCAGCAATGCTTTTTTGGACCTGTGCTCAAAGGCCCGGCAAGCGTGGTCAGCGGATGAAAAATCTAATTTTAAACCTAAAAAATGGATTGATGCATTATGCAGAAGCTGGTGAGGGAAGTTCAACTGGCTTGAGCAACTGGGAAAGGGAAAGACTGACAAAATCACAAGAGCCACACCTGCAAGGTTGTCGTCTGGTGAAAGTATTCTAGTATGATTAAAAAATCATCTTATCTATAGATTCTCAAAATGGTAGGATGAGTCAGCCTAAGTTTGAGCGCATGGCAAATGGTAGCAAGGAAAATTTCACAAAGGCCTGGCGGACACTGGACCCAATGCATATGCCATTCTTCTGGACATAGAATTTATTAGCAAGGGACACAATTGTTGAATTCAGTAAAAAACTCAGCAGCTCTACAGAGGTATCGGAATACATACCGCAAGAGTTCTGGGAATCGATTGCACTTGTAAGGCCAGTGAGTTTCCTAAGAGCACCAAAATGTTCATTGTATGGCACAGAATAGAACAAGTCGTCCAAATGAATGGAAAAAGCGGTGTTGGCTCTTGGAATGCCATCCTTTGGCTTTTCAACCAAAAGGTCAGAGCCACTAATTTTGTAAGGATAAATTGGCATGAATGTCCTCAGATGTATCTGAAGAAACTTGCTGATATGTTCTTGCCATGTTCGTCTTTCTGTTACAATAGGTCGGAGCGTACAAGACTCCTTGTGGTTCTTGGCCATAAAAAAATATGCTAAGTGTACACTACTTACTGCTTGACGCCAGTTTTGCCAGCTTCTCCATGTTACATTCCTTCAGCAAATGAACGGACAACTCACAGTGCTGAACGAGAAAACAGTGTCTTCTGCTTACACCGATAAACTAAAGCATGCTATCAAAATTATATGAGGCTTCAGGACATGTGTCACGATCAACTTCAGATTTTTTGAGATAGTTATCGTTCCTGCTACCGGTGCCTGCGCGCAAAAGCACATTAGCGAAAATAATCATATTGCTTAAGGCATTAGTAATACTAACGATGGGACACTAAACTAAACTAACCAACCCGAATGATTGTTAAAGGGACACTAAAGGTTACTATGAAGTCAAGTTAAAGTGATGGCAATGGCACCAACTCTGCCTTTCTAATCTTCGTGATTGGCTTCGAAGCTCGGAAAACGCCTCGCATTCTATAATGCTGGTGTTTGAAAGTCACCTTCGCCTCAATACAGCAGTGTTGAGCTGTGAAGTATATAAGTATTGTGGTGAAGCTCAAAGGGACACTAAAGGTTACTATGAAGCCAAGTTAAAGTGATAAAACAATGCTCTAGAACGTCTAAGGCGTTAATATAATGGTGAACAGAGCGTTAGTAACCGAGAAATTGAAGTAAATGCATGACAGGATTTGAGACCCCCAGCGACATTCCGGTACTAGCCCGATGATGAAGGCACTCCTCATTATAAGTTATGTCACTAGTACTCAACTACTCGTGTTAAAAAGATCATTTCATTAGGTTATAAGACGGAAGAAAATGCTACTTGTCTACTTCTGTTCGATTCTAAGAAAAAATAACATTTCGACGTTACCGTTCAGTAGTATGGGTGGTCGAAAGGTTTCGTTTTCGCTCGACTCTGTGCGGCGCGCGCTTTGGAGTTTCAGTTGTTTCGTTAGCGCGTCGTGCTGTGCTGGTTCTTCTGGCTCGCGAAACTTGCATTTGCAACAAGCAGCTAGAATGCCACGTCCATGTGATGTCGTGGGATGCGCGAATTGTCCGCGGAACTTGGCCAAGGGCAGTTGCAGCGGCGAATCCAACGTTACTTATCACTGTGTGCCAACGAGTGAACCTCTCCGTTCGAAGTCGTTAAGTGCCGTACCTCTGCCACAGCGCGTTGCCAAAGCGCCGAAAAATTTCATAGTGTGCTCGCTGCACTTTCGTCCAGAGGATTACGAGTTCAACGCCGACTTACTGAAGTCGTGTGGAGTGCCTTTCAAAGCAATAATTTCCCCGTAGCGCTGTGCCGTCGGTCTTGCCTGCATTCTCCGAAGCGCAAGAACAACTGCAGGTCGAAGACGGGGCGGTGAGTGCGGCACTTGGTTTTCACGAAGGAAAAGCTACAAATGTGCGAATGTGTACAGCCATGGCATACAGTTGCGAGCCTTCAGCAGCAGGTCACATTCATCAGTGCTTAAATCGCTGAAGTCGAGCCCAGCATCGCGATCCAACCTGTCGTTGTCAGGGTAGTCCATTGCAACGAGCGTCAAAGTTGGCGTCATAAAATAAAGAACCAGCTTATCGTCGCGCGCTTTCCCTTCCGCTAACCACCATAGTTCCGCTTTCGCGCTGCTGTCGGCTGTATCTTGGCTCTGTTTCTGGCCACGCGTTTGCGTTTTGTTCAGAAAAGCCGTAGCGCCGTATGCGGGCGCCGTTTTACTCACTGACGGCGCAACGTCACCATGAGACCTTCACGTCACCACTCCTCGATCGGAGTGCGGGCGATTTGAACTGCGCTAGAGGTACGCGGACGCTTTAGAACGCATTTTCTCCTAAAGTGAGTCTCTTCTTCGCCTGAAACAAGCGTTTCTGGGATGGTATGTTAAAGGTTCACGTCGACTTAATATTAACCTTTAGTGTCCCTTTAAGCGTACATCACTAACTTTAAAAAAATCGAGTGCCTAAACAAAGTAGACTCCACAATTAGAAACGCAGCACATTGTTTAAAATATGTAAAAAGAAAGCAATAGTCTACTCGCTGGGAATAAAGTCCTCCCAAACGAAGTGTTTTGAACAAGCTACCATAGTTTCATTCACGTTTTTCCCAAATGCGCAAGTTTCTTATCCATGTCCCTCTCCGTTTCGCTTGGTCGGCTGCTTTCGGCAAACGATGAAGTGATGAATTGCTGTCTTTTCACCGCGATGGCACGCACAACAAAATTCTTTGAACCTCCGCTTTTTTTTCGGGCTTGTGCGCAGCGGCATGCATCACGTCAGTTTGAGGACTATAGAGCTACGTTACAGCGCACGCTGCAATCTGAGAACCTGCGGCTGTACCTAGATCGGCTGGTTCTCGGTGCGGCCGCGAGAGGGCGAGCGTTTAGTTGAAGTCGCGAATACTTTTCGTAGTGCCTTCACCTTGAGTTCTTCCTCTTGAAGTTCCTTGTCCGGAAGGTTGAAAGTATCTTGCTTTGTAAAAACGTCTAGAATTCCACCATGGTCGGAGAATTGTCAAGAACACGAACGTAACGAGTGACGCATACCCAGTTACCCAAGTTCTTGTCATCTCGGTGAGAGGAAGTAGCTAACAGATGCCAGGAAGCAGCACAAGTAGATGGAAAAAGTGAAGAAAGCTTCGCTTTCAAAAACCAATACATTTTATGTCAAAATTCACAACTTCCTATCAAGCAAGTCGGCCCGTGTACCCCGCTACCCTGTGCACTTTACCTTTTGGGCATTCTGCGTTCTGACAGCATTCCTGGATTCATCGTTTCATGACATTAGGTTAAAGTGATAACGCATGCAGCTAATGTGTTTTTGTTTTCAGCTAGGTCAAGCCTGTAGCGTTGAAGAAAATCTAGATAGGTTAGAGCAATCGAATGTCTTCTCCAATGCTCCTGTACTCAAAAAAAAAAAATTTCTTCAGATCCAATGCGTATTTTAGAATCATTGTAGAGCCAAGCTTCCGTGAAGCGGTTATTTTAATGTTATAAAATGAAATGTGATGCGTACAATGTTGTGTCTATGAAGTACGCAGACCACAACTTCGATGTCATGCAATTACTTCATTGTCATTGCATGATTTCCATTAAAGTCACACACACACACACACACACACACACACACACACACACACACACACACACACACACACACACACACACACACACACACATATATATATATATATATATATATATATATATATATATATATATATATATATATATATATATACATGACGCGAGCAAGAGGTTGCGGATAGAGACAAAAATGGTTGCCCGAACACTGACTATACTTCGCCAATCTCTTTCTTTCTCCACTATTGCGCCGTACCGTACTATTGTGCGGCTCGTATTCTTTTGTCTGTGGCCTAACGGAAACTGGTGAGCACGTGCGCCGTTCAGCGCGCACGTGCTCTCTGATGTGCTACGTGACGCGTGCGTCAATTTTACCTGAGAGCTACATGACGTTCACCCGGGAGAAGATTGTGTGCCATTGTTGACCTAGTGGCCGGATGGTTAGAGTATCAGACTGTTGTACTGGAACACCGAGCTTCAATCGCACCATCAAGGCACGTAGTTTTCTCTTTTTTCCTCGTGCGAGATACTTTGGCAAGCCAGCGGGAGCACCAGAGAGACACGGCCACCAAATTCCGGGAGCGTTTGTAAAGAAAGCTTCGCCTTAAAAATGAATTCTGTAGTCGGTGTCCTGGTATATAGCTCTACCGGCCGGCAGGCAGGGCTCGCTGGCATCGAATGGTGTGCAGTGCCACCGAAATACGTGTTCAGATGCGCAGATTAACACCGATTCCGGTCTCCTCGCCCCGCGGCGTAGCGTGTAGCCTGGAAAATCCCCCCGTCGTCTCGCGACGGCCGCTTGGTGCCGCCTCATTTCCTGGCCCACCAGGACGCGTGGCGACCGCCGCGGGGTGGCTTGACGGCCAGCAGAAAACTCGCTGATTGCTTCGCGGCCGTGGGTTCGGCAAAGCCATGCCCATTGAGTTCCACCGCAGCGTCTCGGAAGCGCTTCTCCTTGTCTGTGTATCGGCGGCTGTCCCGGGATTGCACCGGTGCTTGAGTCAGCGCCTCTCACCTAGACGCCCTCCTCCCCACCTTTTCCCGAGATGTCCCTACACGTGTGGAGCGGCTCTTATTGGATGCCCGGTGGGGACTAACGGCTTTTGTGAGGAGCGATTACCGACGCGTTCGCTTACTTCGAGTGTCTGCTCCTATACTCCCAGACTTCCTCCTGATTCGGGAAGCCGGAAGAACGCCGGATGACAGAGAGAGAGAGAGAGAGAGAGAGCGAGAGAGAGAGAGTAGTTCGCCCGCGGGAGAGGTGGTGTTGGGCTGAGTCCGGCAAGAACTTCGCAAAATGAGTTTCGCGGACAAGATTTCTTCCAGTACAGTTAGAAATGTTATACTGGACCCGTTGTCGACAAAACGTTCGAGATGCCCCAAATTTTTCTCGGTGGTTCGAAACGACATTCGTCGTTTCCGTAGATTGCGAGCCTTCTGTCAGTACAGGTCAGAAGATGGAAACTGGTCGAGAGTCATTTCGAGCAAAGAGTTCAGTGGCGGCAAGTAGGGAGGCCTATTATTATTATTATTATTTATTTATTTATTTTAATGACTGAGGTCGGACGTGACTTTCGTGTAGCACCTTTATCGAAGATGGAGTATTTTGAAAGAAGACGGTGTCCGCTTTATGGGCTACTCTCTCATTTCTGGAACATTGCTCTCCGTGGAAGTTATTGCTTCAGCCTCAGTCAGAAGTCGCAGAACATCGCAGGATGAGGAAAGCCAGATCACTCGATCTGGTCATTTATATTTTACTCGTCCAGTCGGACCAATAAGGAACATGATAGGTTTCAGTTCATTGCATCTGCCTCTTATTGACGTGCAGAACATTTACCGTGACTATTTGCTTGATTGTTGCATTTCAACATTATTGCTATTCTCTTGGCCATAACTGGGTCTCAGTGAAATGATCATTACTCGCTCTTGCGTCTGGCGGTTGGGTATAGTTTGCCCTTTCCGACGACACGGAGCAAGAAAGTGCCTGGGAATCTTTTCAATTATCCCTAACCAAGCGCGATGCGCCGGCAAGCACCATCTCTTGTCATTGCATACGAAGCACTTCGGCGCATGTAATATTGGCCGCCTCGTCTACCGAGTTCTCTCATTGGACGTGGCTATGACACGGGATTACGGCTTATGTTCGCGGCCACACTCCCCAAACTGTAATGGCGACAGAATGAAAAGGAATTTGTTTGCTGCAATTTCGCTATATCGCAAAAATACTGCAGACAATCGAAATTATTCTTCATCTATAGTCGTGTACAACTTTAGAAAAAAGGGGAGGCCCCGTCCAGATGACCGAAGCGCGGCAGCCGATTGCCTCTGCTACTGAAATAGTCCCGCTCAAAAAACCGTGCTTCTAAAACGCGTCATTCTCGTCATCAATAAAAAAATTTATGTATTTTGATGACTGGCTTGGTAGAGCTCTCGGGATTGGAATACTAAAGCACATGCCGGATCACGAGAGAAAAATAACCCTGTTCCTTCAACAATGCTGCGCGTCGTCTGCTTCTTACCTTCATTGCAAGGGACGAAAGAACAAAGAGTAGCTCTGTGTTGTTTTTGCACTTTTTTACACGTACACAGCACATTTACTACTCGTTTTCCGAGCTTAAAATGGATCATATGCTATTTAAGAAGTACTTTAAAATCACAATGCATTTATCGAAACCATTACAAACCTGGGGCGGGAGGACGATCGAGGCAGGAACATCACAAAAAATGTGTCATTCATCTTTTTAAATAAATACTCTTGTTTTTAAATAATGTAAGATCTATATTTTGTTGGTTTTGTGTTTTCCCAAACTTATTTTCAAGGATGTGATAGTTTTTCTTTCGTTCCTTCTCACGTTGTCGTTGTCTGTGTGGGTGTCTTTTTTTTAAATAGCGACACAGTACACGGACACATCCCGCGCTAACAATAGGCACCAGACTTTGGCGAACTTTCCTCGTCGTAGCTTCACTTTTGAGGAAAACAAAACACCATGGAACAAAACACGCCGGGCGTTTGCTTGTAGCGTTGTGTCGCCGCGGGATCTTGTTTTCAGACGAAGCGTAGCGCAGCGTCAGCGAGGCTCGCTGCAATGTTTCGTCGCCGGATCACGGCTCAGAATAAACGCATGTGGCACGAATGGTGCATCGTAAGCTCGCAATAATAGAGAGTTTTAGCAGAGCGTTTACGGTCCGCTCCGCTCAGACCGGCCTATCACAACAATTGGCACGCAGGCGCTCAACAAAACGCTACCGGGAACACTTGACGCGCGTGCGCACAGCACACGTAGTGGCAGCGGAACGTGGGACCCTGACCACGTTCCGCTAGGAACCTGATTTAGCGGTGCGTCAGGGGGCTTGTAGATGCTTTCGTTGTCGTTTTACCGCCAAGCTGAGAGCACGTCAGTGGCGTCTCTGGGAGACGCGCTTGTTAGATAAGCGAAATCAATGCATTCTATGCAGCCGCCGGTGCGCGTGAAAGGTGTGCGGAGCGGAGCGCAAGCAAACGCTCTGCTAAAACTGTCTAATATTTCCGGCATGGTAGACCACCATAAACAGTTTGGGAATTCACTCTGACAACGGGCAGGCGCATACGACTTACGCGACTCGTCCCAGCTCGAAGCGCGGGCGGCCATCTTCTCCATCTACAGGGTCACCGGCCGTCCTGCTCGTGACGTAAGTCTAGAGTGCGCGCCCGTTGGTGGAACCTCGTGTGCATCCCCCTTGGAGGACTAAACGCCCCTCTTTTGTAAAGTTGCACACGACCATAGTGCAATCAATCAATCAATCAATCAATCAATCAATCAATCAATCAATCAATCAATCAATCAATCAATCAATCAATCAATAAATAAATAAATAAATAAATAAATAAATAAATAAATAAATTGATCGGTCAGTCAGTCAGTCAGTCCCGTGAATTTCGCACCACGAGTGTTGCCTTAGGGTAATAAACCCAATTAATTGTTCCAATCAATTATAAAGTCGCTTTCACTTCCCGTCAATGCGAGTGCAACGCAGTGACTGTTTCTGGATACGGATCCGATGGCTTGTCAGGCTTGAGTCCGTTGGTAGGTTGCAACTAGTACCAGACTAGCGAGCTTCGTTTACCTACGACAGCCGTTACAAAGCACGAGCATGGGATTTGCTCTTTCCCTGTCCTTTCACTTCCTTTATACACTGCGGTCAGTGATCGGCGTTGTAGTCTTCGCATCACCATGCCACCTTCTCACCCTTAGCCCCACACTCACGATGGGGCAAAGACAAACAAAACATAGCCTAAGACACTGGGGACTGGGCTTGCGTCATTGGCGGAGAGAGAGAGAGAAAGAGATCGAGGAAAGGTAGCAATGTTATTCCCCTCCCCTCTTCCTTCCTCCCCCCAAAATAAAAGAGCGCACTTTACTAACCTGTATGGGGGAAAGAGATAAAGAACTGAAAGCGATAGCAGGGGAGAAAGATGAGTAGCGAAAGTGAAATCGGCGCACAAGATTCCGACGCTGCGCACGCGGCCATCACAGCCCATCTGGCAAGTGAAGCGCAGGAAGTGAAGTACAGGGAATTTGGCTGCCTTCAGCGTGTACGTCCGTCGTGCCTACGGTCGTAGTGTCTGTTGCTTCCACTGCTCGGCTGTACAATGTCCATAACGGAGTACGCAGCTCCCGAATTTGCGCGCCACATGTGTGCGTAATGTGGGCAGGTGCACAGATGTCGTGCAGTTGTTTGCTCACAGCCGCAAGCGTCGTACGTGTGTGCTGTCGGCGCCTTGAGTTATAAACGAGTTATGACTTGGATGTGCGACTAGGAGCCGGGCGCGCTAACCACGGTCATATCGTGAAGGTGTATTTAACGCGAGATCTCCAAGGTGCGCGACGAGGACTTGCGTGTACGCGTTAACAGGATTTCGGAGACAAGAAAAAAAAGCAATGGGTTCACTCAGACCAGCTGATATTTGATGCTACAGTAATTCGCAGTGCGGCTTTAAGTGCAGCTCTTATTCTCAACGTCCTTCAGATACGACACTATCTCAGAAGTCGATCAATGAAGCGATCGACATCGTCCGGCTACTTGGCTTCTGCGTATTTGTATTTTCCTTAAATACGTTGTGCAGTTTCTCTATATATTCTGTGGCAGTGCTGCCATCAATAATCACATTTCATTCACGGGCTTTTATTTTAGCTTGTGCTGTTGGCCCAGTGTTGTAAAAAAGGAAATGCAACTGCGCAGTTTGCAAAAAATAAAGTATTTTATTCTATCGTCATTGTACCACCTTCGTTTTTGCCATCCTGTTGTCACACTTTCCAGTGGATAGCTGAAGTTCGCCCACCAATCAGCCTTTGCCAATCTTTTTGAAATCTGTGGGCTGGTTGGTTCTCTGCCTACCTACGCTTCGGCATTGTTCAAGAATCGTGTACTGTGAGAATGGCCAAAGGATATAAGAAATTTGAATAATGTCAAATGTAGCGTATGAACGGAATTTTCAATATTACAAGCTGTCCACGGTACAGATGTGTATTCGATAACAATAAAACAATAAATAATATCCTAAAGAAAAGTCAGAATAAGCGCGAGAAGAAATTATGCAGAGTTCAACTAGACACCTATTTTACGTCGTCAGCGACCTTCTTCCAAAAAAATTACCGACGATTACGTTACTTCCTAATGCGAAATTTGAGCGCAGCAAATAAGCTGTTTCACCTTTTCGATAGATTGAGGCAAAGAAATCGAGCAACACATGTATGCGCTATCACAGAATTTTTTTTTTATTTTTCACACGTATTCCTTTAACAAAGACTCCACTAACAGTTCTTGACAGTCATGAAGGAAGCTTTGTGGTCGGAGAAATAGACTGATATATGTTCGACTTGGTACACCAATGCTTGATTCTCAAAGACGAGATCTATACAAGTGCCTCGCGAGGTTGTCACAGCCGTGGGACGCGTTACGAGCGAGAGGAACGGGATGTTCTCCCGCATAAGTGTTAGGAAATTGCTGTTTGTCTTTATGTCAACATTAAAGTCCCCCACTACTAACATCGGTGTGGATCGATGGACGGTTAATGCGAGTTGCAGGAAGTGCACGACGTCTTTCGTGAGTGCGGTAGCGGACTCACGAAAGCGGTATCAGTCGGTCGCTGCTAGCGCTGGGGGGATGAAAGGGGGGCGGAGCTGGTTACGAGGCCGACGACAACGCCGACGCGAAACCCAGGAACGGACGCCAAAGAGCCATTTGTGTAGCCAGCCCTCCTCCACAGTCTCTCCTCCCTTCCATCATCCTCCCTCGCCCGGAGAGCCGACAGCGCGCATGCGCGGCGGCGGAGCAGATTCGTCGGCGAGCTGGTTACGAGGCCGACGACAACGCCGACGACAACGCCGACGACGACGCGAAACCCAGGAACGGACGCCAAAGAGCTGCGCTCTAATAAAGAAAATATGGGCTGATATTTTAAACCGCTTCTTGTAGCGCCGATAAAAGGAAGGATTACGGGTCTTCAGATAAGACGTTTCCTTATGCTCCCACATTTAAAAGGCTTTTTCAGAAGCCTGAATTTTATTGTGTTTGCCCTTCATAAACTTTTAAACATGTGCTGTCACTGAATATTGCCTATCATACCATTCAAGAGGCGCTGCCGCTTGATATAATGTACATATTAAAAGTCTTGCGCATTTGCTCTCGAACTTCAAGAGAGTTCTGACGCCCGCTTCGTTATCAATTCCCCATTCTTTGTATGTGCAATTGTCAAGGATTTTCATCATTATCGTCGTCGTTGTCATCATCATCATCATCATCATCATCATGACCTCCCAATTACCACCAAGGAAGTGTTAAGAAATGATGCATAAGTACAACAAAAAAAGGGGCCCATCACTAATTTTTTCGCCCGTGTTTCTGAATAGGTTGGCTTTTTCTCTCTTCTATTTTCCCTCTTCATGTCCGAGGATATCTCAGTCCTCCATCGACACGCGAATACGTATTCATAGCTTGCAATATGGCTGAATGGGTATCGTTCTTCGGCACTGCAACACGCAATTCAATGCCGCGAACTAGTTTCGCACGCAACGGAACGTTTCTCCCATCGAAGGCAATTTCGCGCACATTTATAGCACTTGCGGCACGCATAGGCCGCGTCCATCAATCATTGACCGGGTAAAATGTATTCAACCTGTGTAATCCTGCTTGTAAGTCAGGCTTTTCCGCATTACATTAGCTCCCGAATGCCGCCGCTGTTCTTTGTCAAGCTTACAAAAGAGCCTGCATTGCGGCTTCCAAAGCCTCCGTGACAGAATCACGAGAGCCGACCCCCGTTTTTGCATAAGAATCAATTCCTTTGGCCTGTTGCCGAGAAAAGTAAAGATACCTGCGATCTGCGTATCGTAACACGCGTGGATCTTAAATGCACGCACGTATGCGCAACCCTGCACCGAACACGTGCACGTGCATGACCGGCGGTGCGTTTCATCCAGTGTGCCAGCCGCTGGGTACAGAATAAGAAATAGCTGCTGAAGAGAGAGAAAGAGAGAGAGAGAGAGTCTTCATAACAAAAATACCGCAGGACGCGTCGCCGGTCTGGTCCGGGCATCGCGCCCGCGTGATGGAAGGCGTGCGTTTGCACTCCGGCTCAGCCGGCCGCGCGAGCTGCATAGTCCCGGCGTTACGCGGCAGCGGACGCCGACGGGGTTGTTGCGCGGCTTGCAGTCTCGTGTGTCTGCGCCTCCGGTCCGGCCTGGAAATCCGGGCTCATCGCTCTTGATTTGAGCGCTGACAGCTGTTCGAGGGAGCTCGGCCCCCCCCAACCACGCCCCGCGCGGCAGCCGACGCCAGCGCTTTTACGTATCGAACCCTCATAGCCGGGCGTATGTGTGCCCAATACTGCTGCGTTCTCTCTTTTTTTTTGTGGGTGTGTGTCTGTTTCGTTTCACAGCTGCTTCTTTGCCACAGACGACCATCTTTATTACCCGAAGAAGAAGAAGAAAAAAAAAGAACCTATATATACGGGAGATCAACTTGAACGCTGATCGCGAAAAGAAGCTAAAGGCCAACAGTAGGGGAAACCGTTTTCACGCTGGGCTTCGCGTGGTTCGTTTATACAGGGTGGATCTGGGCGATCAGTCGCGTACACTGACTTGGTGGCCATTGCACGTCAACACTGTGTGTGCGTGTGTACGCGTGCGTGTTGCGTGCGTGCGTCTTTGTTTGGTTACTGTACGTACGTGCGTGCGCAAGCATGCTTAGTATTGTGGTCGCAGGCCACTGTATTGATTTGCGGAAATCTTGTTGGCCGTGGCGACCACCATTCCGTACTATAGCCGCGGGTCGACGGGCGTGGTTCGCATGGCGGCGCAGTATAACGCTAAATAAAGAAGAAAAAAATAAGAGAGAGAAAATGCAATGAAAGTTATCAGCAACGGGATTTCCAAGGCCACACGTTCATTATGTGCCGCTTTCGCAGGCTCGGACGGGAATTAGAGCACTTTGGCAGCGTTCTTTCGCCTTCCGCGGGACAGCAGCTAGGTATAGTGGAACTTTGGGGTTTTAATGAAAGCACGTGCACGCGTATTTCGGAAACGCCAGTAGTAGGTGAGCAAACACGATACAAACAGCTTGCGAAGAGGGGCAAATTACCTTAATGGATGAGAACCGGAAGCTAGTATATCGAGGCACTATAAACCCGAAGCCCTGTTTGCGAGCTAAGCTCCCATCGAATCCATTGTGTTGACAAACAGCGCCGCTGTCGCTGTGGGCACACATCCTGGTGGCAAACGTCGTGCATCGTTCATGAGTGCCACAGCGCCAGTTTTTCTGCGTTAGGTCAAGCTGAGATGACTTTGTAGCAAGGGCACAATAGCATAGTTTCCTACGAAAATCACTAGAGCAACGTGTGGCGCTCAGATAGTCCAGCTGCCATGAGAATCATGGATAGTCTATAAAATTGTATCATATTTGTACCTGTGGCGTCAGGCCCTGTGGTGGCTCTAATGGCGTTAGCATGTTTCTAGCAGTTCGTGCACTTTCCGGGGGCTATGTATCTATGTTGGTATGCGTCTAACAGTTTTCCCGCGTGCCTTGGACACTGCGTGGTCCGGGGTCGAATGGTTAGCGCATCGTGCTGCTGTGCTGAGGTAACAGGGTTCGAAACCTACCGTCACATCAAGTTAGGGCACTGAGTGCGTGGCAATGTGAACACACGCACCGCTTTTCGACAAATCTGTTTCCCGCCGAAATGGGCCACTGTAGATGCGGGTCTGGGTAAGCATTTCTGTTCGACGTCCCTCCGAGCGGCCGCTGCTTCTTCGGTGAGATATTATTTTCTGTTTGCTTCGAAGAATCAGTACTGTGTTGAGACTTCGCTGTTGTCCAGAGAGAGCAGACATCCCATGGGATACCTATGCGCTAAAGATCGCGCACATTATCGCGTGGCTTTGCTGCGCTCCGCAGCGCATCTACGCCTACCACGGCGGTCGGCAGCAAAGAACACCGGCACGAGCCATATGCCCGACATTGAATTCCTAGGCGCATGAGTGCCGCAGAATCGGCGTCGCACTCGGAAGTGCCACAACAAGCGCCCAATGTCATCAAGTCGGCGACGCTAGTTTTCAACGCTGCCCTACCTTCCAGTGCACCTTCAGCGAATATGGCTGAGACAAGCGAAAGTGAAGCCAAGAAACCACGGGTTGACGACGACAGGACATCTACCTATGAGCTAAGTGAAGATGAAGAGATAGACTGCGATGAAATGCCGTTCTCCTTGGTAACGTATAAAAAGAAGCGGCCTGAGGGAATTGCAGTTCTTTTTCGAATCTCGCAGGAAGGACGCAACTTCTGGCAAGTGAATCCAAACCGCGCTGCGTCAGATATTGTTTCCGCGGCAAAGGAAAAGATACAGTCATTCTGCGTGAATAGAGATGGAAGTTTCTCTGTCAATGTTACTTTAGTCTCATCTGCAAGACATCTACTGTCGATGAGCGAAGTGGCTGGTTTGGGAGTCAAGCCATTCATTCCGGCATCTTATACCAAGAATGTTGACAAGATAGGCGATGTGCCAGTTGAGTATACGGAAGAACAACTGGTTCACTTCCTCAAAGATTTTGGCGCTCCGTCTTCACCAAGAAGACGGAGCGGTAGAATCACGCCCTCTGAGAACCGTCATTCTCCATTTCAGAGAAGACAAACCAATGCGGCAACGAGTGCATTTAGGTTTCACGAGCCATCCCGTAGAAGAATATCATGGCCCTGCTCTGAGATGCTACAACTGCCAGAGATTCGGACATTTATTGAAGAACTGCCGCAGTCCACGTCGCTGCAAGATATGCTCAGAAGACCACAACGATTCAGAGTGCAAGCCTGTGTGTCAGCCCAAGTGTGCCAACTGTGGCGGAAGCCATACATCTTCCTACTCTGGGTGCCCTCAGAGCAGAGCTGCCTCAATGTTACGCGGACATGAGTTGAAATACGGAAGGCTGCCTACTCGTAATGCGTCCCCACCCAACCTCGATGCTGTAAGATGCGCGCCTCCAACTCCCAACAAAGAAAAAGAGCAAGGGGTCAATATTGTCACGTGGTCGTGACGTCAAAGAACACAGTAGCAATACTGTGAAAGGCAAAAACTAGCTTTTATTGTGCGAACCTGTGCCCACAAAACTGTTTACACTTAAAGCCCAACGAGAGCGGCGAACACAGTCGGCGATCGTCGAAAATCTGATCAGTGGGTCAAGCGCGTCGGCTTTTATAGATCAGTCGTCGAATGTTCCAGATTAACCGATGGGACCCGCGTGTCTTCCACAAAGTTCTGCACCATTCGTGTCACGCGATGAAATCTGATAACACAAGGTTCGACGACAACAGACACGCGGATAGAATCATCGATAACTTTCCAGAAACGTCGGATACATGCAGGCGCGCCCCTCGCTGTGCGAGAACAGTTGTTAAGCGGCGAAACGTGGTCGCCCGATAAAGATAACTACACGTGTCAATATGATCTATTCTGCAGGTCTAAAGCACTATGGTCGACAACGTTCTGACAGCGAGCGACACGATCCAACTTTATAGAATACTACTCATCTTCTCAGGCTTCGAGTGAAATTCGCCGACCTTCTCAGCAACGCCCTCTGCCATTGACACAGCAACCTCATCTAACATCTGAGCGACTACCTCAGCATTCGCCTCAACCACACCAGTCATCCCAGCGACCATCTCAGTCAACTTTTCAGCGATCTGCTTCGAGCACACTTGGAGCTTCAGCGTCGTTTGGTGATTACGCGTCTTTACCCGTAGCACAGATCATCCTGCCCATGTGATTCACAGCTCTGCGTGCAATTCTCAGTGCCATTCCACAGGCAAACGGCCTAACAGAGGTAAAATCACTGCTTTCTATGGTGCTTCCACAACCACTAATGGCTCCACGGCAGGCTTACAATGAATAATCGTTACAATAATGTTTTCATATTTCAATGAAATGCTACTAGCCTTCGATAAGCTGATTTTCGCAAACTACTAGCGCAACATAACTTTCCTGTTTTATGTATACAGGAGGCGGGCGTACGAGATTACTTCGTCTTTCAAACTATGTAAAATATAAATCATCGCGCATTGCTGGAAGTAGCAGAGCGATGCCATGCGTGAGAAAAGAGCTGCCGTCCTATTTAATAGAGTCGAGCGATTTAAATATAGCGGAGTTCGTGGTGTGCAAGACATCTTTTAGAGGTACAAGCGTCACAGTCATCAGTCTTTATCTACAATGTCCTAGCAAAATATCAGTGGACAACCTGGTGAATGTGTTTGGTATCGTAAACTCACATGTGCTTGTTTGTGGGGACTTCAACGCACATAAAGTTATCCGGAACAGCAAATATAGCGATTCTCGCAGAAGCATTCTAGAGTCTGCCGCAGAAAAAGGTAATCTGGTCGTGTTAAATAACAGCTATCCCACGTTTTTGCGCGGGTTTCGTTACTCAAGCTGTATAGATGTTACGCTCTGCTCACAAGATCTTCTTGATGGCGTTCAATGGTCAACGGACATAGAAACACACGGTAGTGGTCATTTCCCGATCCTTGTAAAACATCGTCTCATACGGAGTGAAGGGACCCAGCTCTACTCAAAATATACTAATTGGCAAAGTTTTCGTCACCATTTAAGTAACTCATTGGGCGAAAATCCGAACTTTCAAAGTTTTGCAAATATACGGTGTGAGTCTCACAAGACCTGCACCAAGCAAGGCATTGTTCCAAACGAATAAGCTGCAGTCGACGGGGAATATAAATGTCTAAGAGCGATTAGAAGACGCGCAGAACCGGCTTACCGCTGCATTGAAAAGCTGGATGACTACAAGATGGCAGAGAAAGTTCAGTTAACTTTAAAAATTAGGTACGAGAAGATGGTGAGGACTTTGCGCGTCGTTGTCTCCGTTTACTCCAGTTCCCTGAATATGGTCAGTTTTCCGATCTTTTAGTGGTCCAGTTACCGAGAGCCATCCCTTCCGAGACCTTGCCGTAGCTTGAAGCACACCGGAAACATCTGTTGCTGACAAAATCAGTCAACTTATATCTAGACCAGGAATTCCGTTTACTTGCCTACAATTTGCAAGTTCGACAGAACTAGCAGAACAGAAGGTTCGTGCGTGCTTTATGTCACAACATCTTCAACTTGACTGTGAGTTTAGTTTGAAAGAATTGAAATGTACTCTTTTATCATGCAGTACAAAGACAACCGCTGGCCCATATGGTGTTACCTATATGATGTTAAAGAACCAAGGTCCAGTGGGAAGAACGGCTCTTTTGGCGATATTTAATGGTATCTGGATAAGAGAGACTCTTCCACATTCATGGAAATTAGCTCGGGTAATTCCAGTACTAAAACCAGGAAAGACTCCCCTTTGTCTTGACTCCTACCGACCCGTCAGTCTCACAGGCTGTTTTTCCAAACTAATTGAGAAGATGATAAACAGTCGACTGCAATGGTGATGTGAACACACAACTGTGTTTTGCAACTACATGAGACCGGTTTTCGACAATATCAGTTTACAATGGATGCAGTATTAGATATTGTCACATGCGCCGAACATGAATGATTTTGTGGAAATGTGACAAAGTATTGTGCAGTATTCTTAGACATTCAAGGAGTATTCGACACTGTAAGTCACATACACGTCCTTGCTGTTATGTTAGAGCTTGGCATACACGGTCGAACACTGCGACGGGTATCGAATTTCTTAAAAGATAGAAAATAGTTACGGAAATAATTGAAGGAGAGAGTAATTATCACAGCATCACGCAGGGCGTCCCGCAGGGCAGTGATCTCAGTCCGTTTTTATTCATCTGTGTCATGGCAGCCTTGCCACAAATTCTCCCGTCTTGTATACACTATTCTCTGTACGCAGATGACATCTGCATATGGGCCTCTGGATCTCATATACAAGACATTCAAAGAACGCTGCAAGAGGGTCTTGATAGTATCGAAGCCTTGTTAAAGGAAAGAGGCATGAGTCGTTCATACGCAAAGACAGCCGTAATTCCTTTCACTACACAACAGCTGAATAATTTCCAACCTACGCTTAATGGGCAAACTTTGATGTTTGTGAAAGATCATAAATTTCTTGGAGTTATTCTTGACCACCAGCTAACATAGACATCACACATCCGCGCAATTGAAAAGCAGACCAATGCAGTAATAAACGTACTTCGGCGACTCGCTGGCACAACGGGGGGGGATCAGTCTCTTCACTACTACAAGTTCATAACGCACTCATAAAACAAAAAATTGCTTACTCGGCACCTACTCTCCATGGTTTATCGCAAACTTCTGAGGAACGTCTTCAACGTTTACTACCAAGGGGGCTCCTAGTGTGCCTTGGGGTTCCGCAGGCTACCTCGAGTTCTTCAGTAATTGCTGAAACTCGTCACCCACCATTTCCAGTCATACGAACGGCTGAAACATGCCGACATATTTATCGCTTCTTAACCCAAAACGAGAAGCATCCATTAAACCTCCCGCTTACCGAAAGAAACAAAAGCAAAATTCACAATGTAGTTCGAGAATATAAAGCAATATTACCAAGATTTGAATTATGCAAAGTGGATGTTTGTTACTCTCCCTGGATGTTAACATGTCCTAAAATAGAGTTATCGGTTGACGGCATTATATCTAAGAGAAACATGTTCGTAGTAGCCGCACAACAACTGGCATTCTTCCAAATTTACTCCTTATATCCCCAGTACATCCACGTTTATACAGATGGTTCGTGTCATAAAAATTCCTCGACTTCAGCATTCGTCATTCCACATTTAGCGTTAAAGCAAACATTTAAATTATCCCGAGAGACATCTTCCACTGTGGCAGAACTGTTTGCAATCCTGTGTGCTTTGCGTTTCATACCATCAGAAAAGCATTCGCAAAAATGGGTTTAGCGATTCGCAAGCCGCTCTCACATTACTTCAGAAAAATATGATACAATTCTTTGAACACTTTGCTGTTGTATGAGACGCTCAAATAACTTACAAAAGCAAGCGCAATAACCACGTAATTGCATTTCAGTGGACACTTGGGCACTGCAATATTCCGGGTAATACTGCAGCGGACGCAGCTGCAAATCGGGCGCACAATAACGCAGAGGCAACCAATCTTCCCATATTGCGTGGTGAAGTCCATGTGATCCTGAGACAGATTTCCTGTCGCCTCGGCGAAGCTACCTGGTTTGATCAGCAAACTAAAAACTCGGAGTTATACTATCTAGACGCATGTATAAGCTTATCACTGCCGGAAAATCTAAGAGACAATAGAAAATTTGAAACATTGGCACACCGCCTGCGTCTTGGTATTGCACTTACGAAACACTTCTTGTACAGGATAAAACGTGTCTCTAGTCCGCAGTGTTCTTGTGGCCATCGAGTCGAAGATGTGCATCATCTTCTCCTCGAGTGCATGAAATACGATCCACAAAGAAGGGTGCTGCAAGCAAATTTGTTGATATTAGACAGAAGGCCATTCACTCTAAAGAAAGATACTTGGCCCATGGCCAACTGCGGGCCTTCAGAAAAGAGCACTTCTTGCACTGAAAACGCTTTTCGAGGACACCAACATTTCTGGAAAATAAGTTTCAGATGATCCCAATATGCTGAATGAATAACATAAATGTTGTTCCTGGTTCATAACTGGTTCATGTGGTGATCGCAACTTATACGCAATATGTATAATTATGTTCTGTACTTGCAGTGTATTACATATATGTGTTGCGTGTTTTGGCTCTTCAGAATATCTGACTTTATAATGCGTACGCATACTCAACTCATGCACAAAACTTTGCGATTCATGTACTGCTGGACTAATTTTTTTATTCATCCAGTGTTCTACTGAGTGTCATATTTTGCGTCGCTCTTCTCCCTTTTTACGCAAATTTGTTTCCTTTGCCAAGTGACAAGGAGTAGCCTGTGCCACCATAAAGGCGCCAACCTCTCCTAATATTCATTTCAATAAAAAAAAGGACCCCTGAGTATTTGCCATTCGGTCTGTGCTGGTGGTCTTCAGTGAAACACCTTGATACCAACTTGGGTCACTCGGTATGTGCCGGTAGGTGTGTGCTGCTCTCCAATGAGCGTCCTTGATGCCAACTTTTTCTACTGGTTATACTACACGTCATCGACACTCACAGACAATAACGCCGTTAACTACTAAAAAGAATTGCTTCAAATTTTCCTTTTTTCCTAGAACTATTGTTGAATGAAATAATCTTACTGATGACGTTGTAACCCAATGCTCACTGCCATTATTTGAGTCGCACCTATGTTTAAGTAGCAAGTGTCTTACTATGTGTGGTTCAGTAACTGCTTGCATTTGCACATCGCGAGTGACTTATGTTATGTGCCGCTGTATTTTGTTCTTAGATGTTTCAATTTCACTTTGTATGCACCCTGCTAAGGTCCTGGAAGCAGGACTGGAGTATCAATAATTAAAATAAACTTGGGTAACTAAGCATGTGCCATTAGAAATCGGCCGCTCTACAGTGACGAAAAATATCCTTTCAATTTCTCCGGTGCAGAGTGTAATCGAACTCACGCCACAAGGGTTCCTTCAGGACAGCGACCCTTCGCTTTAGCGAGCTCCGCCATGAATGCACTGGCTAAGTGCCGTTGTTCAATAAACCACACAAGTTGGGTCACTGAGTATGTGCTACTGAGTGTGCGGCAAGCGTGGGAACAATTCTCGGCGTTCGCAGGCGCTGGCGTGCCATGCTTCTCGTCTCGGAGGCCATGAGCGGACTTCTCGGCAGTGCCACTAGATGGCACAGCGTGTCCAGGAAGGAGCACTAGAGAACAGTCCGTATCGAATCACGCGTTCCTCAGCGTTCGTCACAGGTTTCGGAGGCTACGCGCAGGCTTCGCGGCAGCGGCGCTAGATGGCACTGAGGGTTCTTAAGAAAGCGCGAACGAGTAATTTCGTTGCAGTACACGTCTCATACATAACTCGTTATGATGGTCGCAATACGTTGTGTCGCTATTAAAAGTTAGCATTCAATTCTAACTCATTACCTTCTACAGTTACCGTGAGATGGGTTCTGCCGCAATATTTTTATGTACGACATTGTATCTTCGTTTCTAGGTGATGAGCAATACATGGCGACCATGGCGTGCTTTCTTGCTCCTACAATCGCTCTCGGAGTTTTCAGTAAACGAACGCATAGCCTTCGAGATTGGCTCCCGGTACTCCGGCGTAGCCGACGCTATCGGCGCGATTCAAAAATCTCCTATTGATAAATTTTCAAGCTACCATATTTTAACTAAACGTGGGAACGCAATAATATTCTGCACACAGGCATATTTATTAGGCATGGTTATATTTGGAGCACAATATTTCCTTTTGTTGAGTATGATCAAATTGCAGTCAGAAAGCCGATTGAAGCCGGAAGGACCAAGTTGAGCCAAATACGTGTATTATACCCATCATTACCATGCCGCGGGGAGGACCATCACCCGTAGAGCACTAGTCTCAGATTTATCTCTATTAATTTTTTGTAGGAAACTGTGTACGATAATGCGCGGTAAGGCAACGTGCGCGATCGCTGTAATGTTGTACTGTACTGTACTTTGTTAGTGGCGTAGCTTTAGTCTAATTTTAGTCTAAAGATAACACAGTCACTAGCTGTGTTGTAACCACTATCGCGTCGAAATCAGTTTACTGTGAGCATCGATTTACTTATCTACGAGTGTCCTATGTTTTTTACAAACTGCACATAGCCTTTTATCAATTGAAACGATGTGCGCTAACTATATTGGCGCATCAGAGAATGGGCGAAGGGCAGGAGGCCGTGTTTAATGTGCAAGAATGCACACGGAAAACAAACACTTCGTACTTTGCGATGGCGTGCAATGAATGAATGAATGAATGAACGAATGAATGAATGAATGAATGAATGAATGAATGAATGAATTAATGAATGAATGAATGAACGAATCAATGAATGAATCAATCACTCATTGAATGAATGAATGAATGAATGAATGAATGAATCAATGAATGAATGAATCAATCAATCAATCAATCAATCAATCAATCAATCAATCAATCAATCAAATGTTTATTGTAGTGTCCAGGAAGTGTTAAAGAGCCTCAATACTGGTGCACTTAGTAATACACAAGACACTATGTACAGGAAATAAAAATGTGATTGACAAAATAAGTGGAACGGGAGAAACAATTAGGGAAAAAAATGAAGTCGCAGTTTCACCGAAAAGGCGTACCATCGATTGCAATCGCATATTATTAGACAGCTATACGAAGTAGTGTTAGTAGTTTATTGTCTATTTAATTTTTTTAAACATTCGCTTGCTAACTAAATTAACAAGCATGGCGTCACACGCGCACATAGAAACTTAAACACTTCTCACTCTATGACCGCGGATACTTGCTGTCAAAAGGCTGGCGACAGCAGCAGCGAGCGAAATGACCTTTGTTCTGCCTCATGCTACGTCGTGAACTAAGTGGCGACGAAGCTTCGTCGCTTGCGCGCGCGAAATCGTGCCGCCATCCACGGCTCACCCGCGTACGCTTTTACTCGCAGCCCAGGTATACGGCACGGGACCGTAATGTTATTGCAACTGCAGTTTATTCGGAACGTCACGGCAGCGGCGGCGACGATGGCGGAAATGCACCTGGAGTGTCCGTATAATTGCTATCGCAATAAAACGAGCAGTTGGGCGTAAAAGGGGCACATGCCTACATTATAATCCCCACACACACCAAAAAAATGTAAAGAACATGGAGGATCGAATCTGGAATACGTTGCTATGAATGTCCCTGAGCACATTAACAGGGCTCTCACGAACATGCTTTTTATGTTACGTCGAATCTAAGCACACAAGCTGGGATGCTATCTTGCCTTTTATGACCTATACGTTTACAATACTGCGCTGCCTGAGACAACCGGTTTCAAGCCCTTTTTCCTTCTCTTTCCGTTTGTCGAGCTGTACCAACGTTCTCTTGCCGAGACACCCTGTGGCGCTGAGGAAGCGCAATGCATCGCACGTCTGTCTACTTTTGCTTCGCAAGACTACTCAAAGGCTCACAATGATAAGCGACATCAGCACATCTCGTATACGAAAGGAAACATGGTGTGGCTGTCCACTCCACGTCGCCGATTTGGTTTGTGCCAAAAGATTCTGGCCCGTTTAACCCGCCCTTTGACCGTTCTGGTACTCCTCAGTGACGTCACTTTCGTGATGTTCCGCCTAACGTGCACTGGTCACCACGCTCGCAAGACCGATGTCGTTTACGTCGCCCGTCTGAAGCGTTTCCACTAACGGAAATCCGAATGACTCGTCCGGTGGACATCGTTTACATTTGCTTTATTACGTTGGCAAACGAGTGACAAAAGACGACGAGGTTGGCTTGGACTATGAGTGGCTCCCCCTTATAAGCCTTCTGGGATGATGAATGTGGTCTTTTGTGGCTCAAGAGCCAAATATGGCCAAAGAGCGCCAGGCCGATGTTGATGTGTTCGCAATGGAGCCATGAATAATGAGAGGTAGAAGTTACGGTGCCTGTAAAGGGGCCTAAAAACAATCGCTGCAAAGGGCGTAAAACCTATATGAGATAACATTATGCCACTGGGGAATGAGCTCTACTATGGGCACGAAAGATACACTGTGAAACAATGATGATATAGCACAATATGTCAGCGGCAAACGTTTGAAAGAAGCGCTACTGCCTTGACAGAGCACTTGAAACGCAATGACCTGAAGGCAGAGCTATACAAAACTACCATCACAGCGGCATCCTCTCGATGTGGTACGAACTTATGGGGATAAAAAGATGCAATTGGACATGATTCAAGAATCCTATAACTGCTTTGGTGTCAAAGAACGGTTATAGCCCGAGAAACATTACATGATGGAGAGGGGTGTGCCAGCGGATTGCTAGAGGAAATTGTTTCTTTCTGTCAGCTTCAACTTCCCGACTCTCCAAAAGGACGTGGAGGACGGTCAGCCTTTCACCACATCTATCTCATGTTGGAGGCACATTTCCATTCAGTAAAAAGTTATGGGTACTATAGGGGTGCCCTCTTCTGAGTCGACAGAATAGGACGTCGTGTTTTCGTGCTGGAGGGCCAGAAACCTTACTGTTGGTTAATCACATGTCGCTTATTATTTGTCTCAGCGTCCCACAAGCGTTGCCAGTGGCTGCGCAATTTCGTTCGTAGCAAAGGCTTCATATCTGCGGCTGGGACCGCAGCGGTAGAAGTAGGTTTGCGATGCAATGATGTGGCCATTTGGTCTGCTAGCACATTGCCCTCGATGCCTCTATGGCCAGGTACCCAGCATATAATGATATGCTGATTAGATATACACGCTCTACACAGAACGGATTAGAGCTAAATAACTCCAAGGTTTTTGTCCTTACAGAGATACTTTTGGCTTTTACAACGCTTAGGGAATCTAAATATAATTGTTTTTTGATACTTTGATTTCCTTATATGGTTCACAGCCGACAATATTGCATGGGCCTGCGCCGTAAATCTACTTATTTCCTGGTTCAGTTCGCCGGATTCCGAGACGGATGGGCCGATCGCTGCGTAAGATACCCCTGCATGTGGCTTGGAAGCGTCTGTGTAAAACAGTGCAAGAGTATTTGCACTGGAGTTATAGGAAATGCATTTTCATATGTGCCTCTGGCGCATGTTTCATGATCTCCACAAGAGAGAGAGAGAGAGAAAAGCAAAGGAAAGACGGAGGTTAACCGGAGATTATCTCCGGTTGGCTACCCGGTACTGGGAGGGAGGGGGGGTACAAGTGGATGCGATAGGTGAGAGAGAGAAAATGATAAATAAAGTGAAAAAATGACACACACACACACACACACACACACACACACAGACACACACACGCACACACACACACACGCACACACGCACACACGCACACACACACACACACACGCACGCACGCACACACACACACACACACGCACACACACACACGCACCCGCACCCGCACGCGCACGCAGACGCACGCGCACGCGCACGCACACGCGCACGCACACGCGCACGCACACGCGCACGCGCACGCACACACGGACACACGGACACGCACGCACGTACTTCCTCTACAGACGACGCATCAGTCTATGCGCTTCCACTGCCATAGCGGTGACAGTTTTGCTTGAGCTATAGGACAATGTTCAGGAAGTGGAGTACCCATTTCCTCAATGAGGTTCCTCACATGTAAAGCGATCGGATTTCTTGCTGCAGGTCGGTTATGGAAGAGCGCAGCAGCGGCCTTATCGTCTATGGCCGAATAAGAAGGAAGTTCAATGTTCGCTTGTACTTTCAGAAAATATGTAAAATTGCTGTATGACCGCTACAGATAAAGTGGCCACTTATCGACTCTACGTAGAGGCTCTGGATTGGATTTGCCCTGAAAGCACCGGTTGCAAGACGGACACCCATGGAGGTGGAAGGGATCTAGGATTTTGAATGCGCTTGGCGTTGCAGAAATATAAATTATAGCTCCGTAACCAAGGCGGGAACGGACAAGACTGTTATACAAGTTCAGAAGGCACTTCCGATCATTACGTCATGTTGTGCGTGACAGAAAGTTTAGAAGGTTGATTCTTTTCGAACATTTCATTTTCAGGTTTTCAATATGGGGAATAAACGTGAGCTTAGAGTCCAAAGTGATATCCAGGAATTTGTGTTGGATACTCACAGAGAGTTGGTCTCCCTTGATTGCAATACAAGGCAGAGATGCTACCCCTCTCTTGTTTGAGAAAAGTACACAGGTACTTTCTTGGGTGCTTATTTTGAAGCCGTTCTCACCCTCTCATTTAGACGATTTGTTTATGCCAAGCTGCACTTGTCGTTTGCAGATAGCAATATAGCATTATTTGAAACTTACTTGGACATCATCGACATGTACGGAATAAAACATTGCGCGTGGAACGACGGTATTCAGGCTGTTCTTATTTACAATATAGAGTGTGCAACTGAGCACGCCCCCTTGGGCAACACCAGTTTCTTGGGTGAATGGTTTAGATAAAGCATTGCCTACTTTTACACGAAGAGTGCGGTTACACAGATAGCTTTAAATTATGTTTAACATGTTCCCACGGACTTCCATCGCAGACAAATCGCGGAGGATCCCGAATCGCCATGTCGTGTCGTACGCTTTGTCTATGTCTAGAAATACCGAAATAAAAACTGCTTATGAATAAACGCATCTGTGATGTGTACCTCAATGCCGACAAGGTGGTCTATCGTCGACCTTCCCTCTCTGAAGCCACATTGAAGGGGGCCCAGTTTGTTGTTACTTTCTAGGAAACAGATTAAGTGCCGGTTTACTATTTTTTCTAGAACTTTGCATAGACAGCTTGTTAACGTTAACGGCCTCCTGTAGCTGCTGGCTAAGGCCGGGCCTTTCCCTTGTGTAACTACCGGGATGACTATTAGCCCCGAGAAAGAGGAATGGCGCCCTCTTGCGAGTGACGTCACGGCCAGGACGCCGCTCGCTCTGGCTCGCTCGGCTGCCGCGCGCGCTCGTTCCCTTCGTGTATGCTTGGGGTATAGGTGGCTCGAGCCGTGCGTATTGAAGAATAAGTCGGCTTCTTTCAGCTGCCATACCTTAACCACAGTTTCTTCTTCAAAAGCGTGTGAGTCGAGAAACTTTGCGGCTTGGATATCGCAAGCTAAGTAGCGTTAAAGGGGTCTACTAGTTTTTGCAATGCATATATGCGCCGTGTCTATCGGTAAATTTTGACTAAAAAAAGAATATCTGCAAATTCAACGCGCGAAGTTGTGTATGATGCTTCGCTAAACACTTAACATTCCTTTACTATTTAGCTATGAGAGGTATTGCATTTTGCGTGGAAGAAAAATTTGGTAATTGGCGTCAACATGTTATACGATGTTAGAAAGACTGCCCAGCGAAGCTGTCATCATGATTCCTATTACTCTGGTGTGTTGTTCTATTCAAATATGGCCATTCATTAATGCGTAAAAAAATAGGCGCGCATTTCTTACGAAAATGTTTCCTGCTACTTTCATCCCCCTCTGAAACAGGCCTCCAAAAAAACGAATTGCTCGTGGCTGCTAACACGACGGCGCGTCATGTAGAGTATTTACATAGTTAATTCACAAACACCATAGTAGCAATCACCTGAGAGAAAAGTTTCGTTGTTTAGATCGAGAGCCACTCAATTGAAAGTGATGAAATGTATCATAGTGGCCCTCAGTAGCCTTTATCGACAATATGGCACACCCCTGATCACGTAACGGTAGCAATCGACTGTCCGTATGGCGAGGCACGCTATGTTCGCGAAACCCATCAGTTCACTTCAACTTCGAATTAAAACCATAAAGCATTTTTTACAGCGCCAACTGGAATGGCTAAAGTATTCTCGAGCTACTACTACGCAGCTTAGATTGCCTACAAAAGGAAAATTCAAGCACCTTTTGTCTTACCATGTCTCGATCCAGCGTTATTTAATTATACAAACGGATAACTATTCGCTTCGTCGGTACATAAAAGAGAACCTTGCCGGCTAATTTAAGTTTGCTCCAATCCAATCGCAAACATTCATAGAGAAAGCACCACAAGCCTTGCATATACTTTCACTTGATTTCTGACCCTCCACAGGGGGAATTTCGATATCTTCAATATGTCCCATACTACTAGTCATTGACGCTTCGACTGCTTTCTGGCTGCAGCTATGCGGTCCAGCAGGCATACTTCACTCAAAAAATTGGGCCGAGCAGCCTGTGTCAGTTTGCCAAACAGATTCGTCATGTATATTCCTCAAGCAACAAGCACCAGTAAATTTCTCAAGTGAGTTTGATTTGATTTGATTTGTTAATTTCCATTTACACACACACATGTACGGAGGAGTGGTAAATGGAGGTGGATGAGGGAAAAAAGCCGCACAGACGCGGCTTGAGGTAACCTCAGCCTCTTAGGTACAATATCGCTGCATGGGGTAACACATCAAGCGCCATATAAATTACATTTATATAGTGGCCATAAAACATTGCAGTTATACAATATATGAAAGCACAGTGAAATATTTCCACGATAAAAATGCAAAGCACACTGCGGCATTGAAATAAATAAATGATATACACTTGGTAACATAGACAAAAAAAGAGGAACATAACATACATTATTAATCATTAACAAACGCGCTCTAAAGAGGTGAGTTGAACGTGTAGCACCGAAAAGGGAATATATATTGGTACATTCCTATTTGTACTCTGTAAATAGCTGTAAGCCTTCATTAACTTTACTTCGAATTTCCGCCGCTTAAAAAAAAATAAACACGTGAAGAACCGCCTAATGTTGACAAGCAGTTAAAGAAGCAAGTGAGGCGTGTAGAATCTAAGCTCCAGTATTAGTTAAGTCACCGTGCTACTGCCGAGCGTTTCTGTGAGGAAATGCAAAAATTCGATATTATACCATGAACTACTCGTCGTGAGCAAACCTGTTTTAGCGGAATAAAATCAACGTAACTGCTGTAGAAGTCATATATAGCTAGCTTTGTGACATACTTGTTGCACCGCGGCAGGTATGGTATCATAACTGGATTCCTATAGGCTATGCTTTTGCGATTGTCTATCCGCGTATGAAAAACCCGCAATGGGCTGGTCTGCGTCGCTTTGGCTGGCACTGTAGCGTTGCCTTCGAGAGCTGCATTGTTGTCTAAGAAATTAGCTCTTTGAATAAATGTTCGCAAAGGAAGACGTCGTAAAAATATATTTGAGACGACCACCATAAGTATACAAGCAGAGAGAACGAGGGCGAACAAACGAAAACACCGCAGAAAGCGCCCGGACAATGCCCGAACTGTAGCAGACGACACGCGCGAGTCCGTGCCCTGACGTCACGCGAGCGGCGCTCGCAGCGCCGCTCGCGTTCGTTCTCGGGGCTAATAGCTTCTTTCCACGACGATGAAACATACCCCGCCGCCTACATGGCATTGAAAAGAGAGAGGAGCGTTTTCAGTGTTTCAGGGTGTAAGTACCTAATCATTTTCAAATTCAAAGCCACTGGAAGGGCAACAAGTTATTAAGAGTAACAACAGGTTATTTTTATTGCACTAAGTACATAAGATGGCAAACTTGCGAAGTAATTATTCACACATTGCAGACTGTAATATGACAACGAATATTTCTTGATGTCTTCATGCTACTCAGGTTAATTTACTGTAACACAGCGATTATTAGACGTACACCAATTATTTCGCATTGCTCACGTCGACTAAGGCTGATCGAACAAGCAACACATTGCGGGCGGTAAATGCTGAATATTGTCGCAGCCTAGTAGAAGACAGGAAAGCCGGCGTAGAGGACGTATGGAAGCACTTTATCAGAGCAGTCAACGCGACGTCGTTGTCGTCTCTGTTTTTCCACTCGCGCCCTACTTCAGCGTCGTTCTCATCGCCTGGCACATAGCCGCGGCGACCATATAGGATGTAGCAATATATCACAGCTGTCTCATCAGCGGGAGAGCACAATGTTTTCGTTTACTACAAAACAATGAATACCATTACATCAGTCGACCTCATTTGAAAAATCAGAACACCGACAAAAAAAGAAGACTGAGTAAAGAAAAGCCAGGGCAAATTGTATCTGCTAGTGTTTACTTTAATTTTAACACACTGTTCCGGAGCCGCATAGTCCGAACAATCGTACAAGCAACACAGCGAATCGGGCGAATTTGTCAGTTAACATTCTTGGCGTATATGTGCAGGGCGACGCAGACGTGTCGTCCATTCTTTGTCCCGCGTCTGTGTCGCGCTGCTCATATACACCAAAAATTGCACACGTGAACAACCTCTCATGCCAGGCGTACGCATTCAGCGTGTACAGGAGTGTTCCTCGAGATAAATGCTGCTTTAGTGTAATCAAGCCGAACTCACCTCTGTAAGCAAGTAGAACACACTTCGCATACCCTGTCTCTTTCTGAGCCGGCCCATAAAATAAAGAACCAACTGGCCGGCTGGTCTCGTCCGTCCGCACGGCACCGCGTAAAAGACTTTGCCACCTTCCGTGCGATTTGCGCACGTTGGTGCGCTGTACCCCGTCATACTGGAATACAAGTGTCGAAATTATGTGTTTCGTACCCCTTCACCAAAGTCATGAACTTAATATCGTCGAATACCGTACCTGCAACGCGGAGCCGATCGATGCAACGCACGCTTGACAGTCTGCTGACCGCAATTACGATGGCACTGACGAAAAGCGGTCGGCGTCGAGCCCGTAAAGTTGGCTTCACAGCGGCAAAGGTGACCATTTGATGTCATTTTGCACCACGTGATAGCGCTCGCCGAATAGTGGTGCGAGCGGCGCCGGAAAAGGTATGCGCGACTCTGCTTCCTGTGGGATCATCATCATCATCATCATCATCATCATCATCATCATCATCATCATCAGCCTGGTTACGCCCACTGCAGGGCAAAGAGCTCTCCCATACTTCTCCAACTACCCGGTCATGTACTAATTGCGGCCATGTTGTCCCTGTTAACTTCTTAATCTCATCCGCCCACCTAACTTTCTGCCGCCCTCTGTTACGCTTCCCTTTCCTTGGAATCCATTCTGTAACTCTTAATGACCATCGGTTATCTTCCCTCCTCATTACGTGTCCTGCCCATGCCCCATTTCTTTTTCTTGATTTCAACTAAGATATCATTAACTCGCGTTTGTTCCCTCACCGAATCTGCTCTTTTCTTGTCCCTTAACGTTACACCTATCATTATTCTTTCCATGGCTCATTGCGTCGTCCTCAATTTAAGTAGAACCCTTTTCGTAAGCCTCCAGGCTTCTTCCCCGTACGTGAGTACTGGTAACACACAGCTGGTATAAACGTTTCTCTTGAGGGATAATGGCAGCCTGCCGTTAATGATCGGAGAATGCCTGCCAAACGCACCCCAGCCCATTATTATTCTTCCGATTATTTCAGTCCCATGATTCGGATCTGCAGTCGCTACCTGTCCTAAGTAGATATATTCCCTTACCACTTCCAGTGCCTCACTATCTATCGTAAACTGCTTTTCTCTTCCGAGAGTGTTAAACATTACTTTAGTCTTCTGCAGATTAATATTTAGACCCACCCTTCGGCTTTGCCTCTCCAAGTCAATGAGAATGCATTGCAGTTGGTCCCCTGAGTTACTAAGCAAGGCAATATCATCAGCGAATCGCAAGTTACTAAGGTACTCTCCATTAACTCTTATCCCCAATTCTCCCCAATCCAGGTCTCTGAATACCTCCTGTAAACACGCTGTGAATAGCATTGGAGAGATCGTATCTCCCTGCCTGACACCTTTCTTTAATGGGATTTTGTTGCTTTCTTTATGGAGGACTACGACTACGGTGGCTGTGGAGCCGCTATAGATATCGTTCACTATTTTTACATACGGCTCGTCTACACCCTGATTCCGCAATGCCTCCATGACTGCTGAGGTTTCGACTGAATCAAACGCTTTCTCGTAATCAGTGAAAGCTATATATAAAGGTTGGTTATATTCCGCACATTTTCTATCACCTGATTGATAGTGTGAATACGGTCTATTGTAGAGTAGCCTTTACGGAATTCTGCCTGTCCTTTGGCTGACGGAAGTCTAAGGTGTTCCTGATTCTATTTGCAATTACCTTAGTAAATACCTTGTAGGAAACGGACAGTAAGCTGATCGGTCTACAAAGTATTTACTAAGGTAATTGCAAATAGAATCAGGAACCAATAAGAATAGAATCAGAATCTGTGGGAGCATAGACCGGAACAGTATTTCGTATATGACACAATCGCGACCTGGCGCCGAGTGGTTGCAACAAGGGAGAGACGCCTTAAGTTCAGCTAAAGTAAATGGGAAATTGTAAGCATCATTCAATGAAGCTTTGCGGTTTTGAGTATGCCGCTCTTTGCGTTCTTTGAGTCCTAGAAAAGTTTCTGTATAGTGCGATGCGCTCGAGACATGTTGAAAGTGTTCGCTTAGACAATCCGCCTGATCTTCCAGGCTATCACTTTGCCTACTTACTAAGGGTAGAAGATGTCACTCCCGAACTATTAACTTATTTGCCCTATTCCATAGTCTTCTTTCATCGTTGTACGAATTTATACTGGGGATCTATACACCTATCCCAACTTTCTCTCTTTGCATGTCGACGTTTGTGTGAGGCCCTTGTGAATTGGCCTGTTTGAAATTGTGACTTGGCCTCTTTGAAGGCTTTCGGTGGTTGGAGAATGGTGAAGCAATCTCCAAGGTATATTTTGATTTTTTTTTTGTGCTTTCCGACATTCGTCGTTCCACCATGGGATGCGACGTTCATTCGCCAGTCCGTTAGTTTGCTTGATACATTTAGTTGCAGCGTCAATAATGAAACCTGTTAGATATGCCACAGCGTAGTCTACATTAAAACCAGTAATGCCATCTCTGCCTAAATACGGGAGCTCTTGAAGTGGTTCCCAGTTGGCTGAGTCCATGTTCCTTCGAGGAAAACGTGGCGAGTACTCATCTGGTTTCATTAAGTTTAACGTAATTGGGAAGTGGTCACTCCCCGAAGGGGTTCTTCAGAACGCACCACTCCAGACACAGAATTAGTGTAGTCGATACTGCACTTAAGTCGATGAATGAATATGCGTTATATGCCACTGTAATACGTTGGCTCTTTCTTATTAAGTATACATGCTACTGAGGAAAAGAGAAAGTTTTCAATTAGGCGACCTCTCGCATCGCAACGACTCTCCACACAAATTCTTATGTGCGTTTAAATCTCCGATAACTATCTATGGCACCGGAAGTTCATTACATGGTTTGGAAATTTGGTTTTGTGAAGTTGGTAATTCGCAAGAATTTATGTAGAGCTGATAGTGACTAGCTTGTTAAACATCACCCTTCGTACAGCGACTGCCTCTAGGTTCGTCCGGAGTTTTATTTCCTGGCAGGCAACACGTTTGTCAAATATGATAGACAAACACTGTCATACACTGTCCTGTATCACACGACAGTGTCCTCGTGGTTTATACGAAAAATAGCATATTGTCGGAGAAAATCAGTTTGCTTATGTTTGAGGTCAGTTTCTTGAACACACAGCACCTTTGAACTATACTTAAGCAGGAGTTCTTTAATATCATCGATATTGTGGAGGAGATTTCTGACATTCCAGTGTACTATCTGTGTATCCACGTTGAATGTACTTTTTTTACTGTGTGTTTAAGAAAGAGGAGTTAGCTCACAGAGCCCTTCCCGGGGCCGTGGTTTTTTTCTTTTTAGCTACCGAGAAAATCTCGCCGCTCCTTAGCCGCTGGCGGTGCCGTCTGTCTGGGTGTTGTGTCCATCGCCTGTTGCGAGACGCTGGACACGCACTCCTGTGAGTGCTGCGTTTGACGTGAAGGCCTCGTCTCCGTAGACGACACAATTGAAGCCAATGGCTTGGAAGTCGATGGTTCCTTCTGCTGGGGCAGCGGAGCAGCGCTAACTGCAGCCGCCGGGGAGATGAGGGCGGATGGCGTCACTGCCGGCTCACTGCGCGTGGGTCAGACAGCCACCGGAGGCCATTGTGGTGCTGTCCCCTGACACGCCACTTCGGCAAAGCAATTCTTTGGCAGGTAGGATACACGCTTGCGTGCTTCTTTGAATGGAATATTCAATTTTACTTTTATCTTCACAATTTTCTTTTCTTTTTTTCCAGGATGGACACGACCGTCAGTACGCGGCATGCTCCCCTTCAGAGTTTACGCAGTGGAGAGAGCTCTCGCAAGATTCAGAGGTGTGTTCATGGGCACTGCATTTCGCACAAGTTTGGCGGACTCTGCAGCTCTGTGAACTGGCCGAACCGCTGGCATTTGAAACATCTGAGGGGATCTGGTACGTATGGCCTAACACGGAACTTGATGTACCCAGCCTCAATGGACTCAGGCAGAACACTTGAACCTAATGTAAGTATCAGGGGCTTAGTCTGGATTTCCTTGCTGTGATTCCTCATCCTAGTTCGTTCAGCGCTGATGACGTTCCGCTCACTGAAGCCCTCCAGAAGTTAAGCCTCGGTTCGCTCCAACAGATCATTATCTGAGATGGCTGGTATTCATAGCACGGTGTGGGGTTACTGTTACTTGGGCATCCTCATATGACGCTAGATTGGGCAGTTTATCATACTGTTCCTGGCCGCGGAGCTCTAAGAGGAGATCACCGCTTGCCATCTTCGATGCGTTATAACCTGCATCAAAAACTTCGGTAAGAGACTTCGAATCACGGAATGGTGAAATTGTTCGCACTGGTTTGTCTGGTTTTTCAGAATGAATGACATGGAAAGAACTGGAAGACTTCATCGGTGCGCCCTATTCTCTGAGGGTGATTAGGGAGTGGGGGGAAGGAACTTGCCATAGAAGAATGTGCAGTTTTCGGCAGCAACGCCAGCCACCCACCGTGGAGCCCTACTAAGGGACGCTGCAGGGCCTGTAAACACAGGTCCTACAGATGCCAGCTGTACGTGTCCAATATAACCGAATATCACATAACCTAGGCTGGATACTCACACAGCCTTAACCCTCGCTGCAGAGAAGACCGGCATATAGAAGAGAGAAGAATACAGGAAAGATTGAAAGTGAGAGAAAAACTCGGTGTCTCGGAGGGGAAACGATCTACGCCAGCCAAACGTCGTGATCGGCACGGGCAGAGAGATAGATAGTAATCTAAACCGGAAGCACGGCGAAGCGTCGTCAGGGGAGAGGGAGTCCCGCGACGCGCCTGGCAGCGGTCCCAATGCGCGCGCGGCGCGCCTCCTGTCGGGGCAGCGCCGTACATTGAGAGGAGGGGGTCTTCTGTGTTTGCCGCAAGATGGCTCTGCGTGTGCGGAAAGCGCAGAAGAAATGCAGCGGAAACGCACTTCGCAACTCGTGTAATTGTGACTTCTGTACGTTACATGTTCATAATTACCGATATACACCGCAGTATAACTTTCCACGGCTCGTTTCGAAGGCAACACCGCATTCACTAGAGGCGCGTTTGCACCGCTTGGAAGCATCGAACTCGTGGCTGAGTGGTAGCGTCTCCGTCTCACACTCCGGAGACCTGGGTTCGATTCCCACCGGGCCAATCTTGGAAGTTGCTTTTTATTTATGAAGCGCCTGCCGTGATTTATCGCTCACGGTCAACGCCGCCGACGCCGACACCCGACGCCGACGACACCGGCTTTTCTGCGACACGAGCTCCTTAACGCTATCGCGTTAATACGAAGGTCGGACGGAGAGAGAGACAAGAAACGGCAACAACCGATTTCCCCCGGGTGAGTCATTCTGGGGGTGCCGTCTATGTGAAGCGGAGGACAAAGAGGTGTGTTGCCTGCGCCAGAGGGCCTTAAAGGCCCAAACATCCGGCATGGGCTCAACCCCCAGGATACCCTTTTCCCCAGACACGGCTAAGCCGCGCACGGCTACACGAGGGAGGGGCCAACCCTCGGGTGCTCGGGTATGGGGTGTCGCAACACACCAAACACCTGATGACGCAGACACCCCAGCGAAGGCCTTCTCCGAGGAGAGTTCGTCTTCGCATTCATAAACAGACACCTTTCATCGTAGCATCAATACAGGTAGAATATATATTACATATTTTTGAAGTCGAGCCATAGGACAGTTACTATTGAAACAAGGCTGCGCATAAAACATGGAATCTGCGTGGTATACTTTTTCGGCACGGAAAATAATACATGACCAAGAAGTTTTGTACAATGTATAATGCCATGAACCACCTTGTCAAAGAATAAAAAGTATAATTTGACTTTATAGGTGCCAGTTGAAATACATCTGAGACGGCTTAACTATGGCCAACAGAACGGCAAAAGCGGTGCTTGCGAACAGACGAATTTATTGTGGTTGCGTTAAATTAGATCTCAATTAAATTTGCAATTTCCACTCTAAACTACAGAGGCATGCTTTAGCAGTCGAAGAGACACAGTAGAATGTAATTTAAGAAAGGCAGCAGTGGAGCGCAAGCCATGTAATATTCGACAAATAAAGGCCAGAGGGTGAATGGCACATTGTTTATATGTCTAAAGTGTGAACAGATGCATAGCGTGTTCTCTAAAGTACACACCAGAATATTCAACTTAATCGAGTCTCGCCACTGCAGCTTCACCAGGAGTGAACGGAAATAGCAGATGGCGTGTTTTTCGCATATAACTTATTACCATAGGGCTTGAAGTGTTTAAGAATCGCACAACTTGGCAATCAAAAATGTTATTTTGTAGGTCAGTGTAGTCACGAACACTGTAGAAAGTATTCAATAGCTTTACGTGGTCAGCATATAAGAGGAATGAAGATCACTGAATTGCTGACGAAATGTCGTTTACAAAATATGAAAAGATGACGAAGAACGGGATTCTTGAGGGGAGCTCCACTAGTGACCTGATGACGATGACTATTTATTAGCATGCTCTTTGAAACGGGGCGCCGAGAAATGGTCACCTAGTCTCTTTAAGTTAATCAGGTATGCTATACATGCATTTCATTCTAGAATTTTTGTATACGTCTCCTTCAACTTCCTCTGCCTCAAAACGTTTCCGTCTACCTTGCACCGCCACCTATGCTTGCAACGGATCGGGTCGTGTCAATATCTTCCCCTGCTTTTTTTCTATGAATAATCTAGACGTATCTTGCTTATCTCAATTGCTGGTCGGTGCATGCTTCCATTCACTTTAAATTCAAGCGCTTCTTGAAGGCGTACGTTACCCACGGGTCTTACTGGGTGAACCCCTTTGCATTCCATTAGGATGGGCTGAGTGGTCTCCAGATTTTTTCCGCAGCATACACATGCATAATCTTGCTGCGAATATATGCTCCGGTATGTTTTTGTCCTTAGGCAGCCAACTCGAGCTTCGAATAGCAAGGTACTGCCGTTTGTGCTTTCGTACAGATTTGCCTTTCTAAGTTCTTTCTTCTCATTCTTGTAAATCTCCATGTTTTGTTTTTCTGTTTCCATTCTTTACATCCAACTAACTGTATCTGTTTCTCTCACTTTCTTTATGATGAGTCCTGGTTGTCTATATACACCTTCACTTAGGCTGTACTTGTCTGCCAAAATTCCTCATCTCTCCCTCCATTCTGTGTCCCTGCCTCACTTCTAGCAGAACTCCGTCCGTTAATGCTAACGAAACAAGATGTATTGCTTAGGCAAATAAATAACAGCGCGGTGATGGAAGAAGGCAGGTAAATTTTCATGAGATCTAGCAGCTGTAAGAAGGAGCTCATTACAAACTACACCAGATGATTTACTAAGGTTAATGTTAACAGCCTCTAATTGGCCCCTGCTATGTGCCGGGAAAAGAGGAAGGAGAAGATGGAATAACAGTCGACTTAATCAAAGATGTAGGCGCTATTATGCTTGAAAAGCTTGCGTGCTTTTATGCGCAATGTCTCACGTATTCAAGCGTACCAGAGAGCTGGTACCACAGAACTATTCATATAATGTCAGTATATAATTGTTAAAAGCAGAATCCGGCTTAACAACCGTGGCGTGTCGGCGTCGTATCGCTACTATGTACTTATTTCATACGTTCTTTTGCAGCTCACTTCATCATCCACTCTACATCAGACCTCCTGCACGCATTTCACTCCGCATTGGTCATTCCTTTCAAGTCGCCCGTCCACGTGCGCACACTACCACTTTTGCCACATCATTCCTCCCACGTTCAGCCTCGGACTGGAACGGCCTTCCACACGACATCGCCGCAATCACCTGCCCATCCACGTTTTTGAACTGTATAATTAACATATTTACCAGCGAGCAAACTTGTACCTAAACATCTTTTCCTTATGTATTTAATTTCTTTTATTAGGTACCTACCCCTTATGTAATACCCCCAATCCTGGGGGCCTTTAAGGTATTAAAGTGAAGTGAGTTGAAGAATTCCAGCAGTATAATAATGCATAAGGAGGGATGTGTAAATGAATTGGAAAATTAAAAATCCGAGAAGACCCAAGCACTTTTTATGAGTTATGAATGCGAAAGTATTAATGTACAATTGAACGCCGCTGAGCAATCCTTGGAGTTTTGCGTTGCGAGTAGTGCACCGCAGCGGTACGTGCTGCCCGAGCCAGCAAGCAGAAGCAGCAGCAGCCTGCGGTGCCTACGCCGCATGCCACCAACACGGCGATGCCCATCGGGCGACGCGTCGCCGCGATGCCCTCTCCCCTCACGCAACGCCTGGCTCGCTACTCCGCACTGTAAAATAATTTACTCCCCTAAAAGTAAAGAGAGTGTAAATGTGTCTATAACACCCTTAGGGCGTCACTGATATAAATTGCAGCACAAGGGTTGAGCTACAGACACATTTACACCCTCTTTCGCTTTTAAGGGTGTAAATTATTTCACAGTGCGGTAGCAGGTGCTCCCTTTCGCCCGCTCTGCTCCGTCGAGGCGCGCTCGTGTCGTGGTGTCGCAGCCAATGGGAATTTAGGCGCCGTTTCCCTGCTACAGATGCCGGCTTTTTCACTCAATGAGCCATTTGATGCTTTCGCACCAATGGACCCATGAGCTTGCTTTCCGTGTTGTAAGCAATATTCGCCAAGGTAATTTCCCATAGAATCAGGGCAACATTTGACTTCAGTCAACCAAGAGAACAGGCTTGCTTAGGGAATACTCTACAATGGATCACGTCCATGTCACCAATAAGGATGATGCGAAACCTGCGGAGCGCAATCAACCTCTCTGTATGGATTCCACAGATTATGAAAAGAAATTTGATTCAGTGAGGTGGAAGCTTGGGCGAGTTGGTGATTTAATATCAACATGTTTGCACAGCGCATTAGACAAGGACTGAAGCAAGAACACAACACAGCGCCTGTGTTGTGTTCTTCCTCCAGTCCTCGTCTTCTGCGCTGTGCAAACATGTCGATATTGATTCAGTAGAAATACCAGTCATGATGGATAAATTGCGTAATCAAGGAGTACAGGGGGCATACATGAATATCTTGTGAAATATTTACATAGGTTCCACAGCTACCTTATTTCCCCGCAAGAAAAGTGGAAAAATATCTATGAAGAAAGCGATCAGGTAGGGAGACAATCTCTCAGAGGTTACTCACTGCAAGCGTAGAAGAAGTATTGATGCTATTAGACTGTGAAGGATCAGCAGTTAGGATCAATGTTAGTTAGGATCAATCCCAACCACCCTCGGTTTGCTGATAATATTGTCCTCTTGAAAAACATTGGGGGTGAATTGCAAAATGGTGGAGAACATTCACCGAGAAAGTATGAGTTGGATTGAAGCATAATATGCGGAAGACAAGTATATCTTCAATAGCCTGTCGAGGAAACAAGAATTCAAGATCGACAGTCAGCCTGTAGAGTCTGTGCAGGAGTACATTTAAAAATGTATGCGGGGCTCTGCTATCGCAGACAGCAGAGGCCGAAGGCCAGTAAAGTAGTGCCAAACCGCACACAAGACATATGAGTGCGAGCAACGCGTACCTATGGCGTCCGCCAAAGGCGTCTACTACGGTGTCCGTGATTCGCGTGGCCAACGTCGCACAAGACGCCGCGGTTGTCTCCACTCTCTACGGAGCGGCGGGCGAGGAGGACACCGAGGCGCCCTAGCAGCCACCAAAGAACGCCCCTCCTTCCTCGCCTGACACCACTTCCTCGCGCGCAGAGGGCACGCACCCGGGCCGCGTTCCTCGCTCGTGTGGGCGCCGCTCCTCCCCCCCCCCCCCGCTAGGTTACTCCCGCCTTCGCCGCGTCGTATGCTGCGCGATGATATTTTTATACTCTGCTTTCACTCTCCTCCACTTCTTTGTCCTCCAGCTAAGCGTGGCTGCGCACGTCAAGAGAAAGCCAGCGAGGTTCCAACAGCTCCACTGTAACAGTTCACTTACTCGCAGCGGACCCTGATGAAGAAAATTTACAGTAGAATAAAAGTGCATCGGAGTGTATACGGTCGGCATTACCAAACCCTTACTGGAAGTTTACTACTGTCGTTGAAAAGGAAAGTGCAGAATCGTTGCATTGTACCGGCACTAACGTATGGGGGAAAGCTGGGGCTTCAATACACAGAACAGGCCGATGTTGAAGGCAGGAACGGGTGCCTAAGAGCTGCGCTCTATACAGAAGCTAAAGACAGCGCAGAGAACCATGGAAAAAAAAGGTAAGTGCGGTGTTAAGAGATCGGCAGAGAGCGGTGTGGATTAGTGAGCAAACAGGGATAGCTGATATTCTAGTTGACATTAGGAGAAGGAAATGAGGTTGGGCAGGCCATGTAATGCGTAGCGCGGATAACCTGTGGAAAATTAGAGTTACAGAATGGTTGCCAAGGGAAGGGAAGCGCTGTCGAAGACAGCAGAAAATTAGGTCGGGGGATGAAATTAGGAAATTTACAGCTGCAAGGTGGGAACCAGCTAGCGCAATACAGGGATAATCAGAAATCACTAGGAGAGGCCTTAGTCCTGTAGTGCACATAAAATTTGTCTGATGAAGATGTTGATCATAATAATATTGATGATTATGATAATGATGTACTGCAGCCGAAGCATGGGTCATAAATGTAACCAAGTTCGTCGTTGGTGAGCATCCTGATTCAAAGCGACGCTGTTCATCTATTAAGAAGTACTGACTCTTGGGCGTGTTGGTAATCCATTACTCAAGGAAAAGTGGCGCAAACGAACAGGCACGAGCTCGTCCATGTTTTGTATCTCTCCCTTTTCGTTTGTGCCATTCTTCATGGAGTCATCTACTGAAATATTAGCACTAACAAAAGCAGGGAATGTAATACAGATTCAATCATATAAGACGGAGCACAGAGGATAGATATGGGCCGGTAGTCGGTAAGTGCTGATTTAGCGCCCGCATGATGTACGGGCACTACCCGTGCTACCATCCAAGCACTAGCTATGTACTAAACTTTGGGGAAATATTGAAGATGCGTGTGATAACGGGGACAAGTATGCGCTCATTTGTTTTAAGCAGTGCGGGAGGAATACCATCAGCACTTCAAGAAAAGGAAGGATTCAGGCGCTTCAGATACAAGTTTGAAAACAAGATCTTCATTTGAGTCATAGCGTGCACGCCGTAGCAGAGTGAGAGGGAAGGTTACTCGAAGTACAGATATCTCTTCCGCCAAATACAGAGCAGAAATGTTCTGCAAAGATAGAAAAGGAGGAAAGGCAGACGCTGTGTTCGCGACAACGCCACCATTTTCATCAGCAAGACGTACATCTGCAGCAATCTTTCCATAAGAATGAAGAGAGAGCACGTAGCGAGGGCCCCCGCCTCCTCGTTGATCTCGCACGGTTGCCGGTTGGGAGCTTGGTGGTTGTAACCCAGGGACGTCAGTATACTGCGGCCCGTCTTTGTGGTAGAGAGGCGCTAGATCTGCGCGGTGAGCTGTGCCTCGGCTATTTCTTCTAGGGTGTTGTGGACGCCGAACTGCACTAGCCGAGCCGTACTCGTGGTCTCCATTAAGCCCAGCGCCGTCTTGTAAGCCCGTCTGATCAGCGTGTTGATCTTGGTCCTGTCAGTGACCTGCGAGTTGAGCTAGGTCGCAACGTAGGCGATGTGACTGATCACGAACTACTGGGCAAGGCGCATGAGACTCTCTTCACGCGTGCCCACCCGTCGTGTCGAGACTCGGTGTTTGAGCCGGATGGCGTCCATTGCCTTGGTGGTAAGTTTGTTGATGATCTCGTCGTCGCGGCCGCTCTTGTTTAGCAGCAGGCCCAGGACCCTGATCTTGGGCACCTCGGGGATGCGTTGCCCCGATGCAGTCACGATCTTGATGTGATAGCACTCCCGAGGGGGAGCGCGTTTTCGTCCCGGTAGTAGCCGTGTCAAGACGAACAGCTCGGATTTGGCGGGCGACCACATTAGGCCGGTGCCATCAAGGCTCGATGGCTGTAACCACCGCTGGCAGGTGTTGCTCGATGCTGGCGTCGGTGATGCCGGCCGGCCACAGGGTAATGCCGTCGACATAGATCGTATGCCGGACGCCGGTCACCACTATACTGCCCTCGCTGCCCCGATCATGAGGAGGTTGAAGAGCAACGGTGAGATGACCGAACCTTGCGGGGTACCCGTGCTGCCGAGCTTGCGTTTGGGGGAGCTTGAGGTCTCCGGCGTGCAGTTCCACCATGCAGTTGGTCAAGAAGTCTTGGACGTAATTGTAGCTCGTTACCCCCATGTTGAGTCTTGATACTTGTGCTAAATGGCTGAGTGTTTGACGTTGTCGAGTGCGCTTTGTAAATCAAGCCTCAGAATTACTTTACTGTCGCATATCTTGTTGTTGATGATTTCTTGTTTCAGTTGTAGCATGGCATCTTGCGTGCTGAGTTTGTGCCGGAAGCCGGTCATCGTGTCCAGATAGAGGCCTTCCCTCTCCAGGTATTCCTGCCACCGGTTGGGTACCACGTGCTCCAGCACCTTGTCCACGCAGGACGTGAGTGAGATGGGACGGGACGCAGGTTGCCCATGTCCGGTGCGATGTCCGATGTCCAGGCAAGGCGTGCAGACACGGACACAAGAGAAGTGGACAACACGAACGCCGTATCATAGTTACCGTGATTTTTTGTATACATTCGCATAGATGACGGACCGCCGTCCCGAGGAGCCGGAGGAAACTAGACGCGTGATGTCTCGACGGGACCGCCACCATGGAAGAAAGGAAAGAAATTAGGTACGCAAGCGCTTGAAACGCGTACAAAGAGAAGGCGATGCGAGCGTAGACAAGGCCGACAAGGTAAAAGCGTAGTGCATGTTTCTATGCAAAAAAGAGGTAAGGCGTGCAAACATGGACACAAGAGAAAAGAAGTGGACAACATGAACGCCGTGTTGGTCTTATGCTCGAGGCATAGCCTATCAATAATGGTGGAAGTGCGTGCGTGGGTCAGCCTTCGATTACCTTGCACGGGAAGAGATCAAGTGCCTTAACAGTTATCTCTCACGTAGACTGGCACAAGTACCAGACTGACACGTGGTGCTACCATTCCAGAGCATGCGGCGATGAGTTTTGTGTCTTCTTGCTTTTCTCACCTCAGTGCTTCCTTCACTTGATAAGTTCATAACTTTGTTCAAAATTCTGTGTAACCTCTGTGTCGTGTGCTAAACAGCTTCGCTGCTCATCCACGTTCGAGTTTAATGGCCCATGATTTTTTTTAACTTTTGAGTGTTTGAAGTGTCTCTGTATGTGTTATCTAGTGATCTCGTGTTAAGGGTCTTCAATACTTAGATTTGTTCGATTCACCAGAAGACCTAGGCGAGCGGGAGCCTGTGGGCCAAGTGGACCTGCCCGAGTCTGAATCTGGTGTGCGAATCCTAGCGAGCCCGGCTTAGTAGAATTTCGGTGAGTCAGAGCCCGAGTGAAGCGCTAAACAAGGAATATAATTTATGAGTGGGTCTGAGCAAGTTTCTTCCTTTCATTTATTTTTTAATTCGCTGGACTTTCGTTTATTTGCCACATATGTCTGCAGTTTCATGTTAATATTTTACGTAGGAAGACGCAGACGAGAAGCTATATACAGATATATTCACGAAAAAATACGCCCCGCTTGGCCAAGAGGCAACAGCTTGTGCTAGCCTCTAATCTTCGCCGTCGTCTTCACACTACTGTACTCTCCGTCATCGTAAATACTGGTCTGTAGCACTATCCTCGGCGGCAAAAGCACCGTCCCAGAGCAGCTAAAGGCCAGGCTCGCGAGCACTTTAATAGGCATGGAGCCTACTGCCGTCTACGACATAACTCGATGTCAGAGTAGAGGGTGAGGTTGAATTGACAGGAGCAATTTCGTACGTCATTGGCGTCACATGCTGCGGCACGCGGTAGGTCCCCGTGTATTGCGAAAGAAGTTTCTCTGAAAGTCCCACCTGACGAGAGGGCAACCACAAAAGCACGAGCGCACCAGACGGAAACTGTGTCACGATGTCGGGCGTTGTACTACAGACGCTTCTGAGTGGTTTGCGAGGCCGACAGTCTAGTACGGGTAAACTGATGGGCATGGTCGGTTAGGGCGATGGCCTCGCGCGCATACTCGCTTGCTGCGGTGTGAAGGACGAACTCCGAATGAGCTCCGGCTCCTGGAACACCTCACAGCTGATCTTTTGTTTCTACAACGTGCTTACCACCACCAGTCGACGGATCTTAACGGGTGAAATCTTTTGAGACCAAGATCTGCCAGATCCGGTGAGACCTCGGCCCTTGGACATTTCGAGGCGAGCAGGCCGCAGCGCTAGGCCTAACGTAGGCGCCGCAATTACGGCGCTACAGCATCGCGTGCCGCACATGCCCACTGCACTGCTACCGTGACGATGGCTGCCCGAGACCCCCTGCCTGCTGCAGCATTGGATGAAACCACACCAGCCGCCGCTATGGATCAAGAACCGACTCAAGACAATGAAGACGGGGCTTGGTTTCTCGTGGCCCGAAAGCGCAAGAAACAGGTCCAAGCTACGTTGAGCTTACCACCCAACACCGAACCCGCACAGCAGGACCACCTACATCTGACATTGCGCAATAAGAGCTCGAAGCTGCCCCCGCTACCGCTCGACGACTTGAAAGTGGTCTTCCGACCGAGAGATGGACTGAATCTCGGTGAGTGGCCGCAGCACTCTATAGCCAGAGCTATAGGCACAGCGGCTCAATTAAACGAGAGCACGCTCCACCAGCTAACCATCCGCATACGCCGAGAGCAGAACGTCGCAGTGGTCAGCACACCGGACGAAGAACTAGCGGCAAGACTGCAGCTGATCAAGTCTATATGCCTGGAAAACAAGCAGTACGAGGTTCAGGCCTATGTGGCTGCTCCGGATGCTTCCTGCAAAGGAGTCGTCTCCGGCATAGAAAAGAACACAACCCCGACAACGCTGATGACAAATATCCGATCACCGATGACTCAGGTCCTGTATGCAAGAATGATGGGAAATTCAGCCACGGCCATCATCACGTTCTCTGGCATTCGGGTTCCCCGTTACATCTACTATTACGGAGCAGAATACCGGTGCTACATTCATAAACCCCGACAGCAGCTGTGCAGCGTGTGCCTCTCCACGGGTCATCGAGCAGATGTTTGCCCAACCCCGGATAAACCCCGGTGTGCTGCGTGCGGAACTTCCAACCCTTCCGAAGGACATGATTGCACGCTGAAATGTTTTCATTGTGGTGGTGAGCACCCCGCCACTGACTCTCGATGTCCTGTTAGGCAACGCAAACCCTTTAACAAGAGCCACGTGTTCCGAGAGCAGCAGAAAATGGCGGAGCAACAACTCCAGCAAGACAAGTCCAGCAAGGTAACGACATTCAACGATGCGGCACCTGCGACTACTGATGCAACACGTGGTCGTCCTCGCTACCGATCCCGGGGACACAGCCAGTCCCAAAGTCGCAGTAGGTCCAGGGTCCGCAGGCCGTCCAAGGACCAGAAACAACCACGTGGTCGAAGCCGATCTGGGAGCCGCAGCCTGACGCAGCAGAAACAGCCACCGAAGGAACCTCAGGCCGCGTGGATGAAAACGCCCGACCATCTCACCAGGAAGGCGACAGCGGTGAGTTGGTCAGCGCAGTTTCCCCCTCTTTCCTCCTCCCTTCCTTCACCTCCGTCCGCACAGCAAACAAACAAACAAAACAAACTGTCTCCCACAGCGACGCTTTCACTCACCCAGACACACACACTCGCACCTGAGAAACTCCCTCACAATTCCTGCCCCAAACAAGAAGTGTGCGAAATGATAGAGGAAATGGTGACTGTTTTAAGAGTGGAGATGCAAAAAATGAAGGAAGAGATCATGGCTGATGTCAAGCACATGCTACAACAGGTCATACAACAAGCCATGACTGACATGAAACAATTCATCAGAGCAACATTTAGCTCAACTTTCAGCCATCAAAACGACTCACTTCCATATGACAGTAACGCCACTAGAGAACCAAGAAGGTCACACCCTTATACCCGTCCGGCTCGTACAACAACACCTGCCCTCACCAGTGAGGCGGTATCAACCAATCATGGCCAGCAAACCTAAGAGGCGCACTACCACCACCTTCCGGGTGTGGCATCGGAATCGTAGAGGGTACCAAAGGAAGAAGGGTTCCCTCACACAGTTCCTAGCCACACGTCCTCACCCACCAGACGTTATAGCACTTCAAGAAGTACATTGCACTCCCACACTCAGCGGATACAATGCATACAACGACAAGCATGACACCACCAAACAACCACTAGCTGCCACCCTTGTGTCCAAACAAATCACAGTGATCGAGCACACGCTCGACAGCTCCCACATTCCGCATGTGCTCTCAGAAATTGTACCTAGGAATCGATATGAAACCAGCTTGTTTTTGCTTAATATCTACAGTGCACCCAAATCGCGACGAGACGACTTCGGACAGCTTTTTTCGGCCGCCAGTAAACAAGCGAAAACATTGATTATTTTGGGAGATTTCAATGCATCCCACCCAGCCTGGGGGTACCAAACAGAAACTCTAAAAGGCCGCCGTCTAGCCCACGCCATGAACCTTCATCAATTCACTCTGCTGACAGAACCTGACAAACCAACCAGACCGGGTAACAGTGTAAGCAGGGATACCTGCCCTGACCTAACAATGGTCAAGGGGTTGACTAAATGCTCCTGGAACAACCTAATGGAGAATCTGGGCAGTGACCACAGCATTCTAGCCACAGACGTCCAACTGGCGGCCATACGCACCCCAGAACGTTCAATTAAAATAACGAACTGGGACACTTTCCGGCGCAACTGAACCAAATCTGAACAACACGACCCGCCATCTCTACGCGAGTGGACACAACAGGTACAAGCAGATTTTAAAGCAGCCATTAAGCAAATTACTGCAACAACGGAGACACCGGATGTGGACAGACATCTGCTCCATCTCTGGGATGCTCGAAGAGGCCTGACGAAGCGATGGAAGAGGCAGAGGCACAACCGTAGGCTGAAACAAAGAATCGCCCGGATCGCAGCAGAAGCTGAAGAATACGCCACCAGTCTCACTAATAGCAATTGGCACAACCTCTGCGACCGCCTTAATGGCACACTAAGTAGTTCAAAAACGTGGTCTCTCCTCAGAGCACTACTCGACCCAACTCACACAGAAACGCATACAACGAACACAGTCCGCACTATCATCCACGAAGAACAAATGAATGATGACGCGCTCCTCCTAACACTGCAACAAAGATACATTGCTACAGGCCACCGACCGGAGTACAAAGAGTATCCACACGAGGAAGAAACACAATTGGGCGGCGACATTACAGAGACAGAAGTGAGGGCAGCCCTACACGGCATAAGACGAAACACGGCACCCGGAGCAGACGGCATTCACTATGCACTGCTACGCAACCTCGACGACCAGTCCATACGGCAACTCACTGCATACTACAACGACAATTGGCAAAACGGAACGCTTCCACAGGAATGGCGACACGCCGATATCACCTTAATTCCGAAACCCGGGAAACCACTGTCCTTCCAAAATCTCAGGCCCATTTCCTTGACTTCGTGTATTGGCAAACTCTTTGAGCACGTAGTTCTAAATCGCCTCCAGCCTCACCTCGAAGCGAACCAATTCTTTCCCAATACCTTATTCGGCTATCGACCAGGTCTGTCTGCGCAGGACATACTCCTACAACTTAAGGAGGATGTTGTGGATGGTCCAAGTAAAGCTCAAACAAGAGCCATTCTGGCGTTGGACCTCGAAGGAGCCTTCGATAACGTCTCACATGACCTCATTCTAAACAACCTTGCATTCTCCCGATGCGGAAAGCGCACCTATGATTATGTCCGAGCCTTTTTATCTGACCGAACAGCCACCATCGGCCTAGGTGATATTCGGTCGGATATCATAAAACTTTCCGGCAGAGGGACTCCCCAGGGTGCGGTTCTCTCACCCACCCTGTTCAACGTGGCGATGGCAAAGCTACCACCGCTCCTCGACAAACTTCCGAACGTGCAGCACGCCCTGCATGCCGATGATATTACAATCTGGGTGACCACAGGGTCATACGGCGCCATTCAAGACGCACTACAGGAAGCCGTAAACATAGTTCAAGATTTTGCAACAGCCGGAGGACTCACATGCGCAGCTGAGAAGTCGGAGCTCCTGTTTGTACTCAAAAAACGGAACAAGGCCGATATTCCACCAGCCATCACATTGCATCTCAATGGCAACGTTATTCCAAGGGTAGACAGACTACGTGTACTAGGACTTCACATACAACACAACGGGAAGGCCACACATACCCTACACGTGCTCCGCCAACAAGTTACCCAAATAACGCACATGATAAAGCACATTACAAACCGCCGACAAGGACTGAAAGAAAAAGACGTACTCCCAATCATGCAAGCCCCCATAATTAGCCGATTAACCTACCACCTCCCCTATCATAATCTGACTCAGACTGAGATGCACCAGATGGACACCCTCCTCCGTACGGCACTAAAGGCAGCGCTGGGACTACCCCAACATGCGTCTACGCAGCTCCTACTACGGCTGGGGGTGCACAACACCATCCGCGAACTAGTTGAAAGTCATTTTAACAGCCAATTGCAACGTCTGCAACGAACAATGCAAGGGTGCCACATTCTATCCCGGCTAGGATACCAAATACCAAGAACACCACAACAGGAAAACCGCACACTTCTTCCGCTTAGCATTCGCAACAAAATTCACGTGGCCCCAATTCTCCGGAATATGCACCCTGAACATCATAAAGGTCGACGAAGGGCAAGAGCACAAGCCCTGGCTCGCCTATTTGGCGATGACAAATCAAACACTCCAGTCCTATACACCGACGTGGCCCGCTACCCACAGAAACGCGCCCTATGTCTGGTCGTACTAGATAGTGCAGACATTCTGAGAGCTTTGGCCACGCTCAACACTGCGGACAGTGGCACGGCGGAAGAGGCTGCTATTGCCCTAGCCATCGTACACGCTTCAACCATGCCGGCGCCGGATGGACCTATCACAGTGGTCACTGATTCTCAGATCGCCTGCAGGAGTTTGGCACAAGGAAAGGTGACACCCTACACACACCGCATCCTTACATCATTGCACCCCACAGCGTTACACAGGGTTCGTGTCGTCTGGACACCTGGACACGCCTCTCTCCATGGTAATGAACGCGCTAATGCGGTAGCCCGAGAGCTCGCTAACCGGGTGCCATTGGAAGAGCTGTCCAACCCAGGCGACGCACCGACAGAACCAATGAACTACACTGAAACTCTACAATATTACAGAGACACCAGGAGACACTTCCCTCCACCACATAATTCCCTTAATCGAGAAGATGCCGTCGCGTGGCGACAGCTTCAAACTAATTCATTTCCCTTCCTCTTTTATCTTCACCTCTTCCACCCCACACATTATCCCTCATACTGTCCCTATTGTGGAGCAAAACCCACAGTATACCATTGCATCTGGGAGTGCCCACACCCTCCGGGCTACTCCCCTATTCCTTCACCTTCCCCTTCTTCCTGGGAGACTGCGCTGACCAGCTCAGACCCGCAAGAGCAGTGACGGCTGATCCGGCGGGCACGCTGAGTGGCGCGAGCCAATGGGGCCCTGAACTAAGGGCTCCACCCTGCGAGGAAGTCGCCCAAACTGATGATAAATAAATGTTCTCTCTCTCTCTCTCTCTCTCTCTCTCTCGCTTGCTTGCTGCGGTCACAGCATGAGGAAGGGCCGTATCAAGGGGCAAGGTGGGTTCGCGACCGTACGATAGATAAAATGGCGAAAATCCGGCGGTGTCGTGCCTAGAAGAATTGTGCGCAAATGTGACGTCAGGAATGCCAATGTACCAGTCATGGTGGTCCTTCGAAACCTACATCGACAGCCTATCTCTGAGGGTATGGTTTAACCGCTCCGTCAGCCTAATGGTTTGAGGATGGTATGAGGTGGTCAGCTTGTGTTTAATGGAGCAGGAGCGCACAATGTCGGCGGTAACTTTCGACAAGAAGTTATCACCATGGTCATTAAGCAGCTCTTTCGGTGCGGCATGAAGCAATCCATGCAAGAGAAAGTGTGCGACGTCAGTGGCGTAACTGGTCAAGGGATGGGGGGGAGGGCGAGAGCCCGCGTGATGGCGAGTCAGGTGGCGTACTCAGTTGCAACGGCTACGCATTTGTTCCCAGAAGATGACGTGGGGAAGGGGCCGATAAGGTCTAATCCAACACGAAAGAACGGTTCCACAGGGACGGAGATCGGCTGGAGATGACCGGCTGGTAGCACCTGAGGCGTTTTCCGACGCTGGGAGGAATTACAGGCAGGACCATAGCATCGGACGCAGCGAGCGAGACCGGGTCAATAGAAGCGGCGGCTGACATGGTCGTACGTCCGAGTTACCCAAAGGTGTCCTGCAGTGGGTGCGTCATGGAACTCAAAGATCACAGTCCAGCGTAGATATTTGGGCACGACAAGATCAGATCCGCCAGGAACGAAGTTCCTTCGGTACACAATGCCACCCTGGAGGAAACATCGCCGACGGAGGCTTCGGTAGGTGTAGAGTGCAGATACTCGATGAGTGCTCGCAGCGATAGGTCCCGGTACTGCTGATCGGCGCTGTTAGCGAAGGCAGGCACAGGGAAAATGCCGCTGGCAGTACTACTGTCGGCGTCTTCAGGCTTGTCGAGCGGGCAGCAAGACAGCCAGTCAGCGTCAATGTGGAGACGGCAATATTTGTAGATGACAGAATACGAACATTCCTGCAGGCGTAAAGCCCAGCGACCAAGTCTTCCTGCAGGATCTTTCAGTTAGCACAACCAGCAAAGCGCGTCACAGTCCGTGACGACTGAAGAGCGTCGACATGTAACTATGGAGGGGATTTCGCAAGCGCCCTTATTCGCGGTCGCCTTCACCCCAACGCCGACAATTTCGCTCGCCCCAGTCCCGTCGCTCATATTCGCCGACTCCCAAGGGCCGCTCCCGGCCGGAAAGCTAGAAGATGCAGCACCTCGAGGTGACGCTGCATCGCTCTCTACGCCGCGCTTGGACAAGAGGCAACAGCCCGCGCTAGCATCTTGTCGTCGTCGTCGTCTTCACACTACCGACCTCTTCGTCATCCTAAATACTGGCCCGTAATAACATTTTCGCGCTGCGCCGTACGTGAGCTTTTAGAAAACAGGACGGTACAGTAAAACGTCTATAAAGGAGCATTTCGTGCATTCCACTGTGTACATATGACTGCAAATGCAAGGACATGTGTTGATTGCTATCGGAGAAAATCAACACTGGCAAGTATTAAGAATACCTCCGTGTGCTGCCAACTATCGTCTACAATATCTCTGTGAAGGAGCATTTCGTGCATTCCACTGTGTACATATGACTGCAAATGCAAAGGCATGCGTTGATTGCTTTCGGAGAAAGTCAACACTTGCAAGCATTAAGAATACCTGCGTGTGCTGCCAACTATCGTCTACAATATCTCTGTGAAGGAGCCGTGGAGCTAGAAAGAGTAGTGCTGGGAAAGCCCTGCTAGGAAAGAGGAGAAACAAGACGCCACGAGAGATAAAAAGGTAACTTGATCTCATGAATGTAAGATTTATTTATTTATTTATTTAGAGTACCTACAGAGCCCGTGGGACATTAGTGTAGGGGGAATAAAATTGTTCAAAATACGAAGGATACGCATACATAATGAAACGCAGAATGATAACAGCAGTTCCTAAGATTCCAGAGATCCGCAATGGATATGAAAGTATGGGCAAAGAGTATCACGTCTACAAACGGGAACACGCACACACACACACACACACACACGCACGCACGCAATTAAGAAAGAAACATGTTAGGTCGCTACTGCCCTCTTGGAAGTATAAATATTTAAACAAGAGCAAAAAATGAAGAACACAAATGATAAGGCAAAACTTGTGAACGCGTCGCTTTCATTGCTTTCCGTTACTGCCAACGTTCGCGTGACAAGATAATCTAGCTGCCCAGTATCCAATAATAGTCTTTTTTTCTAATATCAAAGACGTGTTCACAGTGCAGCGAGATGACTTGTACCGGAGCGCACAGTGGATACGGAAAAGGAATTCAGGCGCGGAGAAGGAGGACGACGCTGTAGGCCGTAGGCGGATCTAGCCTCGCGAGGCAGGCCGACAGTTGCTCCGCCCGAGCACCTTCTTTCCGAAAACATGCAGGTGCGGCGCAACCAATAGGTTCGGTCATAGCAAACGTGGTGACAGTGACGTGTTTTCATCACCTGCACTACGCAAGAACATGACTTTTGACATCATGTGAACTAGTTTCCGTTGCACTTACGATGGAGGAGATGCTAGTTGAAGAGCAAGGAGGAGAGGTCGGCCTTGAGATCGTATCCCTAGCCTGCTACTCCTCACTGAGATAAGTGGAAGTGGGGTGAGGCCGGGATGGAGATAGGTATACGTGGCAGGTGACTCTGACGTAGTACAACGAGCTACAATATACGATATGTTTTCTAATACGCGGATGTGCACTACAATCATGCCTTCCGCGCGGCAGCAATGTGTTCGCACAAAACGTTCCCGCGCAAGCACACTTTGCAGAGTTTTCGCGCCACACGTGTTCCAGAGACAAGCGTCTAAGCGCGCGCGTTTCACATAGAAAGTGCGTCAAATTTTTTTCTGCGGCGCGTTGGTTACGGTGAACTCGTCAACTCCTCCGAAAAGCGCCGCGACTTCTGACGGTGAGCATCGAAATTAAGTGTCCTTCGCTCGGCCGCATGTTGAAGGCACACGCAAAGTACGCGACGCACTAAAGCGCCTGGAGTGTGACAGGCACAGTTATCAGGGTTCCGTTCCGATCTTGTGAAGATATCGCCGAGAGTTGACGTCTAGAAGCCAACTGTTACACATGGCCGCGTTTTCTAGCGGTCAATTTCGAACCCGTTTCGATTCGTCCGATGCGTTTAAGTTTATTCGTTTTGGTTTTGCTTTCTTTCTGTCTTCGCAAGCCGGCAGACGTAATCGTTTCTTCGCGAAAACGCTAGGCCTCGCGAGCGGGGGAAGTGTTTAGAACGCATTGCCTAGAGAAGCAACACCTGCGACCCGAAGGAAGACAACGCGCACAGCCATCCTTTCTTTTCAGAGAGAGAGAGAGAGAGAGAGAGGGAGTTAGCGCGGTCGTCGTCGATTAAGCGCCGTGTCTTCGAGCGCGTCGGGGCCAACCGCGGCGGCGGCGCACCAGCTGGCGTCTTGACTTCCCGCGCCAATTTCCTTCGCCGGCCGCGGCGAATACGTAGGCGCTCTGCACTCGTGGCCTTACGGTTGGCGGGGGACGATCGATGCTTCCCGACGCCGGAGTGGGCTGCCGCGGGAAATAATAATAATAAAAGAAATAGGGACAAGACATCTCGGAAAGAACAGTCGAAAATCGCTCGTCCGCCCTGCCCCCCGATGTTTCGCCCGTCCTCCCAACACGCATCGTTTCTCACGTTGTCGTTTCTTTTTTCTTTATCTTTGTTATAAAATAATACTCTTTGTGGCGGTTGTTTTTGTCTGTTTGTTCTTAATCGCTATGCTTACTTCCCCACCCCCTCTACAGCACCTCTCCCCGACCTCCGGGTTTCCTTTTTGGCTCTTAGGTTAATTTCTTTGCACCTGTAGTTTCGCTTTTGTACGCGTTCACTCGCCTCTCGTTTTTCAATTTGTTTTCCCTTCCTCGAAGTGAATCCTCTCGGAGAGCTAGCGGGAGGTTGTAAAATTTATTTTTGTCCCCTCACTTTCTTAGTGTTTTATCTTCGTTTGTTTTAACGCGAGGCTCCAAGCTTCAAACATTTTTGCCATTTTGGATCAGTTCATTTTTTCACTTTTGCGTAAAAATTTTCGTACGCCACCGGCTTACCGAGGGCATACGAGGCTAACATCTGTCTCACTGCGAAGTATATATATATATATATATATATATATATATATATATATATATATATATATATATATATATATATATATATATATATATATATATATATATATATACATATATATATATATATATATATATATATATATATATATATATATATATATATATATATATATATATATTGCGCAGTAACATTTATTCTTCTATTGAAATTTTCTTTATTCAAGGTGTGGCCCGCATTGACGTTTGTCGTCACTTTATTTTTTCATCCTCTTTAGCGTATTGCCTCTACTTTGCTTCATCCTGCTTTTTTACGAAGAAGCATGTTCCCTAATTGAAGCCGACTTCTCGCCTTCTGGTATTACGCGGATTTGTTCGGCGCTGAGTCATTTTTCCTTGTTTCTTGTTTTCACGCGATTTCAGGCTAGAACATTTAGGTCATTTCTTTCTTTAGTCTATATCTGCGTGAAATTTCCTACCTTGCAAAATCTCTCTCGAATTTCATGTATTTAGCATATTGCTCGTCTTGTTGCGTATTCTTATTTTTTCTGTAAAGGGCGAAAGAGGGCACGAACACGAAAATTTGCGCGTACCGCTTGAGTGCCTTAATAGAACGCCTGCAAGAAACACAAAACAAAACAAAGAAGCACAGTCGCCGTGAAGCAGACGTATGGGGAAACGAGAATAATATGAATAATGGAAACAAGAGGTGGGCGGCGACTCTGCGACGAAAAAGACGATAGAAAAACGAAATAAAATAAAAACGCACGAAAGAATCTTACTAATGCAGTCGCAGGAACGGCAACTTATTTCTTTCCGCCCCCCCACCCCACGACCTTCTTTCAACCATCACCATGACTTTGCTTCCTTCCTTTCTTTCTTCTTTCTCCGTGATTTAAATTTTCAGCCATTGTCACCGTGCAGCCACCACCTCGCAGCTTCTCCTGGAGTTCAGGCCTTCTTTATTTATATATTTATTATTATTATTTTTTGAAGATCGCAGGGCGAAATACATCGCATATTCCTCGTGTATGTTTAACGCTGGCACGCGGTGTTTCGGCCGAGATAATTTCCGCCGACTCCTGCCCGGGCAGGGCATTTTCTTGATCCTACTAACAGCGCTTTAGAGGAGCTCGATGCGGCCCCTGCCTACTTGATTATCATACTTGCCGGTTCGACGGAAAAGGAGGCGAAATCGGTGAAAGCCGAGGGTACAGGAACGCGTCTCTTCGAAAGTGTCCGATACAGCAAGGAAGCCGACGTGCTCAGGTTGAGAAGGAGGGGAAAAAAAGAAATCTGCTGCCGACGCGAGAGAGAGAGGGCGTGCCTGTCGCGCGAGCAGACGTTAATTTCTGAGAACTTCTGCTTGAAAGGCACTTCCAGGTTGTAGTTTTTTTTTCGACCCCGGGCTAGAAAGCTGTCCTCTCAGCAGCTCCGCCTGGTTTTCTTCATTTCTTTTTTGCGTATTGAACGTGCGACGTTCACCAGGTTATCTTATTACTCGTTTTCCTATGGCGAAAAGCATGCAGTCGAACAAAACGTCGCAAAAAAGAAAAAAAAATGAAGAAAAAGGTTAAAATCAAGCGCACAAATTATTACATGCCTCGCTTTGTTATTTGTCATTTCCTATGGAAAGGAATATGCGATGAAACGAAAGATAACGAAACGAAAAGTTTGTGCCTTTCATACATCAGATTTGTTTTTGTTTCTTCGCTTTTTACAATTATTTGTGGTTCCAAGAACAAATTTACCAGGCCTGGCGCTACGCATCACTGTGCTAAAGCCATAGCAAAATAACAATGCATACCCGCGATACACTTTAAAAGAAATGGCCAAGGTTAAAAAGAAAGATGTCTGATTTTTGTCTTGATTAGTGCCAGCGTGACATACGCATCGCGACGGCGCACTTCGCTGTCGGCAACATATTGAGCAGCCGTAAATTAATTTTCCTTCTGCTCCGAAGATTGTCGCATTGATATAACTTATTCAGAAAACAGGCTATATAAAGTGATCCTCCCGCTTACTTTCACCGTTGAGATCAGCGCGATGTTTGCAAAGAAATGCAATACAATAGAATAACAGAGAAAACGTTTTCGATAACTCAGAGCACGTAAAGTAGTGCAAGTCTCTTGAAGAGCGGAGATGATGTTACGCGATCTAAACAACTTTTAACACCCTTTGGTGCTCATCTTGTCCCCAAGGGTAGTCGTCATCAACATTTCGTATACTTCTTTTTTATATATTTTACTGTGAGCGACGCTATCTGACGCTATGTGCATGCCGGCCAAGACCTGATATTACCGGAGAGCGTGGCGCAAAAGGAAAAGCACGAAGGACAGACGACGACTGAAGTCGTAAAAAGTGTGGTAAAAAGTGTGCAAGCGTTATCGCGCAATTTGTGTGCCTGGCACATACGTGCCCATCAAGGAATGTTCCTCGTATTTACAACTCGAAAATCAAGCTCCATATTTATCGACATAAGGTTTGCTGTCATTTGGTGCGTGCCGGTTGGTCAGGTGCAGGTCCAGTATGGCAGACCTGCGCAATTTCGTTGAAGCGCGCGGAATGTAACGCCGCTATGGGCACCAATGGAGGTGCAATTGTAAAGAGGACGGCATTGCTTGGCTCACCAGACCAAAGTCGCCAAGCAGGAAGGCCCAAGTTCGGCGAAACCCATGATCTTCGCGCGCTCCGGTGACGTCCTCTGATGAATTAACTAATCATAGAGACATGACATATAGTCCCCGGGGATCCTGTAGTTTTATTGGCTAACATCACTTCGACATCATGGGCGGCCGGTGAAGACGAACTCACTTGGTGAAACCACGGGGCACCTTCTTTCATTTGCTTATCGATAAGTTCGACCGAGTGGATATGCCATGCAAGAAACTTTGCTAAGTTTTGTAAGCATGTCTTGAAATGAGTGAAATGTAAAATTAATGTGTTTAGCGATGACCTGTAATAAATGAACATAACGTTTTTACCGCTATAGAACGCGATGGTTGCGACGACACAGTGTGACCCCCCCCCCCTCCCGCCTGCGCACTTCTTGCCTTGGGGAGTGAAAATTTTCGTTCTCAAGAATTCACTCGATGGAGGAGATCCGCCCACGAAAGCGCAGGTGGTACGTGGGTGCTTGGCGGAATCTGCGAATAGTGAGACATTCACCTTGGCATGCAGCACTGCTGACTGCGCTGACGCGTTGGAATGTTTGAACGCGCTTTGCCTAGGCTAAAAGTACGGCTGGTATGTCTAGGCTTTAGCTCGGGAGCTCCCATCGTTTTTCTTATACTCCCCAATGCGTGAATTTGAGCTGCGCTCAAATTTCACGCATTGGGAAGTATCGCAATCGTTTGCGAAGTTTTTTTGCTATGACTTTGTCAAAAAGCTTGTAAACATTGTACACTCTGTTTCACATACACTATGATTTCGTAGAGTAAACTTGTCCACTGGATACTAACAGATGCAGGTTACCGAACTGCGCTACATTTTTCGGTGCAGAGTTATAAACATTGAAACGGTTACGCCGCGGACGCATGCACTGTCAAGAGCCACAGAACTCGCTTATGAGAGAGAGCGAGAGAGAGCGAGAGAGAGAGAGAGAGAGAGAGAGAGAGAGAGAGAGAGAGAGAGAGAGAGAGAGAGAGAGAAGCAACTTTATTTGACCAAGGGATTCGGGCACGTAGGTCACAGGGTGCGATCCTACGGCACTACACGTTTGTGAGTTCATGGAGTTCCATGATGTCGGTGGCCCGGTCAGTGGCGATCTGCTGCCTGGCGAGTTCCGTCTTGTGAGCTTCTCCCGGCCAAGTCAGCGCGTCGAGACGCATCCGGCGTTTCGATTTGGCCACCTCGACAGGCTGGACCGCTGCGATTAGTAGTGATTGTGCGTGTTCCCAGAGTCTTCTGCTCTTGGAAAAGTATTGATTGCTCTGAAGTTTAGGACAATGAAGGCAGATAACGCGTAATAACCCAACTCGCAAGAACGTCTGAAGCCACAAGCACAAAGAACAGACAAATCCATGTGCTTCCAATCAGTCCCATAGTGGCTGAACGATTGCAGTGCCAGAGTTCCCTTTAGTGATTATTGTAGGAAACTCTACGGTCGCTAGAACCTTCCAGTGGGCGGAACTCGGGCTTTCCAGCATCGCCTTCTTTCTTTTACTGTGAGGCAAACCAAACAAATTTTCTGACGTCGCTATTACCGTGATGTTCAGTATATAGTTAGGTATATGTATGCTATATGTATTGCCATGCTATATGCCATGCTGTATATGCGGCCTATATATTACAACACCATTCTATCACTAACGTTGCTCATGCCAGCTCTTCCATTCACGACAGAGTTATTCATCACAATTTGGAGAATGACAGCCCGCAAAAAACGTTCATGAAACAAAACACGGACAACGCATGTCTTTCATCTTAAATCTTCTCAGACTTAACTATTATTGCGCGAAACAATAACATTACTCAAACCTTAACATTGTGTAGTTTTATTGGCGCGGCTGTGCACTACCTTCGGGATCGACCCAGAAAAGAAGTTTTTGAAACATACCCGATACGGGAAATGGGTGGTAAGGTCGCTAAGAAAGACATTCGTGTTAATTAATGCCCATAAATGAAATTGTCCGCTGGCAGAATTCAAACGGAGGACTCCTAGCGCAACAGCTCGTTTTTTACTTAGCTTACGTTTACTTCAATTCATGCTGCCACTACAGCTACGAGTCTTATACTTCGTGTAATATTCTGACTTGCTACGCATTCATTGCTTCGCCCTTTTGGCAAAACTATGATATCTTTTTTTTCCCTTGCATCTAACTGTTTCCATGTGCCGATCCTGAAGACACTGCAGTTTAAGGCAGCGTCTGAAAGCCCTAGCTTTCGGGAGGGAAGGATGCGAGAGACGTGCGTTCCAAAGAGCCACTTCGGCATGATAGAATCGTGCGTGTGATCGTGGTCTTATGGTTAGAGTACTGGGCCGGTCTACTAGAAGACAGGTATTGTATCCCACCGTCGGTCACACATTTTGTTATAGTATTATAGACATACTTCACCCACGTTGGAGGTATCTAACAGAAAACTCGAGGTGCGAACCGCGTAGGCGGGTGCTGAGCACGAAGTCGTAAATTTGTAATAGACGCGAGGTATACAAATGTCACTTTAATGAGGCGAACAGCGTTCGGCTATTAGCTTGCGTTGACAGTAATCGTCGTTGGCTACTGCCCAGTGTCTTTCCTCTTTGCGAAGTTGCCCGCAATAAAATTTTTTGCTGTGCTTATATTATCAGATGGTTCCATTCTCGATTTTTTTTGTTTTCTTTTTAATTTTATGCATGTAATTTCGTATTCTTACTTCGTCACGTGTACCATTTGATGCCGTGGGCGAGGTTGCGAAGAAGAAGGAGGAGGAGCGGGAGGAGGATAAACGAGAAGATAAAATGGGATGGTTGAAAGCTGGGCAAGTTTTGCATGTGCAAACCTGCTCAGCATGGCGTCCATTTTCGAACCCAAATAGGGGCCGATTGAAGAGTTGCAAGTGGCCGTGAAAGGAATCCCAATTTGTTTCCCGGAAACACAGTCCGCTGCACGTAGATGTAAACTGATTGCCATGCAGGATTCTCTTGCGTGCGGAAAGCTAATTTATTCGATTTTATTGGTAGATCTCGTTGCGAGCTTTGCTTCCACTGAGCGTTTGTTCCAGGATTGCATAAGCGCATCGAATTCATTTTGTGTGCGTGTGCCCGTGTTTTTTTTATTTTTTATTTCCACTGTTGTGCCATTGTAATACTTAATGAGGGTGCATGCGGACGCTTCTCCGTGCACTAATGTTGTTACAGGACACAGAATGCAATATTGCGTTCTATGTCTGGCAGCTTGTAAATTGCAGCACCCCAGTGGCGTCGCTGCAAAGGACAACAAATTTAAAGCTAGGACTTGCCGTTCTATTGCCTATGTATTGCCGAATGAACTACTGGAACGGTGGAGTAAAACGGAATATGAGTGGGTACCGCATATATTTTGTGACGGTGCTGGGCAGGCCTTGTAGTGCATTGCGCCGATAGCCGGTGGTCTGTTAGATCTTCAGAATGGGTGTGAAGAGAAGGGAAGCGCAATCGCAGACAGCAGATAATTAGGTCTCCTAACGAAATTAGAAAATTTGCCACTCTAAAAAGCGGACGTCAGCTGGGGAAAGACAAGGATAAATGAAGATTGCTGGGGTAGGCCTTCGCAGTGCAGTGGACATGGAGAGGTTGATGATCATCATCATCGTTTTTCGTCATATCTTGATGGCAGGGGTGTATTGCTACCAAAACAAAAGAGAAAGGGCAGCGACACGCGCCTAACATGGCGAGGATTAATTTCGACCGCAAATGCGGTTCTCTCACCTTTCGTTATAGCCTTCGCAGCATTTTCGAGTGCACACTTTTTTTTTTCTTAGTTTCGCCGTCGGCGCGGCAGTAATGCGGGCGATCGCCGCACGAGGGCGCGTAATTCGGTTTCCGGGCGTCAGTGCCCGCGAACGCTTCGCGCGTCGAGCCGCACGCGTCCCGCGAGGAATCGAGGCCGTTATGATTAGCGCCGGCGTCGGTGCTATTCGGCTGACGTGTTACGGCACGAAAAACACGAAAACACGCAGCGTGCGCGAAACGACAAATTAGGCTGGCATGGCAGTCGAGCCGAAACACGGCTCAAGAGCCGGAAGAAAAAAAAAAAAGAAGGAATGAAAGAAAGGGCAGGAAATTAATTCTCCCACGCTCGCGATCAGTTCGCTCCATGACGCTTCGGCGCTTTAGGGAATCGGTCACACAGAAGAAAGAAAGAAAGGAAGAGAGAAAGAAGGAAAGAACGCACCTGTCGCCGCGCTGATAAAACACCTTCTCGCCGGCCTCTCCCCATCGACGCGCGATGGTAAAGGTGAGAGGCCGCGAGAGTAGCGCGTGCGGGCCCCACTTTTCCCGCCTTTTATTCGACCTGCGCGTGTTTATGCAAAGCGCTGGGCGGACGCGTGCTGGCGGCGAAATTAGCGGCCGGGGTTATAAGCTGCGCGTGCTTCGCAGCGCGTGTTCACCGCCCAGCAGGGCCGTAGCGAAGCGCGGACGCGCCCGATCATGATGAGGTGATTAGCCTCACAATGGGTTCCGCCGAGGAAAAGCAAGGCGCGATTTTCAGCGGCCGCGTATGCCTCCGCTTGACTGCTTTTACTCTAGTTTTCTTCTTTCTTCTTCTTGCGCTTCGCTAAAGGGTATAGGGAATCGGAAGAAGCCTGGGCACTTCTTCCTAGGGGCCACCGAGATCAGGGGTTGAGAGAGGCAGCTGATGTGTGAGTAAGCGAACACCTGCAACTGTTTCTCCGAGCCCGCTGATGGCCCTCGGTGACGATGGAAGGAACGAGCATCATAAAGGAGATTTATGGGTAATGGGGTGGTGAGGCGGGAACATTTCTCGTCTGACGGCGCCAAGGCATCTCTGCCGTCTTTATGCACGTGGCGTTGCAGATTTAGTCTTGCCATCACGTCCTCACTCAAAGCATTTTAGGACGAGAAGAGCATCAATACGTACCTATAAACAAAGTTAGGGCCGCGTCTGAAGACTATGTGTGAGCTATGCGCAAATCTTGGCGTCATGGCGTGCATGGTGTGATGATTACAGGTTGATTTCGATCCAAGTTTTGATGCACGAAGATTGGCGGACGGCGCGAACGAAAAGCGGAAGTTATTTCACTCGATACAGATTCGGGCTCCCCGTGAAAGAATACTCTGTGTGAGACACAGGAAACATTCGAAGACCTTGCGAGAAAGCAGTCAGCCATTTACGCGTACACCATAGCTGTACATTTCACGAAAAGCACAGACGCAAAGCGCATGCACATAGAAATAATAGCGCACAAAAAAAAACGTAAAAAATAGCACATGCAACACACAGAAAGCATTGCTGTGAAGCGAATAGATCAATGAAAAAAAAGAAGAATGCCTAAAAATTTCTGTAGTCCATTCCACAAAGCGGTATAAACGTTACAAGCTAATTACCTAGAGACCCGACTTCATAATGTAGCCCCAATATTCGGGCCTTGGTAAAGAAAAATCGCAAAACTGGAAGCTCGATTTCACCTACGTTGCCGTAGCACATAAGCACCTGGCAGGCTCCATGGAAGACAGGCCGACCCAGAGTTGGGAACAGGGGGGCTGCCGCATGGAAGAATATTGTAACTTGCATATTGTCACGTTGTAGTGATGGTGAACAACCATAGCGGTGCAATGCAAGTCACGAAACTAATCGTTTAGTGGGCGAACCTGTGCTCAGCGAAACGAGTAACACTCAGTAGTACGACAGCGGCGAGCACACTCGTAGATCGTCGAGAATCTGATCTACGGATCCGACGCGTCGGCTATTTATAAGTGGCTCAATGATTCTTCCAGCGTAATCGCCGGTGCTGGCGTAAGTTCTACAGTGTGCGTCCGCTATATTCGTGTCGCTCACAGAATTTGATTACACCAGGCTCAGCGACGACATAGGCAATAGACAGAACCATCGATGACGTTCGAGAAAAACTACGATAAGGAAAGGCCCACCTTGCGCTGAGCGATTATCTTTAACATTCATTACCCGGTGAAACGTCGTCACCGGATAAAGGCAAACAAGCATGCATGCCAATGTAGTACGCATTTTAACACTTGTTCATAACCGCGTTTTTTAACTTTACAGTCGCATACGTACACCTTAATGCAAATTTGGTAATGAAGTTCCCTCCAAGCAGGTTGGTCAGCTCGAGGATGCGCGACGATTGGTTTGGAGCTTGGCACACTGGCACCACGAATAAAACTATATGTCATGATATGTTCATCAAATGTTCATTCAAAAATTTCTACGTTCCAAAGCTTTTATTTCGTGTTTAAAGTACGTGGTGCATAGTATACTTACAAAAGTTATTGTTATAGTTGTTAAAGTTGTAGCAATTTGCATTCGTGGTGCGCATGTGCCAAGCTCCGAGCCAACCATCGCGCAGCTCCGATATGGTCAAGCTGCTTGTCCGGAACTTCATTACGGCGCCATGGCGCTCTCGAGTGCAGGGAGGGAGGGAGCCGGTGAGGAGGCCCAGGTGGCGTGCCTGAGCAGGGGGAGGCTGATTTATCAGAATAAATTAAATATACGCCGGAATAATTTATGAAATATAATTTATTTTAAATGTCGCCACTGGATAGGACAGCCCTCAGTCCAAGACTACGCTGGTTAACTTTTTCGAGAGGATTTGGGCGTAGTTCCCTTGGTAGAATTGGTCGTGCTGGCTGGCTTCTGTCGCGAACTAGGCGGTACTGTACAATGGGGAAGTCAAGGCCCAATACTGTGGGTGGGGCAAGGGGAAAGGGTTGGCATACATATGGCATAAAGTGCTTAATGAGAGAGAAAAACAGAGAAAGAGATAACCATTGTTTCTTAATGATTATCTGTCGGAGTCATTGCTGTAGGAGCCTAACTGGGCTCCCGGTCTTGGTGGGTGGATGGATTTGGACCTATAGACGCGTTTTTATGTCGAGGTGTACTTTCTGTGAGAGGCACCGAGAGCGAGGTTGAAACGTCATCGAATGTTAAGTTGATTATCGATTACCTGCGGTGGAACCGACCCATTGCGAACTTCATGCAGGGCAGCTCGGAAAAAAATGCAACGGGGGACACTGAAATAAGCAAAGTTTTTATAATGTAGCGATCTATTGCCGCATCACTGAAATTTGCGGCAGATGTACGCCGACAAGAATGGCTTGGCAAGGACGGGATACGAGCGTGCGCGACCATGAGATCGCTTTAAAGCCGCGCGTCCGGTATGGTGGCATGACTTGTTATCTGCCTCGTAGTGGCTGTGTCAAACCATTGAGTCAGAAGAGCGCCTGCGGCACCGGTTGCCCATCGGTGCAGCCTTTGCGATGCGGTCCTGCTGTGTCTCCCTTTACAGCGTAAGCTGTTATGGGCTCATTCCAATAGCGGTTTTGGTTGGCGACAGTGTCCGCCGCTGCCGCTGCCTCCGGTGTCTGGTGTCCGTAGCAGCTATCGCCGGTAATTGGGAAAAAACTGCCCAGTTCCCACCGGAATCGAGCCCGGGCCCGCTGCGTGGGATTCAGCTACTCTACCATTTCCTGTTTTTTTTTTAAAGATGGAATTTATTACGATGGAAGATGTTGCTTTGTGTGACGTTTTCTCTGTATGTACTCCTCGTATTCCTGTGATGGCTTATCACCACTTGGTGCTCATAATATTGTAAATTGTTCCTGCATATACACAATTCTATTCATTGTAATAAAGAGGTACGCCAGCCTTTGATAGCACGCAGGGGAAATATAGCCTATAAGCGCGTTTTAGGGCGCGAGGAGCGACGCGATACATGTGCGCCGCGAAGCATTGATACGTGCACATTTTGCGTAGCAGTTGCATATTAGTACACCAGGTAGAACGTCATGTAGTAGACGCACATGTAGCGGCACAAGGCAGCTAGAGGAGGTTTGAGCAAGAAAAAGAATTTTAAGGAGATGCGTACGAGAATGCTACAGAAAAAATATATTGTGTACCTGATTCAATCAAGCTGGCTGGCTGGCTAGCTATATCACCGCCCGTTTAAAAGGGCATGCCGATAAACCATTATCATCACCATCATTAGCATCGTATCGCGCGGCTTGTCAAATAAGGCTGGCTAGGTGACTATGCCACCGTCGCGTTTCAAAGGGGATGACAACAAACCACCATGATCATTACCATCATCAACAGCAACGTACCGCGCCACGAGTCAAAGGATGTGACATGTGCAGTACGTAGTCTGCGTACCTGTGTTCACTCTTCGGTACACGTTATCACGCCTCCTCGCAAGGTACGAACTACTGCTGAAGAAGCGAATCGTATAGAGCTACGCGCTCGGCTGCAACAAGGCAACATCGGGCTAGGCAGACCGCTGTGCAGGGAGCACGACAAGCCGCAGCTCTCCGTCGATGTCGGGCGGGCAGTTCGGATCATTCTCGTGAAAACTACGCAATGTTAGATATGGAGCTGTTTCCTGCGCCTACTTCGAGTTCCTCCGGACCACATCGAATCGCAGCACATTCCAGAGAAGCCCTCGAGCCAACAAGTTCACGTGCAAACAAGTTCGTACGCCGCCGGTGGAGCCGTGCCACTGGGAGTAGAAGGGGCCCTCGGACAATGGAGCCCAAGCGTCCCCCTTCTCCGCCTTTGAAGAGCGCATTGCAAGTTTGCAAGGCAAGACCGCAGAGAGCCGCCGGGTGTGACACCGCGACACGGGCGCGAACCATTGGCCGAAAATGGCGTCATCTGAGCGGACTCTCCCATTGACCGAACATGACGCGACTTCCAGTCCTCGAAGGGTTTAAAAGGAGCATTCCAGAGAGACCAGAGCATTCCCTGATTGACCTCTCTCGAACTTCTTGCCGTGGGCCGCAGCGTCCCAGTTGCTGCCGGCCCGTAATGACTGTACGACTGTTACTTGACTCTCACCTCTCTGTATATAATGTAAAATAAACCCTCCCAAGTTTGTTTTCATTCCGAAGTCCGTCTTCAACCCCTACAGCGAAGAGACTTCGCCGTGAAGACTCTGTGGTGCGTAGTGGCGAAAGTGGAGCTCCTACTGAGCCGCTCCTCCAGCTTACGCTGTGACCGTGCAGCTTCGTGTGCTGCGCAGGCCTGTGACATTTATTTAGCTTTGTCCCCTCTCAGGTGGATGACAATATCTTGCGTCTATGCGCCACACATGCGTGCGTTGTAGGGCGCATGCGCATACGTACGCCTGCGTGCAGGAACGAACGCGCGCATTGAGTTCACGAAGAAGCAACGAAATAACAGTTAAACAAAAAACGCTGTCTTTTGTTTCTCTGTCGCCTTTTAGTCCCTCGGGGAATGCAGCTCAGGGATAAGACCGGTTGTCATGCTGTTCTTTTGACTCGTACGTTTGTTTGTTTGTTTGCAGAAGAAGCTAGCTTTGCTGCCGATGTAGATATCTGCGAAAGCGACACAATTAATGCTTCTTCAGCCTCCTGGCGCATTTGCATTTTCAAGGCGCGCATCGCCCAGCTGCGAGCTCACTGAGAGATGCTATCTTATTCACAAGTTTCTTCATCTGCATTTTATTTTTTGTTTCTGTTGTTCGTGCGTGACTTTTTCCATGTGTTATCTGCAGACAGGATTTGCACGACGAAGCTGCTGCTGCTGCCGCTTTTCAAACCCCGCGCAAGATGGTTACGGCAAACTTTAAACTTTTGTCGACGAAGAAAACATTGGAGGAAATGTCCTTGCGTTTCTTAGCGGGTGCGAAAGATATCACATCTTGTGCTGACTTGCCACAAAGAAGAACATTTACCTCCCCCCCCCCCCATTCCTACCTTCTATAAAAACAAACAAACAAAGAAAACGAGATAGAGAGAAAGAGAAGAAAAAGAAGAGGCGCCCGACTTCGGCACGCTTCCGCCGCCGTCTTGTAAGGCGGCTGCCCCTCATAAATATAGATTGTGCCGGGAAGCCCACACTGCCTTTTGACGCGGGCGCGCGCGCGGTTGTCTTGCGGCGGGCGCAAACTTTGCTCCTCGTGGAAGTTTCTCGCCGGTCGCGCCTGTTTCCCAGCTTTGTGGGAGCCGACGCCGAAACAAATTTAATGTCGCTCCCGCAACTAAATGTGTTTTCCTCGCAGAGCACTGCCTTTCCAATGGGAAATTCACTTACGAGAGAAAAAGAAATAAGGAGTGCTTTTGTTTGAATTTTTCGTCGGTTTTTAAAAGAAACCTACAATGTAGATTATAATAGAAAGATCAGTCGCGCGGAATGCTAAAGAAATTCACCTAATTGTGCGTTCAAAAGGTTCGTTCTTGAAGTGTGTCGTTATTTTATTAACTTTTTCAGTGCACGAGACAGAAGGAACAATAAATAGGCTAAAAACAATGCCAATGATGTCATTCTTATCTGACATAAACTTTTTTATAAAGAATTCTCACACATTTTTTTATATTAACATAGCATTGGCCAACATACGAAGCGTGGTCTTTATAAGTTATGAGCTCCGTAGCTATATCAAAGACGCAAATGAAGGTCTCGTTATAGTGACAGAAATGTGATTAAGGAATGACATTCGACACCCCGAAATTTTGAGCTCAGACCCAAATTTTGCGCTTCACCGTAGAGGTAGGAAAGACAAGAGAGGAGGGGGTGCTTTCGTCGCTAGCAGAAACACCCTGCCATCATCACTCATTGGCCATGATGATAACATCCAACCTACATGGGTATGCGAGCACGATGCTTCTCTCAAAACAGTCATCGGTATCTGCTGTCGGCCACCTGAAAACGCTCCAGTATTTTGCGAATTGCCGCGTCTTTCACTGGCAGCAATTCAAACAAAATTTCGGGTTCACCTACATTTCTTCTTGGCGATTTTAATTACGGTAACGTTAACTAGGCCGTACTTTCCATACCATCTCACTCACCAAGCAGTGAGCCCAAGGAATTCCTCGAATTAATGATGCAATTTAATTTACAAGTCCCGGCTTGCCCAGCCAGAGGTGATAACACGTTAGACCGTTAACACGTTAGGCTTACGTGCAGCGCCGACGATAACAGGAGCATAACCCTACAGCCCAGCCTCAGTGACGACGCCTTCCTTCACATCGGCCAATCATTAACACTAATAAAAAGACCCCCAACCAATTACAAAAAAAGTGAACTTTGAACGCTTTAACTTGGAGTTTGCTAACTTTTATGAACAATTTCAAGGCTGTTGCCACGAGCGCACTGTAAACGTTAAGTGGGAATTGTACAAGAACGTCATGACTGACCTAAAGAGCAAGTACATTCTTCCTACTCTTGTAAAATTGTACTCTCACAATCAGTCGTTCAACAGGTGCCTAAACTTACTTCTTAACAGAAAGAGACATCTTTACAGGAACGCCTCAATGAGAGACAACACTAATACATGGGATCTATACAAATTATGTGCTATTGAATATATCAAAGAACTAAGGGCTTCTAGAGATACATTCTTTAGTTGTAACTGGCTTTCAAATCAGAGAGAGCACTGGAAGCCGTGGCCGAGTCGTTTAATCGGTCGCACCTATCGTTCCGCGCCATCCTGGCTTTAAAATCAGCGTTCGAGCCCCAGCAAGCATTGGCGTATTCTCCCCCCAAATCGCAACATGATTCCCGCGAACTTGAAGACAGTTTTGACAAGCCGATAAAAAGTTATCATTGCGCTACAACCATGAATGATTATTCTGCATTAGTATTTTCACCTCCAAACGGTCACCTCATTGAAAGTACCACACCTTTCTCTGACGTCGCAATGTGCGAAATTCAGTTCAGCCCAAATGATATAGCTAAATTAATCAGTTCCCTTAAATTCTGCTCTACTGGTTGTGACCACATCAACAGTAAGTTACTAAAGAATATGAATCAAATCTCAAGTCAAATACTGTGTCTGCTGTCTACGCAACCATCGATTACAGGTGACGTACCCTATTATTAGAAAAATGCAAAAATTATCCCAATTCAGAAGTCAGGCAACCCTTCCACTGTAACTAACTATCGCCCAATGTCATTGGCGAGCGTGCCATCGAAAGTACTCGAACACGTCATATATTCCAACCTAATTGGCAGCTTAGAATTTATTAGTCTTTTTTACAAGCACCAACACGGATTTCGGAAAAGGTTATACTGTGAATCCCAGCTGGCTGAATTTGCGCACGATATCTTGCAAACCATGGATGATAACACACAAATAGACGCCCAACTCTTTGGATTTTTTTAAATTCTTCGGCAGTGTATCGCATAGCCAGTTGCTCATTAAACTCTCGCATCTAGATTTATTCATTTACCCGATAGCTTATTTACTTGGCTGGAATACTTTCTACATGGTCATGTTCAACTTACGTCCGTCAACTTCGATTCCCCACTGGCTAACGTTACCTCAGGCGTTCATCAAGGCGCTGCGCTATCACCACTCTTGTTTCCAATTTACGTAAATGACCGGCCCAAGTGCATAACAACATGATTAAATCTATTTGCCGATGACTGTGTTGTCTACAGCATTCTCACCTACACTGAAGACGCTACAAAAATTACAAAATACATTGATTCCACCGTAACCTAGCGCGAAAGGGGGAACACCATGCTTGACCATACACTAAAAGTCAATCCCCCACGTTTGTACGCAAGTACACCGCTATCGATTCAACATATCACAATGACCTAGTGCCTATCATCCGCCCATCCTGCTGTAAGTGTCTAGGAGTGCATCATACATCGCCATTCTCATGGGTAACTGGTTATGAGACAGTCTGCTGCGGTACCTCGTACCCTTGAATACTTGCGACGAAACCTGAGGCATGCGTCAGCGCAAATAAGAAAGCTCGTATACAAGACATATGTACGCACAAAGCTTGAGTATGCTGCCACTTATCTGGAATACTTAGCGTCTGTGCCTCACTAGCGCACTAGAAATTACAGAAAATAGCTCGGCGTGGTTTTATCGCCTCTGAATATAACCCCGCACAATCTAGCGACACAGCCATTCGAATGCGCTCACGATCTAAAACAATTTCAATCCCGCCGAATCATTTCTCGCCTCTGCCTCCGGCACTCCTTAAAAAAAAAAAAAAATCCACGTAGTCTCGCACGCTTCGCCCAAACAACCGCAAGAACGTCACTGCGTCGTAACCACAGTCATCATTGCATCAGTTCATTGCATTGCATCACATGCAACCACATTGCATCAGCAATGAGCGACCAATTTTTTTCAATTTTTTTCTCAATGCTATAGCCTTATGGAGCAGCCTTCCTGACCGCCTCGCCTCATGCAGCGACCGAGCTTCTTTACAATCACTATACAGTCTCATTGAATAAAACACGACACTCGCCATTACTTCAATTCGTGCATGAACACCGCTAGATTGCTAGCACACACGATGTTGTTGCTTTTAGAGCACGACCACACGCGGGTAATCGCACGCGCCTGGCCACGCGTCACGTGTCTGCGAGGCCGTGCGCGCTTGTCTAGCGCGTCTAGAGAGGAGAGACGCGCAGGCCGCCTGCGTGTCAGGCACTGTTTGATTTTGAGCGTCATTTTCAGCGTACGCGAAGGAGGTGGCAGTGTGTTCCCGCACTATCTAGTTGGGACGTCATGGAGTAGGACGGCCTCTGCTTCGGCCTAGTTAATCTTTCAACGCGATTCCGTTAAGAGCCCCGTATCGCAAAAAAACCTGTGACGTAATCCTGCGTCCCGCGTCCAGCTTCAACTGTCACATCGGAAAAAATAATTTTGAACTACGCATGTCCAACCAGGCAGGCCCTCCATGTCACTGCAAGGAAGTCACTGAACTTACTGAATTTCTCGAGGTAAAATATGCCAGAAAGCTCGTAAAGTGCGACTTCCACACAACCTACAGAGAAGATAGCGTGGGATTGTAATTTGAATATGCGAGCAAACGTAATTCTGTTACGCAGAAACTCAAAACACAAAGCCCTTTCGCAAATCTCAAAGGCCATAAAGCGCCGCGCCCGGTCCCCTGCAATTGCTCCAGATGGTGCTCGCCTCCGCCGCATCGCGGCCCTCGCAAGCGACCGCGTTTCTATCAGAAGGCTCGTCTTCGTGCATAGCGTTCGCCGCTAGACGTTCCCAGTAAACATTAGAGTTGTATAAGCTGCAGTTGCCGGGAAGCCTGAGTAGCAGTGAGGGACCTATGGATGCTATCGCGTTCCAATGTTAAAGGCGACTTTTAAGCGTTCTCCAAAGTTTTGTCAGTAATGATCGACTGCATTGTATTGTAGAAGAGTGAAAAGCTGAACATGAAAATGCCTAGATAACTTTTACCTAAGATAACTTTTACAACATCACAGCGGCCGAAATACGAGAAGGTAGTTTGAAATCAGTGACGTCACACTCACGTGCCCACGCAGAGGTTTCGGTGCGTAAATAAATAAATAAATAAAAAAACATTGATCTTCATTTTTTCTTATAGCATTCAACCTTTTTACTGCGAAATTAGGTGAAATATAGTTTTGAAAGAATGCTTTATCACGTTAAACTTTCATTATCTATCTTTAATGTCTCTTCTAACTTGTGCGAATCGAAGCTTATGCAAATCGGTTAAAAAACTGCTTTACAGCTAACGGCGATGCGTTCAATTTGGCGATGGCAGGTGCATGCGGATAAAAGCCCGACACTCATCAAGCAACGTTTACCGATTCCGTACCGCTTATGTCGCAGCGCCACGCAACCATTCTGGGTGATTTGCTACGAACGAGCACACCCCTAGTGGAACATACCGAATGGCTAAGTTACAGAATTAGGAGTAAATGAAATGGTAGGTTTTACGCAGGAAGTTACGTTTCGTTACGCAAAAAACAGAGCTGGAATTACGTGTTCCCCGTACAAAGCTCATATGACCCGCTTCATGGGTACCTCCGTGTAACCTCTGTTCACGTATCCACAGATATATTCAACAAGATAGCAGCCATAGGCAAGAAAGTCTGGAAGGGCTTCCAAGGAAAGTTTCGCTTTAAATGTCGTGAATATCCAAGGCAAATTTTTTTAACCTGTGTGAAGCGGTGAATCAACTGCTATAGATTTGCCAGTTTCAGTCCTGCGTTCTTGGCGAAAGAAAAAAATGGCGCGGGTGCATGCGCTCTCGCGCATCCATGCTATACATTGTAACTACTGTTTATATTGGCTTTTATTTCATAATTTATTCTTTATTGTAATTGTGCCACCGGCTTGTTTGGTCGGTCTCCTCGTTGAGGATACGCGCCATATTATGAAAATCACCGCCATAGTCAACACGAGGCGATCATCTGGAAGAGCTATCGTGCGTTGGAACGATAGAAGTATACGTATGAGTGTGTGTGCGTGTGCGTGTGTATGTGGCCGTGTGTTTGTGTATGTATGCCATCAACTGACGAAGACGCCTTCGCATGACGTCACATTTAACATGATGACGTTATCAACTTGCGCAATTAGGCAATATCGTCACTCGACGACGCCGTTATTCTCGTATGTATGTACGTATTGCATTCCGTAGATACACCCCCCCCCCCCCCCCGAAAAGAAGTACAAGAAAAATGGAAGAAAAGAAAAGTAGAACATAATTCCCAACATAAAGCTTTCCTAACCACTATTAGGAACTTTGTTTGTGTGTGTCTCCGGGGTTTGTGATCTCCCTACTTTTCTACCACCTAACTTTCAATCACCTCTTACTAATTTCCATAACAGACATGCTTACTTTCCTTCCGCTGTCGCTGAATTCAATGGCTTCAAGGTGGACAGAGGGGCCTAAACCGACCGCTGGGTCGATATCTTCCCAATGTAATTAAGCATGCTCTGCCGTTTCCCTAGCTTTACCGCGGCGTGCGCATAATTCTCCTTCCTTGTCGCACCTGACTTGATGAATACGCGTTCTAAGGCATCCTGATCTTTCTTCAAAGACTAAAGAGCTTCGCTTTGAGTTAACACAATATGTTTATTACCTGATTTCGTATTTTCCCTCTTAGGTAGTTCCTCAACGCATGCTTCTTTTCCATTGCTGCCATCCATCAGATCGTCTAAGCCTCTCTGACTGCATTTGGCGTTCTCTGTTACCATGTTACTTACTATACTGGTCGCATATTTCCTGGTAAGCTTCCTAGTTCTTTTCGTTCATAGTGAATGACTGTTTTTCCTGCACAAATGCCTGAACACTCTCGCAATCCATTTACTTTCTTTCATATTCGTTAGCAGTCATTCAAATTTAAATTTGCTAAGAGCTTCCCTCACTTCAAAACTTGTCCAGCCTATATCACCCTGCACAGCTTCATTTGTAGTATTCGTGTGAGCACCCAATGCGAGGCGTCCCACTGACCTTTGGTTGCCTTCGAGTCCTGACTCTTGGTGCTTCGCTTTGCATTTTTTCCCGTCTATAATTATATTACGTCCAGGCAAGTTTTCTTTCCACTCATCGTCCCTGCCAACCAACGTCGTTATTGACATTTTGAATTACTCTTTTCCATACGGCTCCCTGGTGGATGAACCTTCCGACTCCCCCTCCCTTTCTTTCCGATTTATTTCTGTTGCACCCTTGCCAAACGTAATTCTTCATTACTTGTGTCTCCTATAAGTCTCTAAGGTCAGTTTCTGTAATTGCATACAAACCTTTTTGTTCTCTATTTAACTGCTCCCCAATCTTTCTTTCTTCTGCCACCCTGCATGTTTATGTCGTTGATTGCACGGGGAGCTCTCTTTTTTCTTCTTTCCCGCCTTTTCCTTTTATTGGCGGCGATGCTAGCCTGAGGTTCCTCAAGGGGACTCTCTTCTTCATTACTCCCTACCCTGGGCACCTCTCTCAAAAAAAAAAAAAGGAAAAGGCAACTGCCTGACCCTCAAGTCGCCAGCCCACTTCTACCTTAAGCCTGTGGTTGAAGTGGGTCACGTCTCGTTAAAAACGTCCACCCCTTCTCACTTCCCTGTTTCTTTCTACAACCTCAAAACCTTTCTCTCGGCTCGTTGTCCATCTAGCCTCATTAGCAGCCACAACGACTCTTTGTACGTCGTTGTCACGTACAGGCACCTCCGGCACCGTGCACACCACGATCTGCACCTGGGGGGACAGCTCGCGCAAGTCTTCTACCCCCTTCGCCAAGCGCTGGACTAGTCCTGCCTCTTTTCTGTTTCACGCTGTACAAAGAATGTACCGCCACCCAGAGGCCACGGCCATTCAGGCAGACCTCAAGCGGCAGCTAAAAATGGGCTTTGTCTGTGAGTTTCCGCGTAGCAGAAATATGTTTTCTCGTATAGTTGAATTACAATCCGAAGCTATCGTGCCTGCAGCTTGTGCGTAAGTCGTACTTAGTGAATTCTTTGACGGAATATTCTTTGAAAAATTGAATTAGTCCAATAAGGCACTTGCGCTTGGAGGAGGGCTAGAGGAATGAGGGTGTAGGCTGCACTTCCGCGCACGCTTCTGCGCGTGACATACGCTTTTTGTGGTGGTTGTGGTGGTTGTCCAACGTCGTCTAACGTTAGCAACAGCTTCCCTAACATCGTCCTTGACAGGGTGGGATGAAGGCGGTTTCTTTTTAGCACTGTGTCTTCATATACACGCGCTTGTCTTCATCTTTCCGGGTTTTCCTTTTATACCGCTGGTATAACGAGCCTCACTATGAGCCAACCCGCTCATTTCCATCTCCCGGTGAAAGCGCAGTACATAGCATAGTGGTTCGGGAGGAACACTAAGAAAAAATGGAGCCCTTTAGAACTTGCCTTGTCCCCAAACAATAATTATCGTTGTCTGCGTGGTGAGCACATCCTATCTTTCATGCTGCGCACGCAGTACTTTCAGTTCACGAACGGCATGTACATATAATAATAATAATAATAACTTCTTTATTTCCACCAGTGATGGAGGAGACTGCAGGTAAAAGTCGCTTTAGAGGCAAGCGACTTGACTGGAGCCCGCAGCCTCCTTTACAAAGCAAACAGCGATTGAACAGGAGACATATGTATACATAGCAATGGACTACATGTGAAATATGCACAAAAAATAAACGCAAGAACACAAATTACCTGGAAAACGCTCTTCAATTATTTAAGAAAGACTTAGCGACAAAACGTTCACGTAAAGCTCGTACGCCAGTTATATAAATATCAAGACCTGATTTCAGAAACAGATTTAAAAGTGTTGGTAGTGTGTATGATATCTTTTGTGTAGAATAATTGGCACTCGGAGTGACCACCTTCCACTGTTCCGTACAACTTGTTATGTAAGAATGTTTGTTCCTGGTGAGATTAGATAACTCATGAAGAAACTTTAAGTTTTCTTTTACCTCCCGTTTGAAAGCTTGACTTAACTTGTAATTATAAAGGTTAAACACCGGTATTATATTTGCTATCGGAAATAAGTCTGATGTGTGGGCATTGTAAGGCAGGTTAAATAGAACTCACAAAAAAGTTTTTTGAAGTATATGTATCTTTTCTAGATTCGTATGTGATGTGGTACCCCAAACGAGCAGACAATAATAAAGTGTAGAAAAATATAGGGTTTTATAAATAAGAACCTTGATTCTGTAAGGTAAAAGAGGTCTCAACCGCACCATTATGCCAATTACACGAGATAATTTGCCCTACACCGATTCTATGTGCATGTCCCAAAGCATATTTTGAGTGAAATTAACGCCAAGTATTCTAAAGCTATCTACAATTTCTAGGTTTATATCGTCATAAACAAGGTTGATGGAACTGATTATTTGCTTAGATTTGGGCCTAAAGATTATTGCTTTTGTTTTGTTTATATTCATTTGTAGACAGTTTTGTTTTGACCATACATGAAGAATTTTCTGAGCCGTGTTAGCTTGACATGACATATTAGCTTGACATGACTGGAAATGCACGCAACGAGATAGATTCCACACACACACACACACACACACACACACACACACACACACACACACACACACACACACACACACACACACGCACACGCACACGCACATGCACACGCACACGCACACACACACACACACACACACACACACACACACACACACACACACACACACACACACACACACACACACACACACACACACACACACACACACGCGCGCGCGCGCGCACACACACACATGGCTGCTAAGGACGGCTGCATCGTGACTGGCGACGAGGAGAGAGAGAGAGAGAATAAACTTTATTTAAGAACCCCAGTCCGGGTTCGCCCGCTTTGTTCTAGTTGTCTACCAAGCCGAGGGTCGTGATGAGCTCGATCATGACTCGGAGGAGGAGTCCGCCAGCCACTCCTCAAGTGTCGTAGGTCTACGGGTGGGTGAGAGTTTGGCAATGCCCACAGAATGTGAGCATTATCTGGAAAGCCGCCACATGCCATGCAAGCAGGTTTACCAGGCAAACCTTGTATGTAGTGTTGGAAGTGTGGGGCAAGAGAGAGTGCGTCTGTGCCCGCCTCCATAGTACCGCCTGTCTTTTCTTCATTTGTGTGTCCACTTGTGGACGAGGAGGGGGAAGTAAACTCTATTGCCCTAGAAGGAGTAATTCAGCCGTCGGGCCGGATGTCTTCATCTTCTATTGGTTGATGACGATCTCCGGCCTGCATGGTTGGCGCCCCTATTCCAGGGCACCGCTGAGCGTGGCTGCTTGTCGGGCATGATCCACCAGCCTCCGCTGGAGGCTAGTGTCGCCGCTGGAGAGCACGCTCTCCCGCTGCTCCGTACTCGGATTTTCTATTTTGTGGAATGCCTTATTCGTATTGCACTCCCATGTGATGTGATAAAGTGTGGGTATTGTGTGGGCATGTGTCCCTGTATAGACCTGGGAACATTTTGTATAGTTTATGTAAATTTGGGAAAGTTCCTGTCTGCAGCTTTCGCCAGTAAACTGCCTGTTCTTGAGTGAGTGTATTGTGGGGCGGGGGATATCTGATTCTCGTCCCTCTATGGTAATTTAGTATGTCAGAGTACGTTGGGATCACTGTCATGAAATCCTCAGGATCTCTGTTTAGGTCCGCTCGGTTTCTATGCTCGCGAGCGATCCTATCTACCCTTTGGTTGCCCTCAATCTCAGTGTGCCCCGGTACCCAAAAAAAGGGTGTGTCTAATGCGTTTATTCTCTTGGCCAGCGCGGAGGAAGATTTTGAGCGCTTTTAGACCGATTCTGCCGTTAATGTAGTTTCGGCATGCTTCCTTGGAGCCTGTTAGAATTATAAGGGATCTATTTGGCGGTAGCCCTCCACAGCTGCTAGAGCAACAGCCATTTCCTCTCCCTCGGTTACCGTACAATCCCGTGCCGACGCGCAAACGATTTCCCTATAGTCCAAGCCTATTAGTGCCGCGACGACTCTTTGTTCTTTTTCCCTTCGTTCTCGAGGATATACCGCGGCGTCCGTGTATACCGTGTTCGCCTTGGTTGCTAGGTATTTTTCTGCATGTTTTGCCCTAGCGTTCCGCCTGGCTATGTGTAAATTCGGGTCCATGTTTCATGGCAGGGACCTTACCTTGATGGTACTGCGATACTCATCGAGTAGGTTTGCCGTGCTTTGCTCTTCCCTTTCAATTTCTTTATGCCCCAGTTTTTTAAGGAGCTCTCTGCCCGTGGTAGTCTGCTGGAGCCTGAGTAGCTGCGACCCTAATTGTGCTTCTTTGAACTCCTCGAACGTGTTGTGGAGTCCGAGGGCCAGCAGCTTCTCTGTCGAGGTGTTGGCCGGCAGGTGAAGCGCTGTTTTGAACGCTTTCCTTATGATGGCGTCGGCCTGGTCCTGTTCGCCTTTGTTTGTGTTGTAATATGGGAGGGCGTACGTAATCCGGCTGCTTATGAGGCTCCTAACCAACTTGACTGTATCTTCCTCCTTCATGCCACTTCTTTTTTGCGAGACGCGGGTGATCATACGTGCCACCTGTGCCGTCGCTTGCTTGAGTAGGTTTATGGTGTGTGTGCAGCGTTGATTGCTCTGCACCCACATTCCCAGAATGCTGACGGCTTCTTTTTCTGGTATTTTTTGTCCTTCTAGGGTGACGCTGATTTGTTCTTCCGAGCGTTTTCCTCTTCTGACTCGCAGGAGCTCTGACTTCTCCGTCGAGCAGGCGACGCCTCTTTCCCTAACACGTTCTTCCACGCATGTTGCTGCGGCTTGTGGTCGTTCTTCTTTTTGGCTGAGCGAGCCTTGGTTAGTCCAGATGGTGATATCGTCGGCATAAATGGCGTGATGTATTCCCTCGATCTCTTCCAGCTTCCGGGCTATCCCAATCATTGCAATGTTGAAAAGGATCGGTGAGATCACGGATCCCTGCGGGGTTCCTTTGTTAGGCGTGTGGAACTTGTCTGTCCGCAGGTCTCCTAACCCCACCATGGCTGTTCTGTTTGATAGGAACGCTGTCACGTAGCCGTGGATTCTTCGTCCGCTATTGAGATCGTCCAGTCCCTTGAGGATGGCCGCGTGGCTGACGTTGTCGAATGCTCCTTTGACATCGAGTGCCATTATTATGTTTTCTCCGTTGTAGGGGATTTTGCTTAGAACCCCCTCTTTAATTTGTAGTAGGACGTCTTGGGTTGATAATTTGGTGCGAAAGCCGAACATACTGTGAGGATACAGATCTTCATCTTCCATGTATTGTTGTAGCCTCCTTGTCACGATTCGCTCGTACAACTTGCCAAGGCACGAAGTGAGTGATATCGGCCGTAGGTTTTCTAATAGTAGCTTTTTCCCTGGCTTGGGGATCATAACTACTTCCGCATGTTCCATTCCTCTGGCAGTGTCCCCGCTTCCCAATGTGCGTTGAGGAAGTTCGTCAGCTGTGTGACCGCCTCATCACTTAGGTTGCGGATTAATGCGTTCCTAATCTTGTCCGCACGTGTTGCTGTGTTCCGGGTCGATGCCTTAACTGCTCCTAAAACTTCCTCTCTGGTGATGGGTCTGTCTAGGTCGGGGTTTTCTTCACCTCGGTATCTCTCCGTGTACGCTTCGGGTTTATCTTGCCCGTAGCACATTACACGGACTTTTTCCAGTAGCTCTTCTTCTGTCCCTTCAAATTGGTGTACTAGTCTTTGGATGGCCTCGTTACTTTCTGACTTTCTTACTTTCTGATTTCATTCGTGTGGATTTGGTGGCATGGTCGCGTCTTCCACGGCAGCTGTAAGTTCCGCTTGATGTTGTGATGTAATACTTCAGTGTAGGCCCCATGATAAAGGTGTAAGTCGGTTGCCACCCCTGTGCAGAAGCCTTGATTATTAGGAGAGGCGTTCATGTATAGGATCCAGTCTTCGGTGTCGTCCTTGAGGTATAGTGCTCGACTTTGTCGTCTTTCTCGCTGTGTGTCTGCCCCCATATTTCGAGGTATCGGGTCGACGGTAATACGGTTTAGCATGTCTCACGGGGGATATTGCTGTTCCCTGTCTGGGCATTGTGGGACATCGTAGCCTAGATCCCGCATAAATGCCCGTCTCTGCCTAGATAGCTTCAGGCGACTAAATTGTGCCTCTTGGCGGAGTTTCAGCTCATCCAGTTTAGGCAGCATTGCCGTCTCATTGACGAATATGCAGGAGTGCATATAATAACTCTCGTTATCTGCCGGAGCATGGTTTCAAGTTTGCCTTTTTGTGTTTTTGGTGACGTGCAAGTATGGATATTGGTACATTATTCGAGGTATAGCCGAGTAGCCGGTATATTCGAGTCTTCCGAGTTGGTACTCTTTGATACCTCTCACCCTTTGTGTTGTTCTTGTAAGTAGCCTCTTGACTTCATGGAGCTGCCGAATTGTTTGCCGCACCCAAACGTCCGCCTTACCATTGTCCTGCAGCCAAAAGCCCAAGACCTTGATATGCGTTTTTCTCGGGACAATATCTTGGTTCACTTGTAGTGTTATTAGTTTTCGTTCCTCTTCTGCCTGCGGTTCTCTTTGGTTGGTTACCACTATGTGCTCGCACTTGGAACTGGACAGGGCGAGGCCCCTTTCTTGAAGGTATAGCGCCGTGACATTAGTAGCTGTTTGCAGTGTCTCTTGAATTCCAGCTGGAGATCCTCTGGCCCAGATCATCCGCATAAATTGTAAAGTGAAGGTCTTCTACACGCCCCAAGAGAGTCGGCAGCTTGCTTAATGCTAGCGAGAATAGGGTGGGTGAAAGAATCGGCCCTTGGGGTACACCTCTTGTCAGGTACGTTTTTTCGGATTCTTCTTCGTTTACCTTCACGGTAACTGTGCGGTTTGTAAGAAATGCTTTTACGTGGTTGGAAGCGGCAGGGCGTTCTTCTCACCTCATCTCATCGGCAGCGCTCGGCCAGCAGCATGCATTTTCGCCGTCATCCGAGAGGCGCCGACCATGTTCATCGAACGCACGCTTGGGAGCAGCACGATACCACTGCGCAAGGGCTCCGTCACGTGGCCTTTTTTCATAATTCCCGGGCTTTCTTTGCAACTTGGATAAAAGGACTACGTGAAATGTATCGTAAAGGAAACAACTCGATCGGTGGTTTCCGAAGGTGCTCTACAAATCTTCTCAACCAACCAACCGGAACTACCTCTGGTTAACCTCCTCCCTGCCTTTCTCTGCATTATTTTCTCTCTCCCTCTCTTCGTAATGCAATTGGGGTCCTCAGCGAATAATTAAGAAGTTGAGTAATTAAACCTAATTAGTGAGGTATGGAGAAAAAAAATATCTGAGTTACTATAGACTATCGCGAATAGTACGCGTTCAGTTCAATTCGCTTCCGACGCACCCTTCATATTTATATTCTTGGCTCAAATTATGTGGGACACCGTGTGTGTGTGTGTGTGTGAGTATATATATATATATATGACAACCTCCGAATTACGTACAAGCTCTTCCCACAAAAGCGCCGTACAACAATTCTTCACCACTGAAAGAGAGCCGATCCAGCGGGAGTCCGCTTTCAGCTTGATGACTTTGCTCTGCTAATGTAAATGTTAAGCGAATTAGAAAATACGAGATAGTTGTTCGAAGCTATAATGTTATCTTTGACTGAGCAGTGATGTGAGGATCCCCCTTAAGATATGCCTAGGCGTTCACGTTTTACCATCAAACAAAGTGACACAAACCTATAGACTGGCTAGGGTAATCTATGCAAACTATTTTCGAGTTGGACAGCGTACATTGTTGTGCCATTACCACAAGCCCGGATTCCGAATCTGCAAGATGCGGAATCTATCCTGCGAGCGCCATAATTCTCCCTTCACAAGACAAGATGCTGCGCCGTCGTGCGGGAGAAGCTTCGGCGAGCAGCGTGTTTAGACGTGTCCGCGTGTGCCCGACAGCCCGGCGCCGCACCTCCCTTGCCTGGAGGTCACCGCGCGCGCGAACTTTGAACCGGGTGGCCAGCGCGGTCGCTGGTTGGACCCCTCGGACGACCGTCGTGTGCTGACTTTGTATTGGGCCGTTTGAGTGACAATGGGCCTCGGGGATTATAAAAGCAGCGACACGCCGCTCGAAAACAGGATCCGCCGACCCCACCTGGAGAGAGGGTCGCTCCCGACTGGGGTGAGATGTGTCACGCGTTTTCGCCGGACGCCGTCGTGCGAGAACAGTCGCGTTTGTGTGAGCTCTCGGCCCCAGTGCCGATCCGTTCATGTCCTGTATGATAACCTGTATATAATGTATAAAGTCCCTTTTGTTATTCTCATCGACGCCAGGCTCGGAGTCTTCGCTACCAACGCTCTGTCACGAAACGGGTGACGAGCGCTACGGGACCACAAAGCCGTATTCGTGGTGCAGCGGTGCAAAGTTCGTAACACTGGTGGCACCGGTTGGAGTCGTAACACTGGTGGCAGCGGTGGGATGTCGTAACACTGGTGGCACCGGTTGGGAAGACGTAACACTGGATGGCAGCTACGGGATTGACCGGCATCAGCTACCTCGGCGCGGTGAGTGCCTGAAGTTTACCTCAAACACCAGACTTTCTCTGACACAGGTTATAGTAGCTTAGGGAAGGATTTGGTGTTGCATTGTGATAACCTTGTGTGTTTCAAGCCTAGTAAGAGTGTTTTGAAAACCAGGGGATGCTGAGGGGGTAAACAGGGCAGTGTGTGATATACTTGCATATGTCTTACTAGTAGTGTTATAGTAGCGTACGGCAGGTATATTCAAAAAGGGTAAACAGCAGGAGGACAGTGTGAACGATGGAGAAGTACAAGGTGAAGGAACTTCTCGAAATTTGTGAGGAGTTGGGCATTGAGTTGGGCTCAACCAAAAGAAAGAATGCGATCCTTGAGGTCATGAGGACTGGGGACGTAACGGCTGAGGAGGCCGCTGAGGCCTGGGCGGATATCAATGAACGACGGGAAAGGGAGGAAAGGAGAGAACAGGAACGTCGCGAAGAGGAGGAAAGGAGAGAACAGCAACGTCGCGAGGAGGAAAAGGAGGAAAGGAGAGAGATTCGTGAGCACGAGCTTAAAATGAAAGAGTTGGAGAACCGAAATAACTCGCCGGCGCCTAGTCTCACTTCTAATGTTCCCAGAATACGCGATCAACTTCCACCCTTTGTCGTCGGAGAGGATATGGCCAAATACCTCGTGAAATTTGAGCACGTGTGTGAACGGAATAGCATTGAGCGATCCCTCTGGGCACAGAATCTGTTAGCGTTGCTTCCTGGGGAGGCATCAGACGTAATAACTTGCTTATCGAAAGAGGCGTTTGAGAGCTACAGTGATGTGAAGGAAGCGCTACTGCGGAAGTACAAATTGTCGCCCGAAGCTTTCCGGCAGAGGTTCCGGTATGCAAAAAAGGGCAAGGAGTCGAATGTTGACTTCGCGTTTCGTCTAAAAGCCGACCTGGTGGAATGGCTGAAGGGCGAAGAGGTTTACGACGACCGCGACAAAATTGTCGAATGCATCGCGTTGGAGCAGTTCTACCGTTGCATTGATGAGGATGTCCGGCTCTGGCTGCAAGATAGGCTAAAGGAGGTTAAGCTAAACAAGGCAGCAGAGTTAGCGGAAGAGTATTACACCCGCCGCAGCTTGCACAGCAAGGCAGTGCGCATAGAAAAAGCAGATAGAAGAGATGGGTTTTACGGGAAGCCCGACGAACGGAAGGAAATCACGCGTCGCGAGTTTCGGGACGACGAGTCCCTTCCCAAAGAAACTGTAAGGGATGGACAGAATGCATCTCAGAATGATGACGATGGTCCGAAACAGCGAAACGAAATGGCGCGTTCTTTTGAAAAACGGAGACCGTTAACCTGCTACAATTGCAAAAAGCAAGGGCACATCGCTGCAAGCTGCCCAGAGAGAATTGCTTTTGCAACGGTACAGGAAACTCACAAAAACATACGTCTATTGGAGCCCTATGTGCAGGAAATTAAGGTAAACGGCAAGAAGTGCCGAGCACTGCGGGACTCTGCAGCAACTATGGACGTTGTTCACCCGTCTTTCGTCTCCTCGAGTGATTTTACGGGAGAGTGCGTTAGGATACGGCAAGTGGCCGAGAAGGAGAGTGTCTGTTTACCGATCGCAACGGTTAGCATTGAAGGAGAATTTGGGAAACTTAACACCGAAGCCGCTGTGTCAGCCGCCCTCCCGGAGCAATTTTCCTACCTCTTCTCAAATAGCTCGGAGCAGCTGCTGAGGGATCAGGGCAAATCATTCTTTGCCGACGTGGCGTACATGGCCCCCACGCGATCCAAAGCGCGCCCGCTGTCGAGGGAACTTGACTTAGCGTCGGTGAGCGAAAGGCGGTGCGGCACACGGACCGATCACGGTAACTTGAGTGGCGAGCAGTCACGGGAGAGGCAGAGCTCGGAGGCTGGCCTAGACGAGCGGGTCCTGGAAGTGAGTGGGAGTGACGCGTGCAGTGCTAGCCGCGATATAGACTCGACGCCGCAATTAGGCGGCGCGGGCTCCACACTCGCTCCGGTTTCCGCCAGCCGGCAGGAGCAGGCTGCAGTTGAAAGAGAAACTCGGATTCGCGAGCAACAGGAAGATTGTTCACTAGCCGATCTGAGGAAGAACGTCAAACGGGGAGTGAAAAAAAAGAGGGTTTCATTTGGCAAGGAATCTGGCTTAGTGTACCGCCGCTACACGGATAAGCAGGGTCGCAGATATAAGCAGCTTCGGATTCCGCGAAAATATCGCCGGGAAAAATGAATGACCTCATTTGCTTCCTCAGTGGTATGTTTTCGGTCCAAGCGATTTCAAGGGGACCATTCTATTTGTCATTATTATTGCTGATTATTAATTGTTTCATTTTGTTGTGTTGATGATTTGAAAACTGATTGTTTAAGCCTTGTGTGCTAGATCGTACACCTGCCTCTTGTTGCAGCGGGAGAAAAAAGGGGAAAACAATTTAGTTAGGTTGATTTGAATTATGGCCTTGTCTGGTGTTTGACGGGAGACAGAGGGCACTTGTTCGTGTTGGGTGTTGCCTTTTGCCGGTCGGTTTTGCAAGCTGCAGAACGACCAAGCGGGACCAGTGGCGAGAAGCAAGGTCTTAGGAACGACCCGAGCGGAGCTGGTCAAGGTGCCTTGGCGACGACGTGGTGAGCAGAGCTCCTGTCCTGGCGAGTCGGACCTGGGCACGTGATGTTCCCTGGCGTCCCGACACTGGACGTGAACTTGGACGAGCCTGACGAACGTGCGCGCCTGGCATCCGAGCCACGTGGAGGCAGCTCGTCTTCCCGGCGCCTTATCTGAGGGCGGGGATGCTGTTGTGCCATTACCACAAGCCCGGATTCCGAATCTGCAAGATGCGGAATCTATCCTGCGAGCGCCATAATTCTCCCTTCACAAGACAAGATGCTGCGCCGTCGTGCGGGAGAAGCTTCGGCGAGCAGCGTGTTTAGACGTGTCCGCGTGTGCCCGACAGCCCGGCGCCGCACCTCCCTTGCCTGGAGGTCACCGCGCGCGCGAACTTTGAACCGGGTGGCCAGCGCGGTCGCTGGTTGGACCCCTCGGACGACCGTCGTGTGCTGACTTTGTATTGGGCCGTTTGAGTGACAATGGGCCTCGGGGATTATAAAAGCAGCGACACGCCGCTCGAAAACAGGATCCGCCGACCCCACCTGGAGAGAGGGTCGCTCCCGACTGGGGTGAGATGTGTCACGCGTTTTCGCCGGACGCCGTCGTGCGAGAACAGTCGCGTTTGTGTGAGCTCTCGGCCCCAGTGCCGATCCGTTCATGTCCTGTATGATAACCTGTATATAATGTATAAAGTCCCTTTTGTTATTCTCATCGACGCCAGGCTCGGAGTCTTCGCTACCAACGCTCTGTCACGAAACGGGTGACGAGCGCTACGGGACCACAAAGCCGTATTCGTGGTGCAGCGGTGCAAAGTTCGTAACACTGGTGGCACCGGTTGGAGTCGTAACAACATGCAACCTTTTAATTCTTAGGTTACCAGCAAATATAGAGTGTAGAGAACGCGTACATCGGTTAGTTACGATCCCTGGTATATGCATGTCAGTCATAGCTCACCCAGAAAAGATGAGCTATGACCGACATATATGTGAGTGCCTACGATAATATGAGTGCTACCTCATTTCGGTAACCCGCGAAACATAACATATCCTTTTTAATGCTTACCAAACGCATTAAGGGTCCTGATAAAGTCAAATACAGGTAATATACCGCCGTTGTGAAGTCACCATCTACATTCATTCATTCATTCATTCATTCATTCATTCATTCATATTTCATTTATAGAGGCAAGAATATCAGCAATATGTTTATATAGAAAGTCAATGTCTGGCAGTGGTCTTAAATAGAACACGTGTTTACAAGGAACACGTGAGGGTGTGAACAGTGGTATCCAGTTCATGTTCTTTCCTGACTTTTGACTTCGTCTTCTTTTTATTACGGTTTATATTTTACGGTTGCAAGCCGCACAATGGCATTTCCCCGGGCAATTCCCACCTCATCGACCACGCACACGTGTCTCCTGTGTGTTACGTGTTCGCGCATGCATACGAGGCAGAGCCGAGTATAACGCGTCCCGCCCGGCAGCGGCTGCCCCGCATTGAACGCGTGCATGCTGTGTGGTGTGCAGCACAGAGGCACACGGCGCAGACCACGGACCTCGGAATTTCGATCCGAGCTCCGCTCCCACCGCGCAGCCACCGACGGCGCGAGGCACGGCAGGCAGTCGTCAGTGCCGGGGGCAAATTTCTTTCGACACTTTTCCCCCTCCCCCCCCCCTCCCCCTGCATCTCGGTCGCCGGTCCCTGCGGAGCGGCCGTTGGCCCCCCCCCGAGGCGACGCAGCAGCGCAGGGACGCTTCTGTGGCCTTCGCCGCGTTGATGCTTTCCCCATTCCCCCCCCCATTTCGCCTCCTCTCCCTATTCCCGTGCGCTTCTTCCCTCTAGGGAGAGCGCATCCGGAGCTTCATTTTTTTTAAATGGCGCACCGCAGCGCGCTCGCAGGAGGGAGGCGCGGGATCAATGTGTTGGAGAGCGCTCCTGTTTGGGGACTCGACAAAAAAGGAAAACGGGGAGAGGGAAAGGCAGTAGCGGCCGCAAATGACTCCACTCTGGAATAACAGCGCCGCGTGCCATCGCTGCTGCGTGAGCTCGCGCGCCAGCCAACGTCGTTGTTGCCAACGGTAGGTAGCCTGGTGCCTCGGATTCTCTGCGGGTTCAGCGCGGAGCGCCTTTTGCCACGTGCTTCAGAGCCGGGTTATTGATTCGCTCGCTTGGTTTCGTTCGATTTTAGTACATTCATTTGTTAGTTAGCTCTTCATTCATTCATTCATTCATTCATTCATTCATTCATTCATTCATTCATTCATTCATTCATTCATTCATTCATTCATTCATTCATTCATTCATTCGTGAAACGATCAGTTATCACACTTCCTGGTGTCTGCTGCGTAAGTTTTAGTCTTCTGCCGTACTACAATGTATACACTTGGTTGAACATGTATGGGCAGCGAAGAATGCTCGTTTAATCGTTGTCTTTATGTCTAAGCATTGCAAAAGAAAATAAAAAAATAACGTGCGCAGTTATTGCCAGAAGGCGAGACAGTTCTGACGTCAGCGGCATTGAGTGTGACTTAGACTCGCGCAACCATTCGCTAGCGCATCACGCACAAATGCGCTCCCGCATTGACGGCACGACCGGGCTCTTTGTATTCGCAGTTGCATGTGGTGAACATGGATCACGCTGGTTGGGGTATAATAATAATAATAATAATATTAACAACAACAACAACAACAACAACAACAACAACAACAACAACAACAACAACAACAACAACAACAACAACAACAACAACAATAATAATAATAATAATAATAATAATAATAATAATAATAATCCTTATTACGCCCACTGCAGGGCAAAGACCTCTTCCATACTTCTCCAACTACCCCGGAATTGACCGGGGGTCGAATCAGCATTGGACAAAGCCTAGACACAAACAGCAGAGCGCTGACCTGCGAGTAATGTTTATTTCTAGCCGCGCACGGAATGTAAACAAACCGGAAGGAGGGAAAGAAAAGGGGAAAGAATCTGGACTAGGTGATGAGATATGATTTCCTAATAAGCGCCACTGAGCCAACTGCGCTGATAGGAAATCCTATGCACCATCTTATGCAAATACCCTTTCCCTTGTGTTTCTCACTTTCCACTCTACACAGGGTGTCCCGGCTAACTATAGCCAGAGTTTAAAAATATGCAAATGCCACGTAGCTGCACAGAGCAAAGCTGATGTTGTTTGCCGTCGCTTGGAGATACTCAAATTATTTTTTTAATTCCGCCTAATTAGATCATTCGTCTTAATCAAATAATCAACTCCTCGAATATTATAATTAGGTGAGATGTGTCAATGAGAAAATTTTACAGCAACGTCAAAAACTCCCGAAACAGCTTTCTGTTTGCTCAATACGTGCTACATGAAAGTGTTTTTCCGAGCGTGAAAGAAGCCAGCAAATGCACGCAAAATTGCCGCGCGACTGGCCGCTCAAGGCACTTATACATTGTTAATTATTTCATTCTTTTTCGTTCTTTTTTAGCTACTTACATTCCTTCATGCCACTTGCCACCTGCCACAGTATATAGAGTAGCAAACCGGAGATATTTCGAATACGTAGCGATTAGTTTCTGCTACTCGATTCAATTTGAAAATTCATTACTCTAAGTGGTCAAATCATCGTTTCTGTCTGAATATAAGGAATGAAAAAAAATACTGTCGTTACGCGTGCCAAACTCACCATCTAATTATCAATAAAAACGCTCATTCATGCGTACAGAGGAGTCGCAATTGCTGCGCAAAGGCAAAAATTGCCGACCAAACGCATCTTTGGGCAACCTACGATTTCTTGATTTCAGCAAAACAACTTAGCATCTGGACAGTACTAGCACTTTCGCTTTAAAACGGTGCGCGGTGACAGCCACGGCGGTCGCATTTCGATGGAGGGGAAATGCGAAAACACCCGTCTACTTAGATTTAGGTGCACGTTAAAGAGCCCCAGCTGGTCAAAATTTCCGGAGTCCTTCCCTACGGCGTGCCTCATAATCAGAAAGTGGTTTTGGCACGTAAAACCCCCATAATTTAAAAGAGAAAGAAAAAGTCTCTTGCCGGGAAAACACGTATTCTATATGCCACAAAGCGTGGTGCAGAACACGACCGGTTACATTGGCGTTATCGCAAAGCGAAATTAGGAAGAAAAAAAAATAACCGACGAGTACGATACTCCCTAGCGCGAAATTGGAGCGCAGCTGTATACTTGTTTCCATTTCGCCATATATTTAGGCAAAGAATTTCAGAGAGACATGCAGCAGAGTCCGCTTTCCTCCTCGCTCCTCTTCGCTCTCGCCGCTTTTTGTTCACCCCTCGCTGCGCACCGCGTTCGCTCTTTTTTGTCGCGTTCGTTCGCTCAGTTACCACTGACGCCTACGTTTGCCGCAGGAACGTGCACCTAAGAGCCGCGCACTAAAATGCTGCAATGAAAAGCACGTATAGCATAACTGAGGAGCTAAAACATGCTAGGTGACTATTTGTCTCCACCCCGTTTCAAAGGGGATCTTAATAAGTCGTCGTCGTCATCATCATAATCATAATCATCATCATCATCATCATCATCAGTGCTTTCCATAATGTTGGTTACAGACGCAGCTTGCGCTGCACGACAAATGCAACGGGCAGACAGCCCACGCATCAAGGACAGATCTCTGTGTGCACAGATACGTCATGTGCACGCGTACGTCATGTGCACACGTACGTCATGCACACACGCACGTGTGCGGAAGTGCAGCACACATCCTCATTCTTGTAGGTTCTCCGCCAAGCGCAATTTCCCTATTGAACTACAGCTAAAACTCGATCTAACGAAACCCGATTTTACGAAGTTCCCGATCTAACGAAGAAATTCCAATTTCCCGGCAGGTACACATAGGGTTCAGTGTTTTAATCACCAGAATTAACGAATAAATTGGCCGAACTCGATTTAACAAAGTTTTTTCTGAAATGAGTGAATAAAAAAAGCGGTGATTTCTTTCTAATTTCGACGCAGACGGGCTTTTTAGAACGTGCGCTCTAAAGCTAACGCGTTAGAACGGCGCCCTGGTCGCGGCCTTAGCTTTAATTTAAGGGGGTGCACGCCGCGCCCATGCACGCAATTACCGTCTAAACACCGCCTCGGTCGGGGTGGCGGTAGTTGCTTTCGTTCATAGTTCATGGAATAGATGGCTGGATTAGGGGTAAATACGATGCCGTGGTAGCTTTTTGCGTTTCGCTTCGTTACAATTTTAGATTTCCTAGGACCGAAAAATTCATTTTTCGATTTTGCCAACTTTCCGGTTTAACGAAATAATTCGAGCATGGTCATCACTTCGTTAAATCGAGTTTCAATTGTAATTGAATCTTACAAAATAAACTGCGTGAGAAAGTTCATAAAGTCACAAGATGCAGATATGATAGCTTCGGAATGCATTTCGAATATACGCGAAAACATAATTCTGTTACGCAGGAACTGAACGACAAAATACTTTGCCAGCTGGCGTTTCAGGTTTGCCTCAGTGGTCGTGGCCGCTTAATGGCGGTACTATGTTTGGGTGAACATGAGCCGACGGAAAATCTAGACCCAACTATAGGTAATAAAAATTAAATTGATCCTAAGTTTCCTGCGCTTACCTGAAAATAAATTATTTTAGTGCGCATTAAGTCTCTCTTTGAATAAGATTCAATCGTTTCAAAAAGGCGCTTTTTAACATAACGCTTAACGTAAAAATGTAAAAAAAAGAGCTAAATAAATCACTAGTACGTTAGCTTAGTTTTATTATCACAATACTACTGTGTTGATTGTGTGCCGCTCTTCCTTAGAACAATCTTCTGCTGCATTTGTATATTGCACTCATTATTGCCCCTTTCTGATGTGCAGGCTCTGTGTAATTCAGAGGTCATCGCATATATGCGGAAAATGTAGCTAGATTATTCGCCTGTGGGATGGAACGATGGGGACGTTATCGCGTGGGCGTCCGCAGTATTGTTAGCTTCTTTCGGCTGGCCGGTGGTCAGTACTATGCCTTCCTTTCTAGCTCGCTTCCTGGGCTAGGGCGAATATTGCCGACTATCCTTAAGGAAAGAATAACCTCAGTCCTCGTCAAGCTGGAAGTTCCTTTGAGCGGCGCAGCTGCTGGATATACGGACGCTGCCGTGATAATCTCCATACGGAGTTTCACTGCACAGAATAATCCCCGTTTTGCCCGAGCAGCTCATTAGTATTCAAGTGGCCGCAGCAGCCTAAGTTTGGAGCGCAGGCCAGCCAATCGATATTCCATGGACCTTCTGGCTGGTTCACTTATCTTGGCGTAGTATAGGCCAGTTTAAGACACGAAAATATTGAAGATACATGGTGCTAAATACTAATGAGTTTTTGCTAACAGTGCACAAGCCTGAACATTGAAACGCTCTGCCGCCGTGCTTATCGCACACGCTTACTGGCTCTTGCGCCCAAGGGCCCGGGCGAGGCCTTAGCGCTACTTGGATATTCAAACACTTTTATCTCATGATCACTTTCGAGCATATATTTTATGGTGATAGCGCACCGCAGTTGTCAGTGTGATGGTTTTAGTACACATATATTTTGACCCTTTATACGGCGGCTGATTTTAGGCCCCTTTACCAGGAACAATTGGTATGGCCGTTACATACTTGAGATCATTTAGTATTGTCCGAACAGCACCATTTCTTGGCGCTGTTTGGTCATAACTGGCCCTTGCGCCATTAAACCCCTTTCATCAATCAACCAAATGCTCTGCCTACAGCTACTAGTTGGTCCTTTGCCGCGGTTCAAGGCTTCATGACATACCGTGTTTGTTTATTTTGCCAATGCGAAGCATTTCTTGGCGAATGCTTGTCACTTTGACAGTATTTATCTATCTATCTAGTCGCTTACGTCTTGGTGCTCTCATGGTCGTTTCGTTAAATTGGTATGTATCGAAATCGGCATAGCGTGACAAGAGTGTATGACTAACATAAATTGTTGGTGATGACATGAATATCATGTCATGTGTGTCATGTAGGTCATGCAACAGCGGCCTACGTCTTGATGTGTACCAAAATTCGCGTAGTATGACAAGAGTGTACGACGGCCATAAACGATTGGTCATGACATGAATATCATGACATGCGTGTCATGTAAGTTATGAAACAGCCGCCTACGTTTTGTTGCTCTCATGGTCGTTTCGTTAACTTGGTAGGCACCCCGCACACTGTTTCGCATAACATCAATTCCCACTGGGCGTTTGATCTGCCGGCCTTCTTACTGTGGAGCTGTTAGAACCGCGCTGGGTTTCTCTTGACGTTCGCAGAGTATAAAATTATAGAGTCTAACATCGTATAGTATAGTAAAGTATAGTATAGCATCGCGCATATGAAAAAAAAATTCGCCGAGCTGGGGGAGGGAGAGCTGAGAGAGAGTGAAAATTGAGTATAAAGATATCATCGGGCAGGAAAGTGACGCAGCAAGGTTTGGCGGCGCCTAGCGGGGGAGTAGGTGCGGCGCGGTGGGGACACAGGTGGTGTGACGTCATTGCTCTCCGATAAAAACCTGCACGCTTGCTTCGGCAGGCCCCGCACACACTCAGGTTCATTTAAGAGGGCGAAAAATCAGCCGCGGCGCGTTCCAGCATGAAGGGCGGAAGTGGAGCTACTGTAATTTGGTCACATATTTTAACTTGCATTTTTTTTTCTGTTAGGGGCGCTCAACGCGGCTAAATATTTGATCTATAAATGTACATGTAACAAATGACAAATATAGTTAACAGGTCATTTTGTTGCAAAATAAGTAGGCAGTTGTATTTAGTGGAGTTCTGTTATTAAAGCCTGTGTTTTCTAACTGGAATAAAGGTTTTAAGACGTCACTGACGCGTGATATGCAGCAGCCCACTGGTATCGATAACAGCACGTGGCCTTTATCTGTTCAAATTGTACGGTGGTAATGTTTGCGAACAGGGCGCTCGTTTTCTTTGAGCATCATCGCGCAGGTTCGTTTTAATTAGATGACAATAATAGCTCAGTTGGCTTATGCGTCCAACATTCGATAGCAGCCACAAGGCGAACGTATTTAAAGACCGTGAATTTTATCAGCTGCGGCGTTTTACTGCCATAACGGCTGTATGCACGGCTACCGCTGTTAGTGATCCGGTGCGTTAGGACGAGTAATGACGCGTTACCTTAAAAAATGTGCTAGCCTCTGGGTGTGTGTGCCGGTGAGCAAAAACACAGCTTCGCATATTCAACTTTGAATTTGTTTGCGTGCGAAGAGGATATAACAGATTCCGGTAGTCATTCCTTAAAAGTGGTAAATAATAAGTATAAAGTTATTGCCCTTGAAAAGGAATTCAAACAAGGCTCTTGTTATTTTGCCACGTTGCTCAAATTCCCTACACGGAGTACAGCATAAATAAGAAATAGTTAATTTGGCTGTTTCTACATAAATGATACGGTGCGATAAATTCACTACAAATTAGTGCAAATGTACTTCCTATGATACAGTTGGTATTATTGCATTTGATACATAAAAAACTGCGTTGTTTACCTAGTATCTGGCACAAAATTTCATCTAATCGAGGCTTCACTAAGTACAGCCCACACAAGGACACCACTGAAAGAAATGCACACTCAAAACAGTGTCGCGTGTGTGTGTGTGTGCTTTTCTATCGTGGAGCGCTTTCTGCACTGTTCTTAGTCATACATGAATCAGGAACTCACCCACATTTCCGCCATAGTAATGGAGCGTTTTTTTTCCTTTCCAGTACAGCCTCTAAGGCGCTGCTCATATTTGTTCGCCCCTTTGGACTCTATTGTTTGTGGACGTACAAATCAGCAGTGAATGTGTCGCCATTGGGCCAGAATCCTCGCAAGGTATGTTTCTGAACATTTCATCTAGAATCTTCATTTGTTGATTTATTTCACTAACTTTTGTTTTAACATTTTTTACTTGCATGTTTTCCATGGCCTCATCATTCCTCTTTTCAGTAAGACAGACAAAAGAGAGATAATTGGTCTGCAAGCTGCCCACGCCAAACCATAAGAAGCTCAACGGTCACCGTGATGACAGCAGGTCCTCTTGAGCTATGTTCCTCACCATGAAATGTTTTCAAGTTGACCAGACAGAAGGGTGTGAGCATCACGGAAGCAGGAGTCTACTGTTTTGTACCGTACCGAGCGGGAATGCTCAAATTTTACATGAGTACAATCTTACTTGCATTTAAGGGCGTTTTATGACAAACCGGAAAAGTGACATGGTGAGTGCCAATTTGTTTTTTTTTTCAAGTCGTTATAGCCATGACGACCATAAGAGAAACAATGTAGCAAGCTCCAATTGCTAATGCACAAACTATGCCATCTCCTCTTTGCAAATGAACTTTATGGGCATTGCCACCAAGTATCACATGCTCCCTCACAACGTTAATTTGTTACATAAAAATGCAAATAACTTTAAAACCTTCAAAAATGATCAATGCAATTTTGAGGAAATTATACTTCATGTTAACTGAAACCCCCGCAGTCAGTCTCCTGTTTATTATTCTATCTTTTATTTAATGTACCTTCAGGGCCATATGGCATTAAAAAGGGGAATGGTTACAAAGTAGTAGAGTAAGCAAACACACATACAAGTGCATTGAGTTCTGGTAACGTAATGATTATCCTCGGTATGCAATCTTAGCTAATGTTTTGCAAAAAAGTTTGCTATTGGTGATGGCTACCATACTTGAGGGAAGGTGGTTCCATTCCTGAGATGTACGGGGCATGAAAAATTGAAAGAAAGGATTCATGTGACATAAATCAATTCCTACCTTACTGAAGTGTGAAGTGTAGTGTGATGGCAACTTTTATGAAATAGGGACAGACTGGCGACATTACGGCGGTTAGCTAGTGGAATATGTGCTATGTTAGTTTTAATTGAGGTTCTCGTGGTATGGTTATAACGAGAAATAATCAAACAATTAAAGTGAAGTGATAAGATAAACGGTACTAGGATCCCATAGTGCAGATGCCCATTCAAGTTTCGAGCATACTATACACTTGTAAAGCTGTAGTTTTGAAATAGAGGGTGCTCTGGAAAAGTTGCGCCATAAGTATCCGAGCATCTGATTAGCATTGTTAATGCCGCATTTTATATTATTGGTCCAATTTAAGTTATTTCTAATGTGTACACCCAAATATTTTTACGACATGATGAAATCTAAGGGAACGTTGTTCAGATAGATGGTAAGTGCTAGGATTAGAATTACATCTGGATATGTGCATTATTTTACATTGCTAACTGCAAAAGGCTGATGTACAGTTTGCATCAAATCAATAACTAGGCTAACCCTGCACCGTAAGAGATAGCTAGAAAAGGCAAATGCACACAGCTCGCCTAGGCCACACTTCTCAGGCATGACAAATCAATAAAAACAAATTTTCTTTATCCTCGAACAGATGACAAACCTAAACAGTGTGTTCCCAAAAACTTCTTGAAGTATAAGTTTGGCTTAACATTCAGCCTATCAACAGTGGACGAGCAAGGGAAGCCTCAGACTGGGAACTTGTCTTTGTCACGGCCCTCACAAATATGTTTGCTTGTTGAAATGTTGGCTCCAGGCTGAGGCGTCCCCTGCTCATCTCTGCTACTCATTTGAAATGTTCATTTCATTGCAACCTCTTTGACTTGTTTGAATACACAAACCGAGATGTTTCTTCAACATGACACCATAAGTTGCGATTTCCAAGGATCCGTGAGCAATAATTGGCCTTTATTCACACAATATCTGCAAAGGTCCTTGTAAGCACTGTTGTGTCCACAACGTTCCTCGCTTTCCTACGGATACTCAACTTGTGTCCATACCTTTGCTGTCACACCTGAACACTAAATTTGCCGCAGAAATATGAAAAGCAGACAATGTGTGGTATAAAATTTAGCATAACGTTTTTTTCCGCTACACTTGGTAGCTCTCGCCAATGTGTTATAAAAACAATGGGACATTGCAGCTCGAGGTTATCTTGCGGTAGCTAGATCTTTGCCTAGCACTTTTTATGTTTCTTTTTTTTTAATATAGCCGAAGCGTTGAACGCAGACAATATACTATGAAACACGTCCAGCAGTACTGTACGCAATATAAGTACGAGGGTAGCCCAGCATAAATATCGTTATTTGAAGCGTCCTTCTCCCTACTTTGGTCGAACACGATGAAAAAAATTGAATTTCAGATTTCATTTTCAATAAATAGATGACTGTCTGTGTTTCTAAATGTTGCATATTCAGTGACTGATAACATTAACTCCACCTGAACTGCACGAAAATTGTGGCATGTACTGCTAGATTCACCATTGACAATAAACAATGTAAGCTTGCTTGATTCAAGTGTTTTTTTTTTTGCCATTTGAGGTCCCTCGGTTGCCTGGCGACGTAAAAAAAAATTATGGGGTTTTACGTGCCAAAACCACTTTCTGATTATGAGGCACGCCGTAGTGGAGGACTCCGGAAATTTCGACCACCTGGAGTTCTTTAACGTGCACCTAAATCTAAGTACACGGGTGTTTTCGCATTTTGCCCCCATCGAAATGCGGCCGCCGTGGCCGGGATTCGATCCCGCGACCTCGTGCTAAGCAGCCTAACACCATAGCCACTGAGCAACCACGGCGGGTAGCCTGGCGACGTAATACATATATTTGTAGTCATTTTAGAGTACCGTACACACGAGTACAGACCTGAAAGCGGCAACAAAATGCCCAAAACCAGCCAGCAAGCAGCGCGACGAGCCCCACCAGCCGCTACCGTAGCGGCCATATTGCTCATTACATAATAATGAGGATACACGGCGCCGAAGTTAGGGTGCATCAGATCTAAAGCGCGGTTGTTGCCACCGCATTACGTCGGTGCAGCGTCTGGCAAACGACACCGACGCATATGGCGTCTCAACAAATCGCGTCTTGCGTCGCGGCGCCTCAAATGTCGCGCCGTCCCACCCGAAACCCCTCACAGAAGAAAACGGCAAGCATTTTTCTGAAGCCTTAACCCACCACAGTTCTAGAGGTCTCTGGTGTTTGCGATAGCAGAGCCACGCGTAATTCTTCTGAAGCTCTAACTTCTCCCAGTTCCGCTGGTCTCTGATGTTTCCGATAGCAGAGCCACGCATGACTTAATACGCCTGTCAAGCGGGCAAGTTAAGTGCACTTACTGGGAGTGCACTTCGGGACCTTGAGTCGCACTTTAGGCAACGCGCTTCTTAACGGGAAAACAGAGTGCACTCTCAGTAAAAAAAAAAATGGCGACAGACTAAGAGCGCATTTTTAAGGATGTAAATTAACAGGAGAAAGCTGCTAAAAGCGATTGTTTTAAGTAGAATTATATATAAAAACAAACTTCATCTATTTGTCTCAACAAAAAACAAAGACGTTTCTATTATAAATCTGTTGCAAGTCAATGCTGGCCAAGACGAATGCCTAGCAAATCCAAAACAACATGGCGGCGTACGGCGAGGCGGCAGTTGATCCTGGTAGAACAGAATATGAGCGAGTATATATGAGCAAAGACGGCGAGTTCGATATTTAGCTATACTGCAAAATGCCACGCACACGGCTTAAAGCACGACCGGCATGGTCAGCACGCTTTCACACCAAAGCAAACACGAACTGAATGAACATGGCGGCGCCGTAGTGCCGCATCATTCTGGCGCCGTTAGTTGCGTACATGATAAATTCGTTTCTTTATTGTGCTGTTTCGCTTCTCGCTAAACACAAATTATATTGTTAAAAGCTGTTCACTAACTGAAATGAACTTCTGTGACCTTTTTGTATGCATTACATTTTGCGTCGTTGAAAGCGTTGGCGGCGAGGCAAGGCACTTCTTCAAACCGTTTGCGGCGAGGCTACGTACTCGGCCAGCAAAGTGCGTTCCGTGAACGTACTCCGACTTGAGCGCACTCATTTGAGAGTACACTCCGCTGCGACGTTAAGATTTGGGAAAGTGCACTTAAAAACCGAGTGCACTTACCGTAAGTGCACTTAACTTGCCCGCTTGACAGGGGTATTAGTGGGCCGTTTGGTACTACTTTACTTGTCCTGCCGCAGCTCCACTGGTCTCTGGTGTTTGCGATAGCAGAGCCACGCGTAATTCTTCTGAAGCTTTAACTTCTCCCAGTTCCGCTGGTCTCTGACGCTTCCGATAGCAGAGCCACGCATGACTAAGTGTGCCGTTTGGTACTACTTTACTTGTACTGCCGCAGCTCCACTGGTCTCTGGTGTTTGCGACAGCAGAGCCACGCGTAATTCTTCTGAAGCTTTAACTTCTCCCAGTTCCGCTGGTCTCTGATGTTTCCGATAGCAGAGCCACGCACGACTAAGTGTGCCGTTTCGTACTACTTTACTTGTCCTGCCGCAGCTCCACTGGTGTCTGGTGTTTGCGACAGCAGAGCCACGCGTAATTCTTCTGAAGCTTTAACTTCTCCCAGTTCCGCTGGTCTCTGACGTTTCCGATAGCAGAGCCACGCGCGACTAAGTGTCCCGTTTCGTACTACTTTACTTGTCCTGCCGCAGCTCCACTGGTCTCTGGTGTTTGCGATAGCAGAGCCACGCGTAATTTTTCTGAAGCTTTAACTTCTCCCAGTTCCGCTGGTCTCTGACGTTTCCGATAGCAGAGCCACGCATGACTAAGTGTGCCGTTCGGTACTACTTTACTTGTCCTGCCGCAGCTCCACTGGTCTCTGGTGTTTGCGACAGCAGAGCCACGCGTAATTCTTCTGAAGCTTTAACTTCTCCCAGTTCCGCTGGTCTCTGACGTTTCCGATAGCAGAGCCACGCATGACTAAGTGTGCCGTTTGGAACTACTTTACTTGTCCTGCCGCAGCTCCACTGGTCTCTGGTGTTTGCGACAGCAGAGCCACGCGTAATTCTTCTGAAGCTTTAACTTCTCCCAGTTCCGCTGGTTTCTGACGTTTCCGATAGCAGAGCCACGCACGACTAAGTGTGCCGTTTCGTACAACTTTACTTGTCCTGCCGCAGCTCCACTGGTCTCTAGTGTTTGCGACAGCAGAGCCACGCGTAATTTTTCTGAAGCTATAACTTCTCCCAGTTCCGCTGGTCTCTGACGTTTCCGATAGCAGAGCCACGCACAACTAAGTGTGCCGTTTCGTACTACTTTACTTGTCCTGCCGCAGCTCCACTGGTGTCTGGTGTTTGCGACAGCAGAGCCACGCGTAATTCTTCTGAAGCTTTAACTTCTCCCAGTTCCGCTGGTCTCTGACGTTTCCGATAGCAGAGCCACGCACGACTAAGTGTGCCGTTTCGTACTACTTTACTTGTCCTGCCGCAGCTCCACTGGTCTCTGGTGTTTGCGACAGCAGAGCCACGCGTAATTCTTCTGAAGCTTTAACTTCTCCCAGTTCCGCTGGTCTCTGACGTTTCCGATAGCAGAGCCACGCATGACTAAGTGTGCCGTTTGGAACTACTTTACTTGTCCTGCCGCAGCTCCACTGGTCTCTGGTGTTTGCGACAGCAGAGCCACGCGTAATTCTTCTGAAGCTTTAACTTCTCCCAGTTCCGCTGGTCTCTGACGTTTCCGATAGCAGAGCCACGCACGACTAAGTGTGCCGTTTCGTACTACTTTACTTGTCCTGCCGCAGCTCCACTGGTCTCTGGTGTTTGCGACAGCAGAGCCACGCGTAATTCTTCTGAAGCTTTAACTTCTCCCAGTTCCGCTGGTCTCTGACGTTTCCGATAGCAGAGCCACGCATGACTAAGTGTGCCGTTTGGAACTACTTTACTTGTCCTGCCGCAGCTCCACTGGTCTCTGGTGTTTGCGACAGCAGAGCCACGCGTAATTCTTCTGAAGCTTTAACTTCTCCCAGTTCCGCTGGTCTCTGACGTTTCCGATAGCAGAGCCACGCACGACTAAGTGTGCCGTTTCGTACTACTTTACTTGTCCTGCCGCAGCTCCACTGGTGTCTGGTGTTTGCGACAGCAGAGCCACGCGCAATTCTTCTGAAGCTTTAACTTCTCCCAGTTCCGCTGGTCTCTGACGTTTCCGATAGCAGAGCCACGCACGACTAAGTGTGCCGTTTCGTACTACTTTACTTGTCCTGCCGCAGCTCCACTGGTGTCTGGTGTTTGCGATAGCAGAGCCACGCGTAATTCTTCTGAAGCTTTAACTTCTCCCAGTTCCGCTGGTCTCTGACGTTTCCGATAGCAGAGCCACGCACGACTAAGTGTGCCGTTTCGTACTACTTTACTTGTCCTGCCGCAGCTCCACTGGTGTCTGGTGTTTGCGACAGCAGAGCCACGCGTAATTCTTCTGATGCTTTAACTTCTCCCAGTTCCGCTGGTCTCTGACGTTTCCGATAGCAGAGCCACGCACGACTAAGTGTGCCGTTTCGTACTACTTTACTTGTCCTGCCGCAGCTCCACTGGTCTCTGGTGTTTGCGACAGCAGAGCCACGCGTAATTCTTCTGAAGCTTTAACTTCTCCCAGTTCCGCTGGTCTCTGACGTTTCCGATAGCAGAGCCACGCACGACTACGTGTGCCGTTTGGTACTACTTTACTTGTCCTGCCGCAGCTCCACTGGTCTCTGGTGTTTGCGACAGCAGAGCCACGCATAATTTTTCTGAAGCTTTAACTTCTCCCAGTTCCGCTGGTCTCTGATGTTTCTGATAGCAGAGCCACGCATGACTAAGTGTGTGTTTGGCACTACTTTACTGGCCCGCTCGCCGCTCCACTGGTGTCTGGTGTTTGCGACAGCAGAGCCACGCGTAATTCTTCTGAAGCTTTAACTTCTCCCAGTTCCGCTGGTTCTCTGACGTTTCCGATAGCAGAGCCACGCACGACTAAGTGTGCCGTTTCGTACTACTTTACTTGTCCTGCCGCAGCTCCACTGGTCTCTGGTGTTTGCGATAGCAGAGCCACGCGTAATTTTTCTGAAGCTTTAACTTCTCCCAGTTCCGCTGGTCTCTGACGTTTCCGATAGCAGAGCCACGCACGACTAAGTGTGCCGTTTGGTACTACTTTACTTGTCCTGCCGCAGCTCCACTGGTCTCTGGTGTTTGCGATAGCAGAGCCACGCGTAATTTTTCTGAAGCTTTATCTTCTCCCAGTTCCGCTGGTCTCTGATGTTTCCGATAGCAGAGCCACGCATGACTAAGTGTGTGTTTGGCACTACTTTACTGGCCCGCTCGCAGCTCCACTGGTGTCTGGTGTTTGCGAAAGCAGAGCCACGCGTAATTCTTCTGAAGCTTTAACTTCTCCCAGTTCCGCTGGTCTCTGACGTTTCCGATAGCAGAGCCACGCACGACTAAGTGCGCCGTTTCGTACTACTTTACTTGTCCTGCCGCAGCTCCACTGGTGTCCGGTGTTTGCGATAGCAGAGCCACGCGTAATTCTTCTGAAGCTTTAACTTCTCCCAGTTCCGCTGGTCTCTGACGTTTCCGATAGCAGAGCCACGCACGACTAAGTGTGCCGTTTCGTACTACTTTACTTGTCCTGCCGCAGCTCCACTGGTGTCTGGTGTTTGCGATAGCAGAGCCACGCGTAATTCTTCTGAAGCGTTAACTTCTCCCAGTTCCGCTGGTCTCTGACGTTTCCGATAGCAGAGCCACGCACGACTAAGTGTGCCGTTTCGTACTACTTTACTTGTCCTGCCGCAGCTCCACTGGTGTCTGGTGTTTGCGATAGCAGAGCCACGCGTAATTCTTCTGAAGCTTTAACTTCCCCAGTTCCGCTGGTCTCTGACGTTTCCGATAGCAGAGCCACGCACGACTAAGTGTGCCGTTTCGTACTACTTTACTTGTCCTGCCGCAGCTACACTGGTGTCTGGTGTTTGCGACAGCAGAGCCACGCGTAATTCTTCTGAAGCTTTAACTTCTCCCAGTTCCGCTGGTCTCTGACGTTTCCGATAGCAGAGCCACGCACGACTAAGTGTGCCGTTTGGTACTACTTTACTTGTCCTGCCGCAGCTCCACTGGTCTCTGGTGTTTGCGATAGCAGAGCCACGCGTAATTTTTCTGAAGCTTTAACTTCTCCCAGTTCCGCTGGTCTCTGACGTTTCCGATAGCAGAGCCACGCACGACTAAGTGTGCCGTTTGGTACTACTTTACTTGTCCTGCCGCACCTCCACTGGTCTCTGGTGTTTGCGATAGCAGAGCCACGCGTAATTTTTCTGAAGCTTTAACTTCTCCCAGTTCCGCTGGTCTCTGACGTTTCCGATAGCAGAGCCACGCACGACTAAGTGTGCCGTTTCGTACTATTTTACTTGTCCTGCCGCAGCTCCACTGGTCTCTGGTGTTTGCGATAGCAGAGCCACGCGTAATTTTTCTGAAGCTTTAACTTCTCCCAGTTCCGCTGGTCTCTGATGTTTCCGATAGCAGAGCCACGCACGACTAAGTGTGCCGTTTCGTACTACTTTACTTGTCCTGCCGCAGCTCCACTGGTGTCTGGTGTTTGCGACAGCAGAGCCACGCGTAATTCTTCTGAAGCTTTAACTTCTCCCAGTTCCGCTGGTCTCTGATGTTTCCGATAGCAGAGCCACGGATGACTAAGTGTGTGTTTGGCACTACTTTACTGGCCCGCTCGCCGCTCCACTGGTGTCTGGTGTTTGCGATAGCAGAGCCACGCGTAATTCTTCTGAAGCTTTAACTTCTCCCAGTTCCGCTGGTCTCTGACGTTTCCGATAGCAGAGCCACGCACGACTAAGTGTGCCGTTTCGTACTACTTTACTTGTCCTGCCGCAGCTCCACTGGTGTCTGGTGTCTGCGATAGCAGAGCCACGCGTAATTCTTCTGAAGCTTTAACTTCTCCCAGTTCCGCTGGTCTCTGACGTTTCCGATAGCAGAGCCACGCACGACTAAGTGTGCCGTTTGGTACTACTTTACTTGTCCTGCCGCAGCTCCACTGGTGTCTGGTGTTTGCGATAGCAGAGCCACGCGTAATTCTTCTGAAGCTTTAACTTCTCCCAGTTCCGCTGGTCTCTGACGTTTCCGATAGCAGAGCCACGCACGACTAAGTGTGCCGTTTCGTACTACTTTACTTGTCCTGCCGCAGCTCCACTGGTGTCTGGTGTTTGCGATAGCAGAGCCACGCGTAATTCTTCTGAAGCTTTAACTTCTCCCAGTTCCGCTGGTCTGTGACGTTTCCGATAGCAGAGCCACGCACGACTAAGTGTGCCGTTTCGTACTACTTTACTTGTCCTGCCGCAGCTCCACTGGTCTCTGGTGTTTGCGATAGCAGAGCCACGCGTAATTCTTCTGAACCTTTAACTTCTCCCAGTTCCGCTGGTCTCTGACGTTTCCGATAGCAGAGCCACGCACGACTAAGTGTGCCGTTTGGAACTACTTTACTTGTCCTGCCGCAGCTCCACTGGTCTCTGGTGTTTGCGATAGCAGAGCCACGCGTAATTTTTCTGAAGCTTTAACTTCTCCCAGTTCCGCTGGTCTCTGATGTTTCCGATAGCAGAGCCACGCATGACTAAGTGTGTGTTTGGCACTACTTTACTGGCCCGCTCGCAGCTCCACTGGTGTCTGGTGTTTGCGATAGCAGAGCCACGCGTAATTCTTCTGAAGCTTTAACTTCTCCCAGTTCCGCTGGTCTCTGACGTTTCCGATAGCAGAGCCACGCACGACTAAGTGTGCCGTTTCGTACTACTTTACTTGTCCTGCCGCAGCTACACTGGTCTCTGGTGTTTGCCATAGCAGAGCCACGCGTAATTTTTCTGAAGCTTTAACTTCTCCCAGTTCCGCTGGTGTCTGACGTTTCCGATAGCAGAGCCACGCACGACTAAGTGTGCCGTTTCGTACTACTTTACTTGTCCTGCCGCAGCTCCACTGGTCTCTGGTGTTTGCGATAGCAGAGCCACGCGTAATTTTTCTGAAGCTTTAACTTCTCCCAGTTCCGCTGGTCTCTGACGTTTCCGATAGCAGAGCCACGCACGACTAAGTGTGCCGTTTCGTACTACTTTACTTGTCCTGCCGCAGCTGCACTGGTGTCTGGTGTTTGCGATAGCAGAGCCACGCGTAATTGTTCTGAAGCTTTAACTTCTCCCAGTTCCGCTGGTCTCTGACGTTTCCGATAGCAGAGCCACGCATGACTAAGTGTGCCGTTTCGTACTACTTTACTTGTCCTGCCGCAGCTCCACTGGTCTCTGGTGTTTGCGACAGCAGAGCCACGCGTAATTCTTCTGAAGCTTTAACTTCTCCCAGTTCCGCTGGTCTCTGACGTTTCCGATAGCAGAGCCACGCACGACTAAGTGTGCCGTTTCGTACTACTTTACTTGTCCTGCCGCAGCTCCACTGGTGTCTGGTGTTTGCGATAGCAGAGCCACGCGTAATTCTTCTGAAGCTTGAACTTCACCCAGTTCCGCTGGTCTCTGACGTTTCCGATAGCAGAGCCACGCACGACTAAGTGTGCCGTTTCGTACTACTTTACTTGTCCTGCCGCAGCTCCACTGGTCTCTGGTGTTTGCGATAGCAGAGCCACGCGTAATTTTTCTGAAGCTTTAACTTCTCCCAGTTCCGCTGGTCTCTGATGTTTCCGATAGCAGAGCCACGGATGACTAAGTGTGTGTTTGGCACTACTTTACTGGCCCGCTCGCCGCTCCACTGGTGTCTGGTGTTTGCGATAGCAGAGCCACGCGTAATTCTTCTGAAGCTTTAACTTCTCCCAGTTCCGCTGGTCTCTGACGTTTCCGATAGCAGAGCCACGCACGACCAAGTGTGCCGTTTCGTACTACTTTACTTGTCCTGCCGCAGCTCCACTGGTCTCTGGTGTTTGCGACAGCAGAGCCACGCGTAATTCTTCTGAAGCTTTAACTTCTCCCAGTTCCGCTGGTCTCTGACGTTTCCGATAGCAGAGCCACGCACGACTAAGTGTGCCGTTTGGAACTACTTTACTTGTCCTGCCGCAGCTCCACTGGTCTCTGGTGTTTGCGATAGCAGAGCCACGCGTAATTTTTCTGAAGCTTTAACTTCTCCCAGTTCCGCTGGTCTCTGATGTTTCCGATAGCAGAGCCACGCATGACTAAGTGTGTGTTTGGCACTACTTTACTGGCCCGCTCGCAGCTCCACTGGTGTCTGGTGTTTGCGATAGCAGAGCCACGCGTAATTCTTCTGAAGCTTTAACTTCTCCCAGTTCCGCTGGTCTCTGACGTTTCCGATAGCAGAGCCACGCACGACTAAGTGTGCCGTTTCGTACTACTTTACTTGTCCTGCCGCAGCTCCACTGGTCTCTGGTGTTTGCGATAGCAGAGCCACGCGTAATTTTTCTGAAGCTTTAACTTCTCCCAGTTCCGCTGGTCTCTGACGTTTCCGATAGCAGAGCCACGCACGACTAAGTGTGCCGTTTCGTACTACTTTACTTGTCCTGCCGCAGCTCCACTGGTGTCTGGTGTTTGCGATAGCAGAGCCACGCGTAATTCTTCTGAAGCTTTAACTTCTCCCAGTTCCGCTGGTCTCTGACGTTTCCGATAGCAGAGCCACGCACGACTACGTGTGCCGTTTGGTACTACTTTACTTGTCCTGCCGCAGCTCCACTGGTCTCTGGTGTTTGCGACAGCAGAGCCACGCATAATTTTTCTGAAGCTTTAACTTCTCCCAGTTCCGCTGGTCTCTGATGTTTCTGATAGCAGAGCCACGCATGACTAAGTGTGTGTTTGGCACTACTTTACTGGCCCGCTCGCCGCTCCACTGGTGTCTGGTGTTTGCGACAGCAGAGCCACGCGTCATTCTTCTGAAGCTTTAACTTCTCCCAGTTCCGCTGGTTCTCTGACGTTTCCGATAGCAGAGCCACGCACGACTAAGTGTGCCGTTTCGTACTACTTTACTTGTCCTGCCGCAGCTCCACTGGTCTCTGGTGTTTGCGATAGCAGAGCCACGCGTAATTTTTCTGAAGCTTTAACTTCTCCCAGTTCCGCTGGTCTCTGACGTTTCCGATAGCAGAGCCACGCACGACTAAGTGTGCCGTTTGGTACTACTTTACTTGTCCTGCCGCAGCTCCACTGGTCTCTGGTGTTTGCGATAGCAAAGCCACGCGTAATTTTTCTGAAGCTTTAACTTCTCCCAGTTCCGCTGGTCTCTGATGTTTCCGATAGCAGAGCCACGCATGACTAAGTGTGTGTTTGGCACTACTTTACTGGCCCGCTCGCAGCTCCACTGGTGTCTGGTGTTTGCGAAAGCAGAGCCACGCGTAATTCTTCTGAAGCTTTAACTTCTCCCAGTTCCGCTGGTCTCTGACGTTTCCGATAGCAGAGCCACGCACGACTAAGTGCGCCGTTTCGTACTACTTTACTTGTCCTGCCGCAGCTCCACTGGTGTCCGGTGTTTGCGATAGCAGAGCCACGCGTAATTCTTCTGAAGCTTTAACTTCTCCCAGTTCCGCTGGTCTCTGACGTTTCCGATAGCAGAGCCACGCACGACTAAGTGTGCCGTTTCGTACTACTTTACTTGTCCTGCCGCAGCTCCACTGGTTTCTGGTGTTTGCGATAGCAGAGCCACGCGTAATTCTTCTGAAGCGTTAACTTCTCCCAGTTCCGCTGGTCTCTGACGTTTCCGATAGCAGAGCCACGCACGACTAAGTGTGCCGTTTCGTACTACTTTACTTGTCCTGCCGCAGCTCCACTGGTGTCTGGTGTTTGCGATAGCAGAGCCACGCGTAATTCTTCTGAAGCTTTAACTTCCCCAGTTCCGCTGGTCTCTGACGTTTCCGATAGCAGAGCCACGCACGACTAAGTGTGCCGTTTCGTACTACTTTACTTGTCCTGCCGCAGCTACACTGGTGTCTGGTGTTTGCGACAGCAGAGCCACGCGTAATTCTTCTGAAGCTTTAACTTCTCCCAGTTCCGCTGGTCTCTGACGTTTCCGATAGCAGAGCCACGCACGACTAAGTGTGCCGTTTCGTACTACTTTACTTGTCCTGCCGCAGCTCCACTGGTGTCTGGTGTTTGCGATAGCAGAGCCACGCGTAATTCTTCTGAAGCTTTAACTTCTCCCAGTTCCGCTGGTCTCTGACGTTTCCGATAGCAGAGCCACGCACGACTAAGTGTGCCGTTTGGTACTACTTTACTTGTCCTGCCGCAGCTCCACTGGTCTCTGGTGTTTGCGATAGCAGAGCCACGCGTAATTTTTCTGAAGCTTTAACTTCTCCCAGTTCCGATGGTCTCTGACGTTTCCGATAGCAGAGCCACGCACGACTAAGTGTGCCGTTTGGTACTACTTTACTTGTCCTGCCGCACCTCCACTGGTCTCTGGTGTTTGCGATAGCAGAGCCACGCGTAATTTTTCTGAAGCTTTAACTTCTCCCAGTTCCGCTGGTCTCTGACGTTTCCGATAGCAGAGCCACGCACGACTAAGTGTGCCGTTTCGTACTATTTTACTTGTCCTGCCGCAGCTCCACTGGTCTCTGGTGTTTGCGATAGCAGAGCCACGCGTAATTTTTCTGAAGCTTTAACTTCTCCCAGTTCCGCTGGTCTCTGATGTTTCCGATAGCAGAGCCACGCACGACTAAGTGTGCCGTTTCGTACTACTTTACTTGTCCTGCCGCAGCTCCACTGGTGTCTGGTGTTTGCGACAGCAGAGCCACGCGTAATTCTTCTGAAGCTTTAACTTCTCCCAGTTCCGCTGGTCTCTGATGTTTCCGATAGCAGAGCCACGGATGACTAAGTGTGTGTTTGGCACTACTTTACTGGCCCGCTCGCCGCTCCACTGGTGTCTGGTGTTTGCGATAGCAGAGCCACGCGTAATTCTTCTGAAGCTTTAACTTCTCCCAGTTCCGCTGGTCTCTGACGTTTCCGATAGCAGAGCCACGCACGACTAAGTGTGCCGTTTCGTACTACTTTACTTGTCCTGCCGCAGCTCCACTGGTGTCTGGTGTCTGCGATAGCAGAGCCACGCGTAATTCTTCTGAAGCTTTAACTTCTCCCAGTTCCGCTGGTCTCTGACGTTTCCGATAGCAGAGCCACGCACGACTAAGTGTGCCGTTTGGTACTACTTTACTTGTCCTGCCGCAGCTCCACTGGTGTCTGGTGTTTGCGATAGCAGAGCCACGCGTAATTCTTCTGAAGCTTTAACTTCTCCCAGTTCCGCTGGTCTCTGACGTTTCCGATAGCAGAGCCACGCACGACTAAGTGTGCCGTTTCGTACTACTTTACTTGTCCTGCCGCAGCTCCACTGGTGTCTGGTGTTTGCGATAGCAGAGCCACGCGTAATTCTTCTGAAGCTTTAACTTCTCCCAGTTCCGCTGGTCTGTGACGTTTCCGATAGCAGAGCCACGCACGACTAAGTGTGCCGTTTCGTACTACTTTACTTGTCCTGCCGCAGCTCCACTGGTCTCTGCTGTTTGCGATAGCAGAGCCACGCGTAATTCTTCTGAACCTTTAACTTCTCCCAGTTCCGCTGGTCTCTGACGTTTCCGATAGCAGAGCCACGCACGACTAAGTGTGCCGTTTGGAACTACTTTACTTGTCCTGCCGCAGCTCCACTGGTCTCTGGTGTTTGCGATAGCAGAGCCACGCGTAATTTTTCTGAAGCTTTAACTTCTCCCAGTTCCGCTGGTCTCTGATGTTTCCGATAGCAGAGCCACGCATGACTAAGTGTGTGTTTGGCACTACTTTACTGGCCCGCTCGCAGCTCCACTGGTGTCTGGTGTTTGCGATAGCAGAGCCACGCGTAATTCTTCTGAAGCTTTAACTTCTCCCAGTTCCGCTGGTCTCTGACGTTTCCGATAGCAGAGCCACGCACGACTAAGTGTGCCGTTTCGTACTACTTTACTTGTCCTGCCGCAGCTACACTGGTCTCTGGTGTTTGCCATAGCAGAGCCACGCGTAATTTTTCTAAAGCTTTAACTTCTCCCAGTTCCGCTGGTGTCTGACGTTTCCGATAGCAGAGCCACGCACGACTAAGTGTGCCGTTTCGTACTACTTTACTTGTCCTGCCGCAGCTCCACTGGTCTCTGGTGTTTGCGATAGCAGAGCCACGCGTAATTTTTCTGAAGCTTTAACTTCTCCCAGTTCCGCTGGTCTCTGACGTTTCCGATAGCAGAGCCACGCACGACTAAGTGTGCCGTTTCGTACTACTTTACTTGTCCTGCCGCAGCTGCACTGGTGTCTGGTGTTTGCGATAGCAGAGCAACGCGTAATTGTTCTGAAGCTTTAACTTCTCCCAGTTCCGCTGGTCTCTGACGTTTCCGATAGCAGAGCCACGCATGACTAAGTGTGCCGTTTCGTACTACTTTACTTGTCCTGCCGCAGCTCCACTGGTCTCTGGTGTTTGCGACAGCAGAGCCACGCGTAATTCTTCTGAAGCTTTAACTTCTCCCAGTTCCGCTGGTCTCTGACGTTTCCGATAGCAGAGCCACGCACGACTAAGTGTGCCGTTTCGTACTACTTTACTTGTCCTGCCGCAGCTCCACTGGTGTCTGGTGTTTGCGATAGCAGAGCCACGCGTAATTCTTCTGAAGCTTGAACTTCACCCAGTTCCGCTGGTCTCTGACGTTTCCGATAGCAGAGCCACGCACGACTAAGTGTGCCGTTTCGTACTACTTTACTTGTCCTGCCGCAGCTCCACTGGTCTCTGGTGTTTGCGATAGCAGAGCCACGCGTAATTTTTCTGAAGCTTTAACTTCTCCCAGTTCCGCTGGTCTCTGATGTTTCCGATAGCAGAGCCACGGATGACTAAGTGTGTGTTTGGCACTACTTTACTGGCCCGCTCGCCGCTCCACTGGTGTCTGGTGTTTGCGATAGCAGAGCCACGCGTAATTCTTCTGAAGCTTTAACTTCTCCCAGTTCCGCTGGTCTCTGACGTTTCCGATAGCAGAGCCACGCACGACTAAGTGTGCCGTTTCGTACTACTTTACTTGTCCTGCCGCAGCTCCACTGGTCTCTGGTGTTTGCGATAGCAGAGCCACGCGTAATTTTTCTGAAGCTTTAACTTCTCCCAGTTCCGCTGGTCTCTGACGTTTCCGATAGCAGAGCCACGCACGACCAAGTGTGCCGTTTCGTACTACTTTACTTGTCCTGCCGCAGCTCCACTGGTCTCTGGTGTTTGCGACAGCAGAGCCACGCGTAATTCTTCTGAAGCTTTAACTTCTCCCAGTTCCGCTGGTCTCTGACGTTTCCGATAGCAGAGCCACGCACGACTAAGTGTGCCGTTTGGAACTACTTTACTTGTCCTGCCGCAGCTCCACTGGTCTCTGGTGTTTGCGATAGCAGAGCCACGCGTAATTTTTCTGAAGCTTTAACTTCTCCCAGTTCCGCTGGTCTCTGATGTTTCCGATAGCAGAGCCACGCATGACTAAGTGTGTGTTTGGCACTACTTTACTGGCCCGCTCGCAGCTCCACTGGTGTCTGGTGTTTGCGATAGCAGAGCCACGCGTAATTCTTCTGAAGCTTTAACTTCTCCCAGTTCCGCTGGTCTCTGACGTTTCCGATAGCAGAGCCACGCACGACTAAGTGTGCCGTTTCGTACTACTTTACTTGTCCTGCCGCAGCTCCACTGGTCTCTGGTGTTTGCGATAGCAGAGCCACGCGTAATTTTTCTGAAGCTTTAACTTCTCCGAGTTCCGCTGGTCTCTGACGTTTCCGATAGCAGAGCCACGCACGACTAAGTGTGCCGTTTCGTACTACTTTACTTGTCCTGCCGCAGCTTCACTGGTCTCTGGTGTTTGCGACAGCAGAGCCACGCGTAATTTTTCTGAAGCTTTAACTTCTCCCAGTTCCGCTGGTCTCTGATGTTTCCGATAGCAGAGCCACGGATGACTAAGTGTGTGTTTGGCACTACTTTACTGGCCCGCTCGCCGCTCCACTGGTGTCTGGTGTTTGCGATAGCAGAGCCACGCGTAATTCTTCTGAAGCTTTAACTTCTCCCAGTTCCGCTGGTCTCTGACGTTTCCGATAGCAGAGCCACGCACGACTAAGTGTGCCGTTTCGTACTACTTTACTTGTCCTGCCGCAGCTCCACTGGTCTCTGGTGTTTGCGATAGCAGAGCCACGCGTAATTTTTCTGAAGCTTTAACTTCTCCGAGTTCCGCTGGTCTCTGACGTTTCCGATAGCAGAGCCACGCACGACTAAGTGTGCCGTTTCGTACTACTTTACTTGTCCTGCCGCAGCTCCACTGGTCTCTGGTGTTTGCGACAGCAGAGCCACGCGTAATTCTTCTGAAGCTTTAACTTCTCCCAGTTCCGCTGGTCTCTGACGTTTCCGATAGCAGAGCCACGCACGACTAAGTGTGCCGTTTGGAACTACTTTACTTGTCCTGCCGCAGCTCCACTGGTGTCTGGTGTTTGCGATAGCAGAGCCACGCGTAATTCTTCTGAAGCTTTAACTTCTCCCAGTTCCGCTGGTCTCTGACGTTTCCGATAGCAGAGCCACGCACGACTAAGTGTGCCGTTTCGTACTACTTTACTTTTCCTGCCGCAGCTCCACTGGTCTCTGGTGTTTGCGATAGCAGAGCCACGCGTAATTTTTCTGAAGCTTTAACTTCTCCCAGTTCCGCTGGTCTCTGACGTTTCCGATAGCAGAGCCACGCACGACTAAGTGTGCCGTTTCGTACTACTTTACTTGTCCTGCCGCAGCTTCACTGGTCTCTGGTGTTTGCGATAGCAGAGCCACGCGTTATTTTTCTGAAGCTTTAACTTCTCCCAGTTCCGCTGGTCTCTGACGTTTCCGATAGCAGAGCCACGCACGACTAAGTGTGCCGTTTCGTACTACTTTACTTGTCCTGCCGCAGCTCCACTGGTGTCTGGTGTTTGCGATAGCAGAGCCACGCGTAATTCTTCTGAAGCTTGAACTTCTCCCAGTTCCGCTGGTCTCTGACGTTTCCGATAGCAGAGCCACGCACGACTAAGTGTGCCGTTTCGTACTACTTTACTTGTCCTGCCGCAGCTCCACTGGTCTCTGGTGTTTGCGATAGCAGAGCCACGCGTAATTTTTCTGAAACTTTAACTTCTCCCAGTTCCGCTGGTCTCTGATGTTTCCGATAGCAGAGCCACGGATGACTAAGTGTGTGTTTGGCACTACTTTACTGGCCCGCTCGCCGCTCCACTGGTGTCTGGTGTTTGCGATAGCAGAGCCACGCGTAATTCTTCTGAAGCTTTAACTTCTCCCAGTTCCGCTGGTCTCAGACGTTTCCGATAGCAGAGCCACGCACGACTAAGTGTGCCGTTTCGTACTACTTTACTTGTCCTGCCGCAGCTCCACTGGTCTCTGGTGTTTGCGATAGCAGAGCCACGCGTAATTTTTCTGAAGCTTTAACTTCTCCCAGTTCCGCTGGTCTCTGACGTTTCCGATAGCAGAGCCACGCACGACCAAGTGTGCCGTTTCGTACTACTTTACTTGTCCTGCCGCAGCTCCACTGGTCTCTGGTGTTTGCGACAGCAGAGCCACGCGTAATTCTTCTGAAGCTTTAACTTCTCCCAGTTCCGCTGGTCTCTGACGTTTCCGATAGCAGAGCCACGCACGACTAAGTGTGCCGTTTGGAACTACTTTACTTGTCCTGCCGCAGCTCCACTGGTCTCTGGTGTTTGCGATAGCAGAGCCACGCGTAATTTTTCTGAAGCTTTAACTTCTCCCAGTTCCGCTGGTCTCTGATGTTTCCGATAGCAGATCCACGCATGACTAAGTGTGTGTTTGGCACTACTTTACTGGCTCGCTCGCAGCTCCACTGGTGTCTGGTGTTTGCGATAGCAGAGCCACGCGTAATTCTTCTGAAGCTTTAACTTCTCCCAGTTCCGCTGGTCTCTGACGTTTCCGATAGCAGAGCCACGCACGACTAAGTGTGCCGTTTCGTACTACTTTACTTTTCCTGCCGCAGCTCCACTGGTCTCTGGTGTTTGCGATAGCAGAGCCACGCGTAATTTTTCTGAAGCTTTAACTTCTCCCAGTTCCGCTGGTCTCTGACGTTTCCGATAGCAGAGCCACGCACGACTAAGTGTGCCGTTTCGTACTACTTTACTTGTCCTGCCGCAGCTTCACTGGTCTCTGGTGTTTGCGATAGCAGAGCCACGCGTTATTTTTCTGAAGCTTTAACTTCTCCCAGTTCCGCTGGTCTCTGACGTTTCCGATAGCAGAGCCACGCACGACTAAGTGTGCCGTTTCGTACTACTTTACTTGTCCTGCCGCAGCTCCACTGGTGTCTGGTGTTTGCGATAGCAGAGCCACGCGTAATTCTTCTGAAGCTTTAACTTCTCCCAGTTCCGCTGGTCTCTGACGTTTCCGATAGCAGAGCCACGCATGACTAAGTGTGCCGTTTCGTACTACTTTACTTGTCCTGCCGCAGCTCCACTGGTCTCTGGTGTTTGCGACAGCAGAGCCACGCGTAATTCTTCTGAAGCTTTAACTTCTCCCAGTTCCGCTGGTCTCTGACGTTTCCGATAGCAGAGCCACGCACGACTAAGTGTGCCGTTTCGTACTACTTTACTTGTCCTGCCGCAGCTCCACTGGTCTCTGGTGTTTGCGATAGCAGAGCCACGCGTAATTTTTCTGAAGCTTTAACTTCTCCCAGTTCCGCTGGTCTCTGACGTTTCCGATAGCAGAGCCACGCACGACTAAGTGTGCCGTTTCGTACCACTTTACTTGTCCTGCCGCAGCTCCACTGGTCTCTGGTGTTTGCGACAGCAGAGCCACGCGTAATTTTTCTGAAGCTTTAACTTCTCCCAGTTCCGCTGGTCTCTGACGTTTCCGATAGCAGAGCCACGCACGACTAAGTGTGCCGTTTCGTACTACTTTACTTGTCCTGCCGCAGCTCCACTGGTCTCTGGTGTTTGAGACAGCAGAGCCACGCGTAATTCTTCTGAAGCTTTAACTTCTCCCAGTTCCGCTGGTCTCTGACGTTTCCGATAGCAGAGCCACGCACGACTAAGTGTGCCGTTTCGTACTACTTTACTTGTCCTGCCGCAGCTCCACTGGTCTCTGGTGTTTGCGACAGCAGAGCCACGCGTAATTTTTCTGAAGCTTTAACTTCTCCCAGTTCCGCTGGTCTCTGATGTTTCCGATAGCAGAGCCACGCACGACTAAGTGTGTGTTTGGCACTACTTTACTGGCCCGCTCGCAGCTCCACTGGTGTCTGGTGTTTGCGATAGCAGAGCCACGCATAATTTTTCTGAAGCGTTACCTTCTCCTAGTTCCGCTGGTCTCTGATTTTTCCGATAGCAGAGCAACGCATGACTAAGTGTGCGGTTTCGCACTACATTCATGGCCCTCCCGCAGCACCGCTGGTCTCTGGTGTTTGCGATAGCAGAGCCACACATAATATTTGTGAAGCCGTAACTTCTCCTAGTTCCGCTGGTCTCTGACGTTCGCGATAGCAGAGCCATGCATGACTAAGTGTGTGGTTTGGCACTACTTTACTGGCACTCCCGCAGCTCCACTGGTCTCTGGCGTTTGCGACAGCACAGCCACGAATAATATTTTGTTATAGCACTAAGATGCACTTTGTGATTGTTAATTAGGAAAGACTTCTCTTAACCGTTTTCTTTGAAGGGTTGAGCTAGTACCTTCCATTAAATAGCCAGGAAAATAGAAAAGTGAGAGCTGAATTCATGTATAGTTTATTGCTCGTAAATATTACTTGTCATTGACCTTTGCTACTAACGTGTTCAACATGTTGAGTGGCCAACTTCTGGCAAGCTTGCAAGAAGGTTGCGCTTAAGAACTTCTGTTTATAACGCAGACCCAGAAAAATAAACTGAAGCGCTAGTGCTCATGTCCAGCCGAGTATTCTGGCGCTAGAACACGCAGATTTCGCATAATAATTGGGTCAATAAATAACACTGTTGCACAGAGAATTCGAACGAACTAGGTCACTGCAGAATTTTTCTGAATAATTAGGTGTCAGGAAATAGCCAAGTATCTGGAAAGGTGTTGCGTGAGCGCCTTTAATACTATCAGACTTTCAATTGCCTGCGCTGGAGCATGGAGCATAAGTGCGAACGTGCCTGTGTGCTTCCATTTTAATATTAAGATGACTGAAGGAATTGTTGCTGAATGTAGGTGGCGCCAGCTACTCATATTTTGTACGCTAATACTTGGAGACAGTGAAAAAAATTGGAGGCTTATCAAGGTTACGCCGAGTGGATGCTTCGCATCCACTGGGCTTAACTTTAGCGTATCCTTAGCGTTTGGAAGCATCTTGACCGCATACACGACCGGCGCAAAGACGCTGGCGCGGTTGCGGGCACAGAGACTGACGCGACGGTGGGCGCGCGCCGCTTCATCCCTGGCGTGACGTCACATATCACGTGATGCAGAGATGGTGGCGCCGCCGCCGCGTCGTGCGTGACGGCGCGAACCGAAGCGTGGTGGCCACCGCCGGGAGGCGACCGACGGTGCGATATGAGGCCCCATCTGCAGCCGGTGTGACGTCATCACGTGACGTCCCATCATGTGATCTCACTTCAGGGTCAATGGTGGCCACCGCTGGGAGGCGACCGACGGCGCGATATGAGGCTCCATCTGCAGCCTGTGTGACGTCATCACGTGACGTCATGTCACGTTACCCCACTTCAGGGTCAATGGTGGCATCCGCCGGGCGTCGCGCGAAGGCCCGAAACCTACGTTAATATGCTTCGCATAAGAAATGGCTGTGGCTTAGCTAAGGTTAAGCCCAGGATGCGAAGCATACTAGCCTTTATTTTAACGCGACAGCGTTAAGGAGCTCGTGTCGCAGAAAAGCCGGTGTCGTCGGCGTCGGCTCAGGCGTGCGTCGCTTGCTCAGGCGCACATTTCGTTGTCGCGCCGAACGCTGCGTTGCTCGACGCTCACCGCGTCCCGATGCGGGGCGCGTAGTCGCTATGCCGTAGCCCATTGTCTTACACCCCTTGGCGGGTCGACGGGAATGCTGTCGCGTTCCACTCTTGAAGGCGAAGCTTAAACGTCCGCTTTGTAGCTGTTATGACGTCATGTGGTAGCTACGCGGCCGTGCGCGGCGCAGCAAGGAAGAGCGTGGTTGTGCGGCTAGTATGCTTCGCATAAAAAAGGAAGACTGCACATTCGCTGCAGGTAGCTGGGCCAGTTGGTTCATACTTGTTGCGGTGAAAAAGACGCGAATTCATTTTAACGAATGACCGCCGGACGACAAGACAAACAAAAGACGACACTACCTACATGTATGTTGTGTATTTTTGCCCCTTCCCTCTTTTTTTTTTTTGTCAAGTCGTCTTCCTCAGGTACTCTATAGGATATAAAGAGAGGTAAAAACGGTGACATTATTCCCAAAGCTAACGTAAAAAGAAAAGGACAGGCCTCTGTTAAGGCAGTGTGAAACTCGGCTGCAGCAAGTATATGCGCGTTCACTTCCTTCCCACAGCAGGAAGAAAGACGCGCTCGGAGACAGCCAAGCCCGCTTGCGCCGAATATCACTCGCTTTTTGTTAGTTCCCTCTCTCTTTACCCAATCGCCTCCCCGGTCGCCAACTCGCGCCTCTTTTGCGCAGGCGGCAGTTGTCGTTGGCGCGCAAATTTGACCTGGCAGCTCGAAGTCCCCTGGGGACGTCGTATGCAGGGAGAAAACGACGGTGAGAAACAACAGGACGGCCCTGAGCAGGCACCTCGAAGAGCGCCGTAACGGGACATTGTTTGTCTCGTGCGCAGCGCATCTCGCTGCAGTTGCGGCTATTTCGAGGTGTCGACTGTATACTTCGACTGTATCGAAATCCACGTGCCGATTAACGTTTTATTTTTTATTTCAATACCCTAAAGGCCCAATGCGGGCATTACATAGGGGGGGATTCCTCAAAGAAAACTTATAAATATACAACACAGGTTATAAATGGCTGAAGACAGAAATAAACGACTTAAGAAGCCAGGTACAAGTTATTAAGAAAAAAAAATGGCTAGGAACAGGAACTGGAAAATTGCACATGTAGCAAATTAAAAAAAAATGAAAAAGAAAAAAAAAGCACCTTCAGAAGTTCCAAAACATGGCATCTAACATTTCACAGAACGATACGGCTGGCACGCACAAAAAAAAGAAAGGAAAAAACAACGACGAACATCATTTTACTTTGGAATTTTCTAAGTATGACCAAAGAGCTGTCTGAAATGATGATGTTTTAGCGATAGCCGCAATGCTAGAAGGAAGCGAATTCCACTCTTCGATAGCCAGGACCAAAGGTGAGTATTTGAATCGTTCTGTTCGTGCGAAAATGGGTTGAATCTTCTTCATATGATCTACACGAGCCGATGTGTGCGGCGCCGGGAGAAGATGTGAACTTGCAAATGGTGTGTTATTGTGGTAGAGTGTGTGGAGAAAGGATAATCGGCTGAATTTTCTGTGCATGACCAGAGGCGGGAGATGGAGCGATATTTTCAGTGATGTTACACTTTGATACCGAGAGTAACGGGAAAGGATGAATCGTGCAGCCTTGTTTTGTATAGATTCTAACATGTTAATAAGATAGGTATAATGAGGGTTCCAGATCACTCAGGCGTATTCTATCACAGGACTGATTAGCATGTTGAATGCGTGAAGTTTTGTATCCTGATTGACTTGGTGTAGTCGGTGTTTAAGAAGACCAAGTTTTTTTAAGGCTTTGGTAGTAATCAGTTCTATATGAGTGCTGCAGGATAAATTAGAGGTAAGATTTACGCCGAGGTATTTTACCGACGCTGCAGTTTCTATGATAGTATTATTAACAGTGTAGGCATTAGGACTTGTGTTAGCATCGGAAGTAAACTTGAGATGTTTAGTTTTGTCTGCATTAATAACCATTTGCCACCTGGCGCACCAATGAGTTAGTTCATCAAGGTCAGTCTGGAGAGCAATGATGTCGCAAGGGCTTGATATTGCTCGGTAAATTACGCAGTCGTCTGCAAATAGCCGTATTGTTGATGTTATGTTCGACGTGATGTCATTAATATGTATTAAGAAAAGCAGTGGACCCAGCACCGAACCCTGGGGTATTCCTGAAGCAACAACTGTACGTCTTGATAAGAAGCTCCCTAACTTAACTGACTGAAAGCGGTTTGTTAGAAATGCGTTGATCCACTGCGTAGTACGTTGGTCCAGCTGCAGGTTGCGTATCTTTATCATGAGGCGGTTATGAGGCACGCGGTCAAAGGCTTTAGAGAAATAAATAAAGATGGAGTCAATGTAGGAGGAAGAGTCGATTGCTTGATGAAGGTCCGTTATTAACTCAAATAACTGCGTCTGACACGATAAATGTTTGCGGAAGCCGTGTTGGTTATTATGAAGCAAGTTGTTCTGGTTAATATGAGTCATAATGTTAGTGAAATAATATGTGTTCGAGTACCTTGCAACATATCGATGTTAGTGAAATTGGCCTGTAATTATTAGGAACGGATCTGTCACCAGATTTAAATACCGGCATTACATAAGCGGATCTCCAATCTTCAGGCACACATGTCGTATAGAGTGACTGTTGGAAAACGAGAGATAGCAGGAAAGCTGTGTGTTGGCAGGTAATCTTTAAGAGTTTCGCGTTGATACCATCGGGTCCTGGGCTAGTGTGGTGAGGTAGGCGTTCAATTGCACGAGCCACGCCAAGCGCAGATATGTGAATGGGTGAAAATGGAATCTGTATATCGGCCTCAGGAAGCAACAGTGGATTGTAAATGGGCGATTCGTTCGTAAAAACTTGTGAGAAGTGGCTATTGAATTGTACTGCGCACTGTTCGATAGGCAGAGTGCTGCCGTGGGCGTCCAAAAGAACAGGAACCGTACTACCGGTTTTAGGATTAACAATGTTCCAGAATTTCTTAGGGTTGGTTTTCATCAAACTAGGAAGCGTAAAATTAAAATATTTGTTCTTGGCTTCAGAAATTAGTTTTTCAGCTATTTTGGAAATGTTTTTATAGTTTTCCCAGTCTGTAGCTTCTTTTGATCGAACCGCCTTACTAAATGCTCTTTTTTTCCTATTTAGTGCCCTGTTGACATCTGTGGTGAACCAAGGATCGTTGGTACGCGTACTCATCATTAGTTTTGGCACGCAGGAATCTTCAAGTTCTTTGAGTTTGTCACGAAACAACTTCCAATTTTCATTAGTCGTACGGTTATGAAAATTGGCCTGAAAGCTATTTGTGAAAGTTTCCAGCAACAGGTTCATATTTTCAACATCCGCACGTGCCTAGTTGTAGATAAGCTTCGTGTTTTTTGTTTTGTCGGTCCGTGGGAGTAGAAGAGAACAGTGCACAACCTTGTGGTCACTTATTTCTTCCAAGACGTGAATGTCTGAGAGCTCAGGATGGGTTGTTAGGATGAGGTCCAGGATGTGTTTACCGCGAGTGGGCTCGTGAACAATTTGGGTGAGCTGGTGATATTGAAGTAAATGAAGAAAGCTAATGTTCTCCTGTCGGTTATTGTCGGAGCCAACAGTTAGCGTCGTCCAGTTAATCGTGGGAAAACTAAAGTCGCCAGCTAAAAATAGAAGGCAATTCGGGTGCCTAACAAGGATCTGCTCGACAGCGTCATTTAACATTTCAATGAATTTAGGTTGGCTACTTGGTGGCCTATAACAGGCGCCAATAATGCCGAGCTTATGACCAAGTTGAGCAGAAACCCAGACTATTTCTAAGGGAGAGTCGATAGGGGTAAGAGATGCATGGAAGTCTTTGTTAATCGCAATGAGCACTCCTCCTCCTCCTAGAGAATCAGCCCTATCTTTCCTAAATAAAACGAACGATGGTGGAAGCGCGATGTCGTGAGATGCAACGTCTTCGGTTAGCCACGTTTCCGTACCCACGATGACATCAGCTGAGCAGGTATGTGCTATAGCTTTGAGTGCGTCTACTTTGTTATGTATGCTGCGGAAGTTTGCCAAGACCAAGGAGATCGGTTTGGTTTTGTTATCGTTGACTTTCTTTGGAGTAGACTGTCAATTCTCGGGGGGCGACTGCCTAGAAAAAAGTTTTTTCACGCTATCTGTTGCCGAATCATACCGGTAAACAAAATTTCTTATGTGAAGCTTATCAAATCTTACAGAATAACGCTCGTTTTCTCTGATATTGGCCTTGGCGAAATCGCGCAGCTTTTTCCGTGCATGTAGGACCTTCGGGGAGAAGTCTTCGTCTAGCCAAACTTTTGGTTCCGTGAGATGTTTTAGTTTATGCGCATTTTGAAATGCTTCAAGTTTAGATTTAAAGTTCAGAAATTTAACTATAATTGGTCGAGCTTGATCAGAACGTGGCCGGCCAAGGCGATGTGCACGTTCGATCTCACCACACTGTATTTTAAGCAATGCCCCGCCGTAACGGGGCATTGTTTGTCTCGTGCACAGCGCATCTCGCTGCAGTTGCGGCTATTTCGAGGTGTCGACTGTATACTTCGACTATATCGAAATCCACGTGCCGATTAACGCTGTTTCCAAACTATGAAAACATTTTCATTTTTTTGTTTTCCAGCGAGCAAGTAAACAATCGTGAGCTGTGGACAACGCTGCCGGGAAGATGCGAGCTAATAGGGGATATTCAAGAATGTAAAGCGCTGCCTGTCGACAACCCTGCAAGCGCCGTCGCCATTTTACCGGTACGGCGCTGAAAAACGAAACCATTCGCGGCGCAGCATGTCAGCTGCCAGCTGCTGCTTTTTCGCCTTCGTTTTGCGTTGCCTTCCCACCACTGCGGGGAAGGCAACGAGGGTAGTGCAAGCTGAGGGCAAGAGGTTAGGGCAACGAGGTGAGGGCAAGAGGGTATATGCTCCCACAGGGAGCAGAGTTGCCCATAGATTCGCAATTATGTTCCAGCTATGCAGTGAAGCCACTCCTCGCGCGCGCAGGAGGGAAATTCCGCGCGGTGTTCCATTTTGCTTTTTTTCTTTTCTGGTCGCAAGCTACATGCGGAAATTGTTCCCAAGTGCTGAGCAAGAGGACAGTTTTTAATGCAGGCTACGCTCGAACAATTGGCGCAGCCGAATGGGAGTAGGGGGCAGGGTTGCAACCCTCCGAAATGTTTAGTTTGGATGTACATATCTACACGCACATATACAAACGCACGCAGGACGTATGTATACGGGGGTCCTCCCCTCGAAATAAAATCCTGACTATGCCAGTGGCTCGACCAGCTCTAACGTTCGCGTGCAAACGCGCAGTACCTTGCAACAAAAAGCAGTGCAATGTTTTTGCGCATGCATAGGTAGTTTTCTTGCTGAAGCCGGAAGGCAAGAAATGTTTTAAAGGGTGCTTAAACAAAACTTCACACGCGCAAGGGGGTCAATTATGTGAGAGGACTTTGGCTGCCGAAACCCACCGATTAATGATTAACGCTATCGTGCCTGCATAATGTTTGTGACCATTAACCGTGACTGTCATTTATCACTAACAGTCTTTCACAGGAGCTGCATGTTTTTGATATATGCGATGCGGGCACGTAGATTTAAACAAATTTCAAATGTTCGCATGCGCACATTATACGGAGAGCTTAATTTACGATTCACTCTTACTTCAAACTAAACGCGTGCTTCGTAGCAGCAAATATACAAGTGGAAAAAGGTTCAGGATGCACGAGCTTCTAGATCAAATTTATTTCGTACAAGGGAATGGATGACTAATGGCTGCTGGCAGCAGGGCAGGAGTGCCGGTCTTAGAGCCTGAGGGGGCACAATTCAAAGCAACTGGAAAGGCAAAAAGCTATTAAGAGTAACAACAGGTTATTTTTATTGCACTAATCACATCAAGCAGACAAACTTGCAAAGTAAATTGTTCACAGGTTGCAGAGATTAAAATGACAACGCGTTTTTCTTTATCTCTTCATACTACTCAGAGCAGGAGAACCAGTAATTGAAAACACTGTATCAAGTCAATAAAATCACTAAAGCAGGCTTTGGCCACATAGCTCGCTTACAGAGTTCTGTGACCTATCGCATAAGAGGCAAGGAAAATTTGCGCCATTCAACAGTGCATTCAGTCCACTCCCTCTCACAGAAAACAGCATTGACCAAAGCAAAACATACATTTCCTGCTATTTTGACTGAACGACAAGTTTTTGTTCCGCTAGCTGGTACTTGCAGCTCACAAGCTAATATACATACAATAAATACATGCCGCGGGCAAATTGTATCTGCTAGTACTTACTCTGTTTTGAACGCACTGTTCTGGACCCACATAGAACAATCGTACAAGCAACACAGCGAATTGGGCGAGTTCGTAACTTAACATTCGGGGCATATATGTGCAGCGCAACACAGACGTGTCGTTCATTCTCTGTCCCGCGTCTTTGTCGCGCTGTACGTATATGGCAAAAAGCGTACAAGTGAAGTGAGTCTCTCTTAACCGGCGTAGCGTTAACAGGGCTGTCACTGGAGAGAAACGTTGCTTTACGTGTAAACGAGGCGAACTCACCTCGCATATCCTGGTCCCCTTTCGGAGCCGGCATTTGACGTCATTTTGCACCATGTGAATAGCGGTGCGAGCGGAAAAGTTATGCGCAACTGTGCTTCCTGCGGGAGCATATAGAGGAACGCTAAACGAAGGAGGCCGTGGCAGCGCCGGGAACGAGGTAAAACTGCTTTCCACTGAATGTCCTTGTTACTTAAGCGAGGCAAAAAATATCGACGCGAAGCTGATTTTGTCAACGAGAACGGCGCTGCGTTCTAGTCCACAACTGTAATCGGCGCGTGTAAAAGCTCCATTAGGCGTCGTTTCTCGTTTTCCTGAGCACCTGCGTTGTCTCTTTCAGCAGCATAAACTAAGCTTAACGAACAACCAGGGAGACATTCCCGATACGCGCATGTTTTGTTTTTGCGCATGTGGTAGTAGCAAATACTCAAGTGAGAACCTTGAGGACTGAAGTGAATAGAGGTTTCAGCTTTTTCTATTGACTTAAAGGATCTGTACGATTCTATCCCGCAGAATGACGTGATGAAATATGTAAATGACTGCGTGGGCAAGTTTAGAACGGTTCGATTTCAAAACGCTTCCGGTTTGACTTGCGACAGATTTTTATAACTTTTTAGTTTTTATGCTAACTCGACTTACGCGACTTGGGAGGGAAATGTTGTCAAACAAAAAAAATGACATATGCGCTGGGTCATGTATTGCTTGCTGCTTAAGTGACTTATATCTAGCTAACCGTGACCAGGTTCTTGATGAACATATGAAAAATAACATCGCTGTCGTGAAAGTGTTCAGATTTGTTGACAATTTTAAAATTATATTGAATAACGAATCAGACCAATTTGACTCGCTGGTTTCAAAAACCGTAACCTTGTTTACTGAAGTGTTGTCCCCTTTGTCGTTGATGCATGAAGTCCCCGTAGGCAATTTCATAAGGTTTTTAGATTTGGTATTGTACTTTTCACCACAAAAGGTCTGCTGGAGTTATCAGCCGAGAGGCAATAAGCCACTCGTGCCATTTCATTCCGCTAATTCAAAACTCGTAAAACGTGCCGCGATAACATCGTGTTTCAATACTTCCCTGATGAAGTCATGTGACCCCAAAGTGGAAAGCAATTACAGAGATCAGGCCAAGCGCCTGGCAGATTCTCGTTACCCGATGCGTATTATCACCGCTGTCGCGGAAGGCTTGAGCAAGAAGTGTAAAAACGCACCGAAGGGAAGCAGTACCACTGCTAGAGCAAAGTTGCTGTGGTACCATACACTCATTGTGTTTCACATAATCTCAGCGGTATAGCGACTTAGTCGGGGGTTTGCGTGGTTTTCTCTGCCCCTGAGCGTCTACAGAAACTACGCAAACACGCTAATTCAGAGAATAACAAAAGGAATGCATTTTCTACTCAACATTGCAAGCAATTTGTAACCAGCTGTACTGATAACATTATCCATGTCATTCCGATTTCGTGCGGAAGAACGTATGTTGGTCAAACTGGCAGATGAATCAATGAGAGACTAAAATGGCATCAATATAACGTCACTAGGGTAATCTTCGGGTCACTTGGGCATTCATTGCCGAGATAGTTCCTGCCAACGCATGCTTGAAAGTACTTCTATTTTGTATAGGAGTCATAGCAGGATGACAAGGGAGATTGTGGAGGTCTAGGAAATTGCAAACGTAGAGGAAAAGTGCGCGAGCGATTCATCAGGGTCGCTATCCGAAAAGCAGATGCGATTCCTCGGTTAATCGTTGTAACCATTGCAGTGCAAGCGTTGACTATTCCTTGGACACGTGTACGGTTTGTCAACAAGCACCAGCGAATGTTCTCTTTGTGCTGTATCATTTGTTTACACTCGTACAGTATACATTTACCGAAGCGTGCGCAAATCAAATCTGTGGTTTAAAGCAGCGCTGTGTCTGTGTGTCTGTTTGTTTCTACGTCCTCGTTCAGTCGCGCTTACGCACTCTGTCATGGAGTATGAGACATGCCGTAGGGACGGACTCCGGATTAATTTTAAATACCAGGGGCTCTTTACCATGCCCCCAATGCATAGGAAACAGGTACTTTTGCATTGCGCCTCCATTAAAATGAGGCCGCCGCCGCCACCGCTTGGATTAGCAGCTCTCGTGCTTAGCAGCGCAGCACCATAGCCGCTAAGTCACTGCGGAGGGTTCGCATGGTCGGCGGCGCCAAATATGAAGTACGGGCTCAATTCACCCAGTTATTTACAAGTGTGAATCTTGACCGCCTCGTGCTCCTCCTCGTGTCCCTCTTCTCTCTTCAGCCCTCCTCTTCTTCGCCGGAACGTCACAGTAGTGCATATCAGTAAGTGAGATGCAATTTTTAGAAATGTCCGCTCATTGCAACATGTCCCTGTTGGCCATACTTGCCCCTTGATTTGGATGCTGTTTCACTTGTACCTTTGCGTCATTCATATTTAGTATTGTCATCAAAGATCACTGAGATTTTGAGTATTAGGGATTTGAAGAAGGACATCTTGTAAAGTTACCGAACGTTCGTGCTATTTTCTAGTTCGTCTTGAATTAAGTCAACTGTAATACAAAACTACGCTGGCATCCTTTTAACGTTTCTCGTACACTTTAAGATTTTCGCGTACAATGAGCCCATCGTTTTATATCACATTGGCTGTCAGATATGTCGGTGATTTTCCCACCTTTGTGGAGAAACGTGAGTTTGAGAGAGGAGAATTACCTGGGCTTTGAAAATATTAATTGCGCGAAAGATGGTTTTGTGCAAATCATGTGATTTTTCTCGCCGTTCGCCGCTCTCCGTTCTTTCTTTATTTTTATTATTTTTAACAGCACCAATATCGGGAACTGTCATTAAGAAGTGGAACAATGCATGTGGCGATTCAAACGTCCATGACACGAAACGACTATGGCTCATTCGAAATAACAGGAAATCGGTGCTTGAAATCATCATTCATGGCCGAGCTGCATTTAAAAAGAGAGAACTAATGCACTGCTGTCTAGAATCCGTGGGAGATGCATCAGTGGAGGGCCATAGTATAACGCCGAAGTTGGTAATGTGACTAGAAGAACGCAATAATGTTATAATAAAATTTTCACTGTTGTATGAAAAAAAAACTGTTCACTCACGAAATCGGTATTTTGAGGAAATGGGTGGATTGTTAGGGGCAATAGGCAGGCAAGTTTTGAAATATCTGTGACATTTAGGGGTTAAATGACAAGTATTAAACCCTCGTTTTCGGGCCTCGTAGAAGTGTTCTATTAAACGCTTTAAACGTTTTCTTTCTTCCGTGGAAGCACCATGAACGGCAGCAATGTCATATTTTGAGGAAATGGAGGCCGCTTTATGGGTGACCTTTAGCGACAGATTGGAGTGTCTAGAGTTACTATGTGTTTTGAAAATTGTTACGGACTACTCGTCTTCTCTCAGTTTTCTACTGTATACACGGCATGTATATTTAGTGCGTGGAGAACTCCTATGAATCAATGGGGGAGGAATACAAATAAATAATCGTATTATGTTAGTGAAATAGGCGGACACCAATGTCAACTCTCAGTAGCAAGAGTTATCTGTGCTATCTTCATTAAATGTTTATTTTCATTCATGTGTTGATTTTAGTGCTATCATTTATTCCTCTATTTTCGCTGCATGCAAAAAATAAACTTTACCTCGATCTCATCATAGCATCCCATGTGAAAAGACAACAGAACAGATCTACCAGACAAAATTCCCAAATGCGCTTCTTGAATTTCAAAGTGGATAGGAAAAAACTTTAATAAAAGTCCTGCAAGAGTACATTTCAAAATTATTATTGAAACTTTTAGGTTAAACAAAAGTAACATAATCCCAGCAGGTTTATTTTCTCACTCATAGCTATGACTACTCACGCCAGAGTATTAAGGTTTCATTTGCTTAAGACGTTCTTAACTAAAACTAATAAGGAGGGAGACACAACCGTTAATGAGAAATAGGTTGAGAGCTCGGCCACAGGCACGTGACTTTAGCCGGCTACTCCCCGCTGTGGAACGGGTTAGGAGGAACCACAACGACAGGGCAGCAAGACCAAGGGGGCACAGAACAAAAATCAACTGTAACGTGCACCTTGGCCAGTCTCCCGTAGTGGGCAAGCTTCAGTGCTCGGCGACAAGAAGAAGAAGTAGAAGAAGATGGCCGCTGAAGCTGAGGCCGGCGGGTCCTCCTTGCCAGCCGAGAAGGAGTCGAAGCCTTCCCGAGACAGAGACGAGACGTCCTCGCAAAAGAAGAAAAAGCGCAGGGCGCGGCTGTCAGCGGCATCTCCGTCAATACGGCGCCGGAAGGCGCCGAAGCATCGGCGGGGCCAGCCGGGAGACACCACCCCCAGCAGCAGCAGCACCGCCAGCCACGTGGACACACCGAAACCCTCGACAGAGACGTGCAGTCTTCCCGCGGGGCCCGCAAACGTGTTGGACGGTGCTACGTGCCACGGAATCGCCGTGTGTCCCTCAAGGGACACGCCGCCACAAGATGTGCCCACGTTCACCCCACTGCAAGTAGTCGGAACCGAGGCGGCGCAACAGCCCGTTGGAGCGGGGCCCGTTCTTCCGTGGGTCAGCCCAGAGAAATGCGAACCGTCAGGAGACGCCGCCGTCGCTGACGTTTCACCTAAGCGGGACGTGGATGCAGGCGCGTCGACTCCGCCCTCGACGACGTCACAGTGGTCTCGGAGTACGGCAGCAGCATCGGCAGTCAGTTGCTCGGAGCAGGCACCGGAATTTGACGCGCAAGTGGACGGCGAATCGCGCGCCGGATTACCGGAGACTTCGCCGGCGCAGCAGTTGCAGCCAGTTCCCGGTGTGGTCGCGCTCGCGGCAGAAGACCCGCCGTTGGGAGGCGTACCGGGACACCAATCGAATCTCGAGGAGGCCGCCGGTCTACAAGTAGACCACGACGATGTCGGAGACCAGACGGAGAGACGCGATGCGGAACAAGCGCCGAAGTGGGCAGCAGCAATAGCCTATGCCGGCGCTGCTGAGCCAGGTGCACGCGCAACCCCCAGTACGGGAACCCCGCACTTGGTGGCGTCTCCTGCCCGCGCTGCGCTGGCGGGCATCGCGGGAACCTCGGAGTGCTGCGCGAGCAAACTGGCGCCCCACGGGGAGCCATTGGCCAACAAACCGTCGTCGACTACGGAGCTGAAGAGGCGGGCGCACTTCATGCAGTACTCGTTCGCCGAGCGGGTCAGTGCTCGCCGTTTCGTACGCGCAGTTGACAGTTCACGCCTTAAAGGGACTCTTTTAGGTGAAACCCTAATAATCTTTAGGGTGACAAAGTATTGTTTAAAAACTCAATTTTTGTTAGTTTCGCGGCAATGGGATAATTTTGCAAGTAGGAATGGCTAAATTTGAGGGTTTGCAGTTTCTAGCCGAACCTCGAGCTACGGTAAGCCTCTGTGACGTCACTCATTACAAATATGTTTTCCCAGTTTCTGCTTTTGTTCTTCAAACCACGTTCTTCAAACCTCTTAAGTTTGTTTTTCGGCACCTATAGGGTGAAATATAGTTAATTTTCGCGGATAAACAGTGGACTAGGCAGGCGTAGATGCTGTAATTGAATTCTTGGGGTTCACGTGCCGAAACCACAATACCATTCCGCAATAATTTTGACCACCTTGGGCTCTTTAACGTCGCCCGCTGCACGAGACCACGGGCATTTCTGCATTTTGCTTCCATCGAGGACGCGGCCGCTGTTCGATCCCGCGTCCTCGAACCCAGAAGCGCAAAGCCAAAGCCACTAGGCCACCACGCCGAGTAGGTCACCGGTATCGTTCCAAAGTGCACTATCTCCTGCGAGCAATTAACCTAGATAAACGTACTTCTTCACAGAGTCTAGAGGCTCACTGCCGGCCACGAATTGTTGATTTCTTGCCGGGCTATTGAACGCTTGTCCCAGCCGTGAGATTAGGCTGATCGATCGCCGATTTTACAATTTATTTCCTGCTGTCCCGAAGGGCAGCAGGTATCACGGGTTAATTAGGATCGAAGCGGGCAGCCTCATTGCTGCCGTGTTGTCGCGCAAACGCGGTGTGAGGTGGAGCGTTCCGGTAAACTTGTACCGGAGCCCGCTAAACTCCGCACGTTCACACTCGTGGCAACCGGTATGCGTTATCGCTCACGGTATACGATAACGCTGTGCTAAAACTCTCTAAATGCCATGGCAGCCGTAGGCACGGCTCAAGGAGCCACCATTTTGGCCACCACGGTCAATGGGGAGGGTAGAGACGACACGAGCCTTTGGCCAAACCTGCAGAGGCAGCGGTGTGCCTTTCATTTACTCTTTCTTCTTTCACTGCAATCTTTATAGATCTGCTTGCGCAGTGGCTAGGAATGTTGCAGCCTGATGTTGTCTTTTAGCCTTTCTATTCTAATCTTTACTGCGGTAGATTTGGAAGGCTGTTATGGCAAAGGTATATGTACGCGTGGCAGCACAGTGGCGGCTCGTGGAGGCACAGCAGTGCCATCTACATTTCGCGGGGCCGGCGTTTGGATAGAAAAAAAAATAACATTTGCCGTTCGAGGCGTGTTGCGCGAATTCGCGTACTGCGCCAGCTCGCATCGCATCGCATAAACAGAGCGCCAACAGTACAAATGAAGCGTGAGAATAACATGGCGTCACAATCTAACCTGCATAGGTCTATCTGTATTCATAGCCCTCATTGTATAACAGCACGCATTACACTGATGAGCCTTGACAGTATGGCATGAATTTAGAGCAAAGAATGTACCCAGATTTTGATTTCGAACTAAGTTCCATGTGCATGTGTCGTTAGTATTAACACACATTGAATATTTCGGTATTGAGATAAAATATACATTACATTGAAATTATTGACAAAAATCACACTTTAATCTCCAGTAGCACAGCACGCATGCTACCTTTCTATGGTGCTGAAGACATGGCTAAAACATAACATCTTGTGGAACGGCGCTTACAAAATAAAGGTACTAATCAAGTCTTGTGAAATTACCACAGTGTATATTGTCATTACCTTTTATATGGCTACGCATAAGAGAGTTTTGACGACATTACAGTATTTAATACGGTAATACAATCTCTATGAGCAATACAAGAACAAGGTAAAAGTGAGAGCCAACGTTTCGACAAGTGGACTTGTCTTTTTCGAGGCAGCGTAAAAAGACATGTCCACGTGTCAAAGCGTTGGCTTCCACTTTTACGTTGTTCTCTTTTTTCTCATCGTCTTAAATTTCCATCTCCCGCCTTCCTTGTGTTTTCGCTGTAATACAATCTCGCCACATTCAGCCCGCTTCAATACGAGCGAACTTCAGAAAGCCGGCACAGTTTCGTACTCAATTATTCGTGGATGGAAGCAAACAGCCCGTGACGTCACATCTTCCTGTTCTAATGGAATTTTCTGTGCATTTTCAAACGCTTCCGTTGGTGACGTATTGAATACATACCTTTCATCAACTAGTGTTTTGCCCGCGAGGTGTAGTCGCGCTTTAATCGCACGTCCACAATTCGTGTTGCCGCTCATTGATTCAGTACCGCATTTCTACCTCGCCTTCGCTACCTTGTGAATTGACATTGGTTACGGCCAGACGCCTTATGTTTTTAGCTTTATGTGCAACAACCGCGTTCGGGAATAAGCTCGCGCGCGCGCGCAGACGATACCTGTTTTAACGCGAAAGCGTTTAAGAAGCCGGTGTCGTAGAAAATCTGGCGTCCCACGTCCGGCGTCGAACATCGCATCGGCAACAGGATTTTGGGACCACGTATACTCAGGCCTTCCATTTGATGCAAGGAATTGACTGAACAAATAAATTTTAGCTCTCGGATTGTGATTTGGCTACACGAGAAAACATAATTCGTTTACGCGAAAACTCAGAGAAACCCCTTCACACACAAACCGTCCGCGGCGTTCACACACCAGCCGCAGCGTCCGCCATATTGCACGCGACGGCGCGATGGGTGTCGTGGGGTCCACGGAACGGCGAGCCCGGTTCCTTGCATTACCTCCACATGGCGATCACCTCCGCCGCACATAACCTCGTTATCGTGAATACAGGGCCTAAGTATAAAGGGCAGATCACGTGGGAAGTGGGAAACCGGCAATCAACCATTGATTACGCTTTGGTGACACAAGGAATTCTTGATAAGTTGAGAGAAATGGTCATTGATGAGGAAGGGTGTAGCAGCATAGGGGGTGACCGTAAACGTGTCATTTCGAAAATGGGATATGTAGTTAGGAAAGACAGCAAGAAGTGCAAAATGGCCAGTCCAAATTTGAATACTGAACAAATAACAAATATAGCCACTATAGTCGAGAAAGAACTTTGCAAATGGCAAAGTAAAGAGTGGGAATATAGTTAGCTTCTAAGCGTTAGAATGACAGAAATACGGATAGGGAAACAACATGTTTGTTCGAAAGCAAAAAAGAGAAACCGAGAAGCTGGTGGAACAGGGAGATACGAGAAGCGAACGCCGAACGACAGAAAGCATCCCGAATGCACAGGCTTGCAAAAAAGGCGCAGTTGCTGCAGTATGAAGTAGCCAGCAATTGGGAAATATACCGGGAGAAAAAGTATATGATTCAAATACTCGTGCAAGCAAAGATAAAAGGTGAAAGTGAACGTTGGTTGTGAGAAATACGCGAGAAAAAGAAGGCCGCACCTGGAGTATTTTGGAACCACATAAAATTATTAGGCACGGAGTCAACAACAATATAACAATATATCCTAGACGAAAATGGAAACAGACTGGAAGGAGAAGCGGCATTAAATTACATCCGAAAATAACAGCCGAATCTTTCCAAGGCAATGACGACGTTATACTTGTTGAAAAAAAGAGCATGAAAGAGACCCAATGGGAGAAGCAGCTGGCGCCGACAAATTTAAACTGGAAGAAAGCGGAAAAGAAAATTCCTAAGCGTACAGCCACAGGGCTAGACGAGGTTCCCGTTAGGCTGATAAATGAACTAGGACCAAAAAGTAAGGAAGCCTAGTGAAAGCAGTGGAAAGAACTTTAAAAGATAGACGAATACCAGACAGTTGGCGACAAAGTAGAATGAATTTAATTTATGACGCTAAGGGGGAGCAAGATAGAATTCACTCGTATAGACCGTTGACCATTACATCGCTATTATACAGGCTAGCAATGCAGGCAATCATATTAAAGCTGCAAGCATGCGCAGAGAATAATGGCATTTTGGGAGAACTTCAGAAAATGGCTTCAGAATAGGTAGGTGTTTGGATGATAACTTATTTATTCTTACTCAGTGTATTGAAATATCAAAAGTAGAAAGCAGACGGGTACATGTGGCCTTTTTAGACACTACACGGGCGTGTGACAACGTAGACCGGAATGTTTTGTGGGATATTCTGGAAGGGGAAGGCTTAGGTGACGATTGTGTACAGCTTTTGAGAGAGATTTACCTAGAAAAGACCGTTTGCTTTGAATGGGAAGGGATGAGGAGCGAGGATAAAGTTGATATCAACAAGGCACTCAGGCAGGGGTGCCCTTTATCCCCACTGCTGTTTATGATGTACACCCGCCGTGGTTGCTCAGTGGCTATGGTGTTAGGCTGCTGAGCACGAGGTCGCGGGATCGCATCCCGGCCACGGCGGCCGCATTTCGATGGGGGCGAAATGCGAAAACACCCGTGCACTTAGATTTAGGTGCACGTTAAAGACCCCAGGTGGTCAAAATTTCCGGAGTCCCCCACTACGGCGTGCCTCATAATCAGAAAGTGGTTTTGGCACTTAAAACCCCATATATTATTATTGTTTATGATGTACATGGTGAGGATGGAGAGGGCGCTAGAGGGAACTAATATCGTGTTTAATCGCTCATGCAGACAGGCGGGCACAGTAATAGAGCAACAACTCCCAGGTTTATTTTATGCGGACGTCATTGTGTTGCTAGCTAACAAGCAAAGTCATTTGCAGTGTCTGGTTAATATCTGTGGACAGGAAGGCAACAAGTTAGGTTTGAAATTTAGTGTTAGAAAGTCAGGTGTTATGGTATTCAACGAAAACAGTGAACAGACAGTGGAGATACAGGGCCATGAAATACTTCGGATAACAGAATATAAATACCTTGTTATATGGATAAACGAAGGCAATGGATATATGGAAACACAGGAAAAAACCATAACAGTAAAGGGGAAGAGAAATTCAGCCATAATGAAGCACAGAGCGCTACGGGGATACAATAGGCACGAAGTCCTCCGAGGTGTGTGGAAATGTGTAATGGTTCCAGGACTTACTTTTGGAAATGCGGTTGTTTGCTATAAATCAGAGGTACAATCAGGACTCGACGGGAACCAAAGGCCAGTAGATCGCCTCGCATTGGGCGCTCACGGGAAGACTACAAATGAAGCTGTGCAAGGTGATATGGGCTGAACTAGTTTTGAAGTGAGGGAAGCTCGCAGTAAAATTGACTATGAAGAACGACTGAGGAATATAGAAGAAAGTAAATGGGCTGGGCGAGCGTTGAGGTATCTGTACAGGAAAAACATTGATTCACAGTGGAGGAAAAGAACTAGGAAGCTTTAGCAAGTATGCGGCCTATAGGGTGGGCAACAAAGCAACAAAGAAAATCAAGCGGAGATTCAGAGAGGCTGAAATAATCCCATGGGTGGCGGCAATGGAAAAGAAACCTGCCATGAGTAACTACTTAGGAGGAAAAAACGAAATCAGGAAAGAAACTATTTATGATAACTCAAAGAGAAGCTCCTTACTTCTCGGAGCGAGATCAGGACGTCTTAGAACACGCACCTATAAAGCGAGATATAAGAAGGAAGAAGAAGGATGTGCTTGTGGCTGTGATAAAGCTAGGGAAACGATGGAGCATGTTTTATGAAAATGTGAAGACATCTACCCAGCGGTCGATTTAGGCACCACTGGCCTCCTTGAAGCCCTTGTGTTCAGCGAGAGAAGGGGACGAGTAAACATGTCCGCAATAGAGATTAGTAAGAGGCGATTGGAAGATCGGTGGAAGAAAAGTAGGAAAACGACAAACTATGGCGACGTACAAAAGCAAAGTTCGCAATAGGTAGTCAGAAAATTTGATTGTGTGAGTTCGTAGTGTTATTTCTCTTTTTTTCTTTGTTAAATCAGGTAGGACATTATAGTAGGCAGTATAATAGCAAGAGCTTGGTAGCGCAACCCCCCCCCCCCCTCCGTTTCAAACAGGAGGCTCGGAACATCCATCCATCCATCCATCCATCGTAATGCCCTTAAATGCCCCATCGCGGCTCACCCAAGAGGCCGTGGTTCCACCTCAAAGCTCGCCCATGGCTCGCATTCGTGCATAGCATTCGCGGCAAGCGTTTACTGTTAAACATTATGGTTACATATACTCCAATTGCTGGGAAGTGTGAGAAACAGTAAGGGATCTGTGAATGCTCTCGCGTTTTAATCTTATAAACGAAGCCTAAACGTCCTCCAGATTGTTCGACCTGCTGCTACCACAGCGGTTGGTTCGAACAACGTCATTCTTCCAGCCAGGGCTTATCGCATAACTTGGGAATGGTTTTCACGGCTGTTGCACCGTCCTCACGGCTGTTACGCCGTCCTGCTTCTTTCGATCAAGACCTATTCCGAGAACTCTTCTTGCAGCGCCTGCCTTCCACCATGCGCATGGTTCTCGCCGGTGCGACTGGGTTATCTCTGGCAAATTTCGCGCGATTTGTCCACTCCGTCATTGACGTTGCCCCCCCCCCCCCCCCCACCAATTTCTTCCATCGCGACCACTTCCGCAACAAATGAGTCACCTTGTCCTCTTGCCATCTGACCTGCAGGCACTTCTCAACGGTTTTCGCAGCCAGATAGTCAATCTAGACGCGCATATTTCCACCGTATCTACACGCTCTCGATCTTCGTCACGCCACCGCTCCTCGTCACGCCGGCGTTCCTCATCTCGATCGCCGCGTCCCGGCGAGTGCGGGTATCACTGCGCCTTCGAGGCAGCCGCCCGAAAGTACACGTCACCGTGCACGTTCTCGGGAAACTCTCCGACTTAACCCTTGCTTACGTTTAATGAGATCACCACGCACTACTATCTGTCAAGACGGGTCTTCCCCCTCCCGCACCCCGCCTTATGTAGGGCGCGGGCGGTTACCCTTCGACTTTTACAAGCCCGTGCGTACCCTACCCTCGCGGTTTTTCATGCCATATACCCCGAAAGATATCCCAGTGCGGACTGCCCTGCCTGTGGACTAAGGGCAACATTGGACCATGTGTTGTGGGAGTGTGAAGCCATCGGCTCCTCCTTCAGCGAGGATAGGTGGGCTGCGCTCTTGGGCAGCCCCGAACTCAACGACCAAACCCTGGCCGTCCAGAGTGCCCGCGATCGGGCCGTCAAGCTCGGCTTGGCGGTCCCTACGTGGGACTAACCGGGTGGCGCGGGGTCTCCACTGCGTCTTCTCTGGACCAAAATAAAATTACTTCACTCACTCACTTACCACTAGAAGCGGCGAGTGGTGGCGGTCCGGCAAGCAGCCGCTTTTTCTTCGTTTTCGACAAGGCGTCTGGGCTCCGTCGACAGGGGGCCGAAGTTAGCGTTGCTCCACCCTCGCCTGCGTTTTTGAAGAATCGCCTATCTGCAGATACGCTGCAAGCCACCAACAAGACCAGCATCGTGACTTATGGTGAATGCGCCCTCACACTGAACATTAGACTCCGGTGTCCTTTCCGATGAGTTTTCCTCGAAGCGGACGTGGCTTACCCGATTCTTTGTGCGGACTTTCGTCGTCGGTTTGACCTGCTCGTGGACATGGCCCACAAGCGTCTTGTCGATGCTAAGACGCACCTAACGGTGCAAGGTATAGCGTCAACAGCCAATGTCGGCACTGTTACCAACAAGCCACCTTCATGGGTCTGTAAGCATTTATTAAATGACTTTCCGGGCTTGCTTCGCCCGTGCAATTTCATGCATCCTGTAAAGCACGATGTCACCACCGTACTATCACCACAGGGTCACCTGTGCACAGTCGTTCACGACGCATCGCACCCGATCGGCTCAAGGTTGCCAGAGCCAAATTCGATTATACGCTCGAGCTTGCCATTGTGCGACCATCATCAAGTCCTTCGACATTTCCTCTGGACATGGTGGGCAAGAAGTCCCCAGGAGGCTGGCAGCCCTGCGGTGACTACCGCACCTTGAACAACGCCACCATTCCCGATCGCCACCCCTGCCTGACGTCGCGGATTTTACAGCACCACTATATGAAGCAACCACCTTTTTAAAGATAGACCTCGTCAAGGCGTATTATCAGGTACCTGTAGAACTCTCGGACTTTTCCAAGACTGCCGTCATAAGATCTTTTGTCCTCTTTGAATACCTGTGGATGCCCTTTGGTCTCCGCATTGCCGCTGAAACTTTCCACCGTTTCGCGGACATAATCACCCAGTGGCGTAGCCAGAAATTTCGTTCGGGGGGGGCTCACTTTGCAGCTCGGCCTGCGCCTTATAAAATTAGTCGAGGGATCAATATATATACATATATATATATATATATATATATATATATATATATATATATATGTCTGTCATTCAACAACCTTGTTTACATTTTTGTACATATGCTACGACCAGGGGAAAATTTAAATGACGCTTTCCTTTGTTAGAATGTATTGCGCAGGAGCAGCTGTCACCAGTTGTGCATTGCGGAGTAATTGCTCCGAAATTATAGTCACAACAGAGAGCGCATATAAAAAGCAGGCGTTCTGCAACATATACGAGGGCGAGTCAAATGAAAGTGAGTCAATGCGGATATATGACAAATGGGGTACTTTATTTAAAAGAAGTCACCATGAGTATTTAGACACTTGTCCTACTAACGAGTCGCATAATTCCCGTCTCATAAAACTCCTTGGGTTTCTGCCTCGAAAATCTGTAAATGACTACACGTCATCTTCCGACATGAATCTGGTTCCCTTGAGCAGTTTCTTCAAATTTGACTAAATGTGGAAGACGCAAGGCAACAGGTCTCGGCTGCATGAGGGATGTTGCAGCATTTCCCACTTGAACTTTGCCAGTTTTCTATTAACCACATCAGCGACGTGGGAACGGGCAATGTCGTGTAGCAAGATGTCCCCAATGCTCAATTTTCCACGTCGTTTGTTCTTAATTGCGACACGCAGCCGATTCGATCTTTCACAATATCTGAAACGATTTAGAGTCTCTCCAGGTTTATAAAATTCGATCAATAGTGGCCCCTAACGATCTAAAAAGAAGTCAACGCTTTTGCGGCATAAATGACGGCCTTTGTTTTCCTTGGGAGTGGTGAATTCAAATGTTTCCACTGTAAGTTTTGCCGCAGTGTTTCAGGCTAGTAGTAGCGGCACCATGAGTCATCCCCGGCCACAATTGCAGACAAAAAGTCGTCACCCTCATCTGGGGTTTTTTGACGTGCACTTAAATCTAAGTACACGGGTGTTTTCGCATTTCGCCTCCATCGAAATGCAGCCGCCGTGACCGGGATTCTATTCCCCCGACCTCGTGCTCAGCAGCCGAACACCATAGCCACTGAGCCACCACGGCCTTTTCAATTGTGTTGGGGGTGATTGCACAGTGGCTTTGGCCCGGCCATGGATCGTCTTTGTAACTTTCGTGTGCTTCTTTGAACACTTTGCTACAACGCTTCACAGTGGCCATTGACACGCAATGTTCAACGCATACGGCAGCCATACGGCGAATAATTTCTTTTTGGGAAACATCTTCATTTGTCAAAAACCTCACGACACCAAGCTGTTCAACTTTTGAAGAGTCCATTATGTCATGCAACCATGTTCAACCCCGTGTATGAGAGCAATAAAGAACATTTAACCTCACCTCTGCATGTCACTTGTAAATGAGATGCGTATGTGCTACGCACATGACTCGAAAATAATGAACCGAACCATTATTGCGCGGAGCGGGTTGTCTCACTTTCATTTGACTCGCCTTCGTACATTACAAATGCGAAGATACAATGGAATATACAAATGTGAAGATACAGCTTGATACAGGGCAAAAACCTGTTACTGGAAACAATGTTCACTGCGCATATGCACAAAACCTCGCAACAAGATATTTAAATATACGCATAAGTCACCAATAAATCTACGTACCAAAGAAAAAGTCACTATATATAATGCGTCAAACAAGGCAAATAAACATGTTGCGCAACCACAGATTCACAGATCACAGCACCCCCCCCCTCACTCCTCCCTCCACTCCCAAAATGTATCGCGTGCGACGGAAGGCGGCGCGCTTCCTCCCCGCTTTTCTCCCTTGCGCACACAAGACTCAGCCACCATCTTCGGCTCACCCCCTCCCCTTCTCCCTCTCCCGTACGCTTTCACTCGCACATAGAGTGTGCGGCGCGCGGTCACGATGTTATCGCCCTTGGCCGTTATTTATACGGAACATGACGGCAACGACAGGAATGCGCCTGGATTCTTCATAGAGCTGCTATCGCAATAATAAAATAGTATCCGGCAACTGAAGCGTCCCGTCACCCATTACTTTCCGCAAAAGAAGTAACAAAATCGAACTTTCACATGCGAAAATTCGCTGCGCCGCAACAATGTCTTTTTTTTTTGTGGGTGGAGGGTGGCGAAATAGAACAACGCAAAGGAAAGCATGCTGGCTACAATCGAATGTCTACTTTGGGCACCTAGTGTGGCTACCGAAGGAATATCGAAGAAGACGTGTGACGCTTGGTCCACAGAAAGCCATACGCGTACTGCTCAGTATCCTACACCGGCGAGACAAAATTTTCCGGAGAGGTTGCGCTCAAGCGAACGCGTTGCAATCCATCGAGTCCCCGCAGTGCTGGCGGGGAGCGACTATGCATTGTTTCTTTTCTCGTCTGCTAGCCAGAAAGCGTCCAAAACTCTGCCAGGCGAAAATGCAGTCGGCCAGAGAAAAACGCGCATCCAAGTGCACCGCGCGGTTATCGATGCAGCACGAGAAAAACGCATGCGCTCTGGCTGGATCGACAGCCCGCGGGTTGCGAGAAAAAAAAGAAGAAAAAGAAATAAGAAAGAGGCTCAATATATCCTCGCGAATAAAAGTCTAAGTAGAAAAATAAATAAAAACTTAGTTACAATGGTGGCTTTAGTGTCTTGACATGGATGCTTTGGCGCAGGTGAAAAAAAATTTTTATATTCTTTTCTGTGACCTGACGGCACAAATGAACCACCATAACGCTTTGTCTCATCGGACCTCGCTGCGTGCTTTGTCAACTTGTCTGATAGTATGTTGATTTGGCTTGTCTCGTTGTATGGCCCGATGTACGACTTCAGAAAAGTCGATGCACCTTTGGCGTGAAATGTTTACAACAGCATTAAACCAAAAAAGTTTCGTAATTGGAAATCTAAAGCACGACTTTGAAAATCTCAATGGACCTTTCGCATCAAAATGTTATGACATCTTTACACCCACAACCTTTCAGAATTGAAATCCAAGCGCTCCGTAGATTCCGCGGCCTCCGCGAGATGCCGAGACGAGCCCGCTCGCCTTCAAAACGCCCATGAAATTTTGTGCCCGGTGGGGCTCCTTGCGTTACGATATGTGACTCACGATGCATGGACGTCGCCCCGAAATCCAGGCCGATTTAGCAATTTCGGGCTAAAATGTCTTTTCGAGCGTGAATTAAGGTCATTCTAGACAAAATCGACCATGATTTCTGGCGCCGGGAGTTGTTTTGGTCGGCGGCAGTGCACAAAAAAATTTCGGGGGGGGGGGGGGCTGAAGCCCCATAAGCCCCCCCCCCCCCTGGCTACGCCCCTGTAATCACCCGAAGTCTTTCATTATGCTTTGCCTACATCGATGACCTCCTCATCTTTAGCCGCGATGCAGACGACCACCTCTCTCACCTTCGACAGCTTTTCCAGCACCTTGGCGAGAACGGCCTAATCGTCAACAAAGCGAAGCGGACGTTCTGCGTGCCTAATGTTGACTTTCTTGGGCAGCACGTTGATCGTCATCACATCTGGCCGCTCCCTAACAAAGTGCAGTTCGTTCGCGACTTTCCTCAGCCCACTTCCGTACGTAAACTATGCTATAGTTACTGGGACAGATCAATTTCTATTGGCGTTTCATCCCCCGCTGGGCTCACCTGATTCGTGCACTTGCTGATCTTCTCCAGGAAAACAAGAACTTTACTCCCATTACACGGCCTGAGAATGCGTCCAGCTCTTTCGGGGCTATTAAGACACAGCTCGCAGACGTGACCCTTCTTGTTCACCCAGTACCTGAGGCTCCGCTTTGTCTCATGACGGACGCGTGAGAGGTGGCAGTTGGAGCCGCCTTACAACAATGCGTTGACGGATCGTGGCAACCGCTAGCGTTCTCTTCACGCAAGCTCTCCTTTACTCAAAGCAATCACACCACTTTCCGCCGCGAACTCCTAGCTACCTACATGACTGTGCGTCAGTGGCTCGAAGTTTTTTCATCGCCACAGACTACAAGCCATAGGTGTTTGCCATCGAATATGCCAGTAGCAAGTTTTCACCCCATAAAAACTTGCTCCTTGCGTGTCGCGTGCATCACGTAAACGCATGCAAGCTACATCTACAGCATGATGACGATGGTATGACGGCGATGGCTCCATGACGGCATGATGACGAGGATATGACAACGCTGTGACAACAGAGTAAAAACGACGGAAAGCGGACGATGCCATGAGAACCAATGATCGTGATGTTTTGAAGACAACGAAATGACCGTGACAGGATGACAAAGACAGCATGACAATGCCGGCATGTTGGGGCTGGAGGTCACGTATCCGCTCATGTGCACAACCAGCCGCCATGGCCCGCCTTAATTCGTACTATACCCGGTGTTTTCTTGCACTATGTTCGACGCCGGCCTATCAGGTCGCCTTAATTCGCACTATATAGAGTCTTTTTAAGACAGCACTATCTACAGGATCGGCACTGATTTTTCCTAGACAAAACGCCATCAAATAGTCATCGCGTCCCCGAGCATGACCTGGCTCTGACCTGGACTTCGAATATGAAAAAAAAAGCTCCGCATTAAAAGAAAGGAAGACAACGTGAATGGGCTGACAGACTACTCAATCGAAATTTATTATTGATACTGTGAATTTATGGCCAAGAACTGTTAATTGCAGAAAAAATCCTACCATCTTGACGTGCTTGCAACGTAACCCGCAGCATCTCGGAATACTAATGTAACTTTGATAAGCTGATCGGTAGTCCATGACTAATTCATGGGTGAAGGGTTTTTTTGCAGGGTAATTATGCGCACAAGTGCTGTGCTTTGTTTGTTTCATCAAAAACAGACCGTACCTTGTGTTCAAAGAAGTACCGTGGAGAATTCTCCACAGAAAATTTCTTTTTCTATAGCACGCTCCTTAGTGGAAGATTTAGCTCGGGCCCAACTCTAACGCGGCCTATTCAAACACATGTAAAACGCAGTAGATAAACCCTGGACCGATTTCGATGAAATTTGTCGCATTTGAGAGAGAAAGTTAAATTATAGTGACTGTTGGAAGCGAAATTTCGATTTAGGGCCTCAATTTGTTAAAAATATTTTCAAAAATTTGAAATCTTGAAAAGAAATAGAAACACGAAGTTCACAAATTAATGGTTTTCCATCAAAAAGAGATATCCTGCTTCTGTAAGCGGGATCCGTTAGATTATTTAAAGCGATAAAATTCAGTATGTCAATTTATATATTACGTGAATTCGCTACATTGTGTACAAGGATTCTGCACAAGCTGTATTTCCATATTACTAAATTTTCTGAGATTCATGTGTAACATATCACGTCTGTTCGCCTTAGATTTACTATTAGATGGAATTCACAGAATTGTGATATCATTTTTATTGCTGAGCTACAGAGTGGTAAGCTTCGTAGTTTTGTTTTCTGAAAATGTGCGATTTCTGCCAGAATTCGAAACGAACAGTCACAAGAAGTTATGTTTTTCTTTTATATCAACAAACCTCGCAAAATTTGGTGAAGTGGTTGCCGAGAAAAAAGAATTCTCCTTTTACATCCATTTAGATAGCATGCCCTACCTAAAGCTTCCTGTTCTTTGGTTGGGCTTGCCGCGAATACCTTTGGGGGTGGCGTCTAGAGAAATAAGGTCGGGGAAAGCGGTAGTGCGACGGGACTGAACGACTGGGATTAGCTGACGAGTGAGCATGGTTCAACGGCCGCTGCAACGACATTGTAAGACCTTGAAAGTCCCCTTCCCAGAGACCACCGTAAATTTCGATCATATATGGGACGATACAAAGCGTCGGGTAGGCAGCACTTCGCTGCAAGAATTTTTGAAATTGATCCATTATAATGTAAGGATGTAATGTTATAATGTCACGCTCAATGTAATTAAGAAAGTCTAGTTAGCCCGCTCAGCGCGCGGCTAATTACCGTCACCTAGAGGAATGTGTAGGTAACGTTGAGCGAAAAGGAGATGGAGAAACGAGGCGAAGCGTCGCGGAGAAGGAAGGTAGGCGGATGCGCGCTGGGTTGACCTCCTCCGGCAGCTGATACCGGTTTTCTTTGCGATGCCTGCGTCGTGGGTTCGTTGAGTGGTACCGTCGTCCTGGAGCGTCGTACGGTACGCGTGCGACTGAAAGCGTGCGACGGTAGGCGGAATATGACGGCTCAATCCTGCGCGTGCAAGGGGAGGAAGCCTGTCGTATTGTGTCGTGCACATTGTACCATGGCACCGGGGAAGTGGATGGAGCGGGGGTGTCTACGTCGGCAGCACGCGATCTGCTTTGGGGTCACAGTCTAGGTGGGCCGGCAGCTCGTAGCTTTGCATGCGTCGTGTTCTCACCGCTGAGTTTGCGTTGAAGCGATACGCAGCACCAAGGTCGCTTCGCTGGCCCCTGCTTCTGCGATTCCTCCCGCCAGCGTTTTGACAGCGAGTGCCCACGGTCGTTTAGTGCGGACGCTTGCTGTTTGCTTGTGCGTGCTGACACCATGCTAGACCGATGAAATAGCTAGCGCACGTTTATAACGGGGCGTTCTACTCCGGCGGCTGCTGCGTATGGTGCGGCCGCGCGAGCCCGATCTTGAATGCGATCTGTGACGTGAACCGTGTAGGCGTCAAGGCGCACCTATATGGCCGATGGCGTCGTGTGCGCTGTAGCACCCATACGCTTGCGCATCACCCGCGATCACGAGGTGAAACGTCACTGCAACTTCTTTTATAATTTATTTCGTTGACCGCCTTGGCTAAGATTTGTAAGGACAAACGACACAGCGACAACAGGGCTGATCCGAGCCCCTTTGTAACATGCCTTCCCTCGCCCCGCTGAAGCAGGCGGCCAGCGGACCGTCGCCGGGCCCGCAGCAGCTGCTGGTCATCGCGGCCGCCGCCGCGGCAGCCTCGCTGCTCTTCCTGGTGGTGTCCGCGCTGCTGCTCGTGCTGCTCAGGCGCGCTTCCAGCTCGGACGACGGGACCGACGGCTCGGACCCCTGCGGAGGCCGCCCCGACTGCCGCCAGCACAGGGCGCTGATCACGTCGCGCGTCAACCGCAGCATAGACCCGTGCCTCGACTTCAGCGCGCACGTCTGCTCGGCGTGGTCGCCGCCGGGCGCGCTGTTCCGCGAGTTTGCCTCCACCCAGGACGACGTCGTGCTCTCCTGGGCGCGACAGTTTCCAGACATCCTCGAGGCCGGCGCCAGGTGAGCCTTTCGAAGTTTTCTTTTTTTTTTTGCACGAATGAATGGAGCCAAACAGACGCGGAGCGAGAAACTAGTCCAACAACGAGTGGTACCATTGTGTTTTATGGTGCGTGTTCTCATTGCGCCGTTTATTTTACCCCGTAATATAGGACACACCAACTATATCAAACCAAGATTCTGCTTAAGTTATTCGGGTTCTGTTGTCGATTGTTGAACAAGGGTCGAAACGAAAAATCGAGCCAGTAATATTGAGTTAACCCAAATAAGTCAGGTGCTTTTACTACAATAAACAGCAATTCGCAACGGCAATATTACACTGTTTGAACGTGGTGAACCTATTTCTTCAGCAGTTCAACATGTTCCTTCCTAAGTGTCATTAATGCAATTTCGACAGCCCAGAGCTGCTCTTCTGGGCATTCGCTGAGCAGTATAGCGTCCTACTGCTCAGGGTTTTCTATTTTGTCATTTTGGTTTGTGCTGTGTCTGATATTGTTTGGAGCTGATGGGCATGCCCATATAATGCGATGAAGGTCTGCAATTAGTGTATTGCATGTCTTACACCGGGTTCAGTATGTTTCTGAGTGTATTCGGTGCGTGGGTAGTGATGTCGGGAAGGTGCTTGTTTGTAGAAGTCTCCATGTAGGGGCTTGGCCTTTGTTCAATTATTTGTCAGGAGGATGATTATAGCGAGCATTTCGATAGTATTCTATGATTTCTCCTTAAGTAGACGTTTGTTCGTATTGGGATACTGTTCTTTCTTAATCTGGTTCTGGGGGGCGCATCTCTGTTTGGGTTTCTTCGAGGATTTGTCATCTGGAGAGAAATAGGCGACGCAAGCGACTCTCTCGGTTGGTACTTGCTCGGGCAGCGTCGCGCGCAGTGTTGTTCCTAACTAGCCCTTAATGATGTGGTGTCCAGATCAGCCAAACAGTTCTTCTGCGGGTGAGATGTGTTCCGAATATGGTATCTTTGAAGGGCTGTGAATGCCGTCATGTGTTTAATTAGGACTGCTTTAGAGTCAGTGTCAATGCATAATGCAGTGTTTCATGCGTATGCTAAAGCTATTGCAGCCTCTTCCCTTTCTTCTGGGTGTTAGGTACGCTTGGAGCTAGTTGTAGTGATATCCATTTTTGTACCCGTAACAACTACCAGGGCCATGGCTGGTTATGACAGATACATTGCAGCATCAATCTAGGCCACTTGTTCAGTGTCGTTGAGAACTTTGTTGTATCTTTGAGTTCTTGCTTTCCGTCGCTCTTCGTTAAGGTTTAGGTGCGTATTCTCTGGGGTGGGGGCATTATGAAGGCGTTCCTGATGTCCGGCGGAATATATCCCTTTCCGTCAATTCGCGCCTGGTATTGTATTGCCAACTTGTTTAGTATTGTCTATCCTGATTTCGTGTGCGTTACGCGTTCGCAGTGTAAGGTTCTCTGTGTTTCGATAATTTCATGCAATGTATTGTGTAATCCTAGGCCTGTTAGCTTTTCGTTTGCTATACTTGGAGGAAGGTTTAATGCTCGTTTTAATGCTTTTTATCATTATGTCAATCAAGTGTTTCTCGGTACGCACAGAATTTGGGAATGGCGCACTACACGCTATACGGTAGATGATAAAGGCTTGCATCAGTCGAATGATATTGCTAGCTTTCATGCCCGTGTGTCTGGTAGCAATTCTAGAAATAAGCCGGCATGCCTGTGCCGTCTATGTCTCTAAGCGTTAGATTGTTGTGGCTTTTCTTGGTCACTTTGTATGTACAATCCTAGTACCCTTATGCATGAGACCTGGGGTACGGGTATACCTCCGATTTCCAACGCACATCGTTGTTGGTTAGAGGCTTGCTATTTTCTTTGATATTTTGGCTTGATCCGTAGGAGCTCAAACTTCTCCGGAGAACAAGAGGGTTGTCTCCAGTCTATGTATGTCTTGCTTCTATTTATTGCGTCCTGCAGGATCTTCTGGATTTTCACCATCGCCGCCACCCATCCCTCATAGCGTTATATCATCCGCATATAAGCTGTGGTGTAGGTGCCGGATGTGCTCGATTCTTCGCGGAAGCCCAGTGAGTGAGAATCAAAGAGATTCATTGGAGAAAAGCGCAAACCGTGCATGCCCAGTATTCTAAGTCAGCGTCAAGGAATTGGTTCGAACAGCGGCACCTACCCAGTCCCGCATCTGCAGTGACGCATGTCGGCGTTAAAGAGCCTCATTGAAAAGTGGCACGTGCGCACATATTGACACATTCTCAGCGACCCAAGTTCGTCCGATTGTTCGTTTCAAGCCATGTTACTTTGGCACAGCCGCCGGATAGGCTACCAATCCGACCACAAACTGCCCATTGATCCAGATGGGGGGAGGGCGGGGGAATGGTTAATATATAAATGGATAGACAGCCCCAGAAATGTGCATGAAGTACCCAAAAAATGCTAACGCTTTAAAAGCATACCGCAGCAAATATTGGTCACAGGGCTGTGTGTGCAACAGCATGTGTGTGCTGCAACAAAACTGTAAACGATTCGGCACAACACAATGGAATGCCAAGATGTTCAGCCAGCGAGATCTGCAGGCAATGTCCACCTTCAGAAAGCGTTGGGATGCAGAGGATGGGACGACTAACTGGTCAGCATTCGAGATAAGTGAGATATGTTCAGAAGAATGCTGGGAAAGAAAGCAGGGAAGAGATTGACAGAACCGGAGTTGTTGAAAGCGTAGGGTATGAAATGGAAATCGAGAACCTGATGGCGATCGCGAAGATGGAGATACGATAGGCAATCTGCTAGACAGCAATAGAGGCAGTGAAACCTGATCAGATCAGGAAGGCTAGGAGAATAGAAAGGGAATGTCAATAAACATCATCATCATCGGGCCTAATACAATTTATGAAGCTGAGGGCAACGCAGACACCTGACGCCACGTCAATGCAACCACGCAAAGTCGCTAGCCGCACATGCAAATTTGAAGGAAACAGCTCAAATGTGCAAGGGGCCAATCGGGGTCCGAGTGAAATATCTGTGCATGAACTGATCCTAAAGTCTGTGCAAAATATGGCGGATCCTCGGCAATTCTCGTCGCTTAATGATAATAGTGTTACGTACGGAAGAGGCTATTTACAGGCTATTTACACTAATTTACACTGGACTGGAGCCAGAGGACCGGGCCGACATTCGCTCGCGCCAAGGGCACAGACCCACTTCATCGTCGTTCTCGCCGCGGCTCGTCTCTTGAGCATCGCTCTATGATATCATAATAATGGCATAGGGACCTTTCATGGCGTAGTGTATGTACCTAGACCATTTGGTGTTAATTTGCTTAAAGAATGCAGTACAACTGTTTACGGTTTCTTTCTGCTGTAATGAGAGAGAAGCAAACAACCAGCCGTCCTACAGAACGCCTGTTTTACTGCTGTTTCTTTGTCGGCTCTCCTCGCAATAGCTGTGCGAGCGACCTTAGGCGAAGTGAGCACTTCGTCTTCACACTCGGCCATGGTGCAAGTTTTTGGTGCGGTTTGCAACAACACAGCTTACCATGCGCGCAACTTGTCCAGGGACTGAAGTCGTCATTGGTGAGCCGCCCAGCGCGAAGCCAGTTCCTATGGCGGGTGGCAGTGGCTGTTGCACGCTGGTCGCAGGCCTCGCCGACGATTATGACATCGCAGTTTGGCACGTAAGGCAGGAGATGCTGTAGAGTGAACACCCTTGCCGTCGGGTGCGTCTTTGCAGCCTTACCGCTGACTGATCGAAGCTCACCGATGCGCTAGAATCAGCGGGGCTTGGCGAATCAAGACCGTGTGCCCTGCGCGTCTGGCCCCTGGCGCTTCTCTTGAGATCTTTTGCGATGGTGTCTTGTTGTGGTAACTTGCGCATCTTGCTGTGTCTTGCATGTACGAGCAACTCTTTGAAGGAAGTGAAGCCTCCTTCACTACCTTCAGCGAGGCCTCACTCAGTGCGGGGCCAGCAGCCATGAATTCGGCCAATGACTGCATTGAAATTCTAGTATGTGACGGGCCCGGACGGTTTTTCCTGCTGCGATCCGTGGACATATCGGGTTCCTGGAGTGCAAACACCTCAAGTACTAAAGGAGCCGGTGCTGTCATGTGCTCCGGCGTTGATGAATTCTGGAGCTGCTTCGCCGACTGCTGTGGTTGGAAAGTGGTCACGGTCTCTGAAAGTGATGGTGTAGTGTCGGATGCCGAGGCGGAGACCGAGATCCGCGGTGGAAAAAACGGCTCGCATTCGCGATCTACCCCGGAGCAGACTGCGAGCCAGCCTACGAAAACCTTGCCATTTGCAGCTGCAGCGGCGAGATCTTGCAGCTGCCGAGCTTCACTGGGTTCACCAAGTTCACCAAGTCTACATTCATAATGATAACAATCATAATGATAACAGCGCGAACAAAATGATGACGGAGTGAAAGGACACGGGACAGCTCCCGACCTGTGTCCCTTCACTCAGCCGTCGTTTTGTTCGCGCTGTTACCATTATGAATGTATACCAACTCGCCCAACGTTCCACTTTGATACAGTGATGGTCTGCCGCGTGTTTATGGCTTGTAGTGGAGCCGATGGAGTTTGATTCTGATGGGCTGCCCGGTGGGGGGCGCCACGGGAGCGGTGGCCTTCATGTGCGCCCCACTTTTCGGATGGAGCCAATGGCGAGATCCGGTGAGCCGACCTCTGCGGCGGACCTCTCTGTCGGAGGGCTGCAAGGTTACTGGTTGCGGTGTCGAAGCTGTAGCTCCCAGGAGCGCCGTCCGTAGAATCGCGCTGGTCGGACTCACCGCAGGCATAAGATAGGCGGTTGAAAACAGCTATCCGAGCTGCACTCCAATCAGGCCAGTACCCCTGCTTGATACCTTCGTAGTTTCCCCATGCCTAGGCCAAGTGTTTACTTCCTCTTCACATTGAACTGATATTTGCAGCATAAAAAGTCTCATATTTGTATAGTACATGGTTCTATCCCGGAGGCACTGCAATTTAGTATCACTGCGCGGCAGACTTTGTTGTCTAATTAAAGGGCCAAGTAATGTGTCTTAGGGCCGTTGCTATGTATAAACCCTATTATGGTGCTCTTCATCGACCGGAGCTGTTCAGCTGTTTCTTTTGTGTGTTTTTGAAGCTGAAGAAGGTTTTACTTTGCAATGTTCTTCAAGCACTTTAAAAGTCCATAAAATATCCGTGCAATCCCGGGGTCTGTGCCATTCGCCTCACACTGATGACTTACGCCCCGATCTTCACGTGAACGGCGCCTACTGGTAGTGTAGGTAAGGTTCAGTCGCAGCCACTTGTAGCCATTCGCATGCCCATTAATTTTGAACATCGCCACTTTGGTCATCTAACTTACCGCAATTTGCAAGCATAACTCAATGACAAGCATGTTTTAAAAATGTATTTCAATATATCTGCTGAATTTGTTTAATGCCCCTTGTGTAATGCCTTCGGGCCTTCAAGGTGATAATAAATGAAATGAAATGAAATTCAGCAAACTTCAGTTAGCAACGTCAGCTAAATATAGCAAAATTATCGATGGCACTTAATCATAAGTTCCCTTTTGTACCAAAGCCATGTTCTCGTTGACCGAAACAATGCAATAGCGAAGCAGGGAAGTTACAAATAAGCGCCGCTAATGCGCATGCTTTTAGGAAGAAGTACCCTTCGACGCTGCTTAATGAAAGTTGTTGAAATTTGGCTGACCTCATGGTTATTTTTTGAAATGCTGCCCACTGAGTTACTTTGGTGCACAAAGGCGGTGCAAGTGCTGCTTTTGCACACTTCTAACTCCGGCGACGGCAATATTTCTCACTACCTTCACCCACCCCGAATTTTCTGTGCACCAGGATGCCTGGAACCTTGCCCCCTTCCCCCGTCACCTTAGGAAAATTCGTGGTACATTGCAGCGCTCCCTGCAATGTACCACAAATTTTCGACAGTTGGCTGAAGCGGCAATATCAAGGATACCTGGGTAACGATGTAAACAGTGAGACGAGAAATGACACCAGCTTACAAGATGTTATCGGTTAAGCGTGCTCCTTGTTATCAGAGGACTTACGCCCTCGAATTGGCAGTTGATGACCATGAGAGCAAACTAGAACCGTTTATTCGTTACTTAAGCATCAGTAGTCATCAAAGCTTCTTGTTTGGTTAGAACAAGAAAATCACCTATAGTGCAAAGATTAACGCGATAAAAAGCAATCACGTTTGATTCAAATGCAAAGGGGCAGTTGTTAATTCATAACATAGTGAGCAAGAGCGCGTTAAATGAATGCGATGAAGCATCAGAGACGTAAAGCTATTTTCCGACTTCAGTAGCAAAAAAAGAAAGCGAGAAGTGTTCGCTGGTACAACTCCTATTATGCTTGTTCGCAGGAGCCTGCCCACTGGCTACAAGGCGACCGCCTTGTATTATAAGTGCATGGAGAATACTACGCACGACGTCGCCGCGGCTGCTACGAGAGAGCTGCACCAGTTCATGGCTGATCGAGGCATTCCGTGGCCCGAAGAACCTGCCTCGCCGAGCACCGCTCCGTTGGGCGTCCTGTTTGATCTGGCGGTCAATTGGCAGCTACCGCTCTGGTTCACCGCTCACTTGTTCCCTGTACCGGGTAGCCAGAGTCGGGCCATTGTGCTGACGCCCAGCGGCTTGACCCTCTCCTGGGCGAAACATCACCAGGAGATCCTGGACAAAGGAGCCTTCGTTGCTTACTACACGGCCTTCGTCGACGCTCTGGCATTAGCTGAAGACGTCGTTTACCAGGACACAGAGAGCATCAGGAAGGTCGCCCACGTCGAAAGCACCATCCTGCAGGAACTCGCGAGCGCGGAGAAAGCCCGGATTCCCCGAACAGCGTCATGGCAGTTCCCGCTTCGTGAAGCGACCCACCACACGCCCAGCATCCCCTCCGAACAGTGGCTGAGCGAAATAAGCAAGAACTTCGACGTCGCGCCAGCCGTAACCGGCACCGATCTCTTGGTAGCTGCCAACGGCGTGTTTCTCAAGTCGGTGGACTCGGTATTCGCGCACTACGGCGAGAGGGAGCTTCTGTCGCACCTGGCCTGGTTTTTCGTGCAGCTGCTCGCTCCCGTGGCCGACCCGCGCCTGCTGGTCGTCAGGTACGGGAGCGAAGAGCGCGCCAACGCTCACAGGCCGCTCTTCTGCGCCGTCCACGTAGAAACAGTGTTCCGGGTCCTCATCATCTCCCTGTACGCTGTCCCGCGCTTCTCGGCGAGCTTGAGGAACAATGTCGATGCGCTCCTGCGCGACATCCGCCACACCGCGGCCGAAAGGCTGAGCGCCTTGCCTTGGCTCGACGAAACCTCCAAGATGCGCGGCCGTGTTAAGCTGGAGCGGATGAAGACTATACTCTGGCCCGCGACGGTGCTTTTGGAAGAGTCGGGACTGGTCCGCTTGTGCCGGGACTTTGCTTGGTCGAACGCGTCCACCTTTTTCGGAGCTTGGGTGAAAAGCCACCGTGCCCTGCAGCAGCTGGTCCGGGCCGAAAAGTTCGACATCGGCATGCCTGCGAACCTCGCACTGCCGCTGCTGGAGTACGACTACATCCGGAACGACGTGCGGGTGTCCGTGCAGTCTCTATCGAGGCCCGTCTACTACGGCCACGGAACCATCGCCATGTTCTACGGTGGTCTCGGTTTTCTGTACGCCAAGGAAGTGATGAAGGCGTTGGACAGCGAAGGTTCGCGAAGGGATTACCGGGGTGTCCTAACCGATGACCCGTGGATGTCTTCAACATGGCGTGACGCCTTGATGGATCCCGAAGGATGCCTTGAAGGAGCCTCGGCGGGCGGCTACTTTCCGGAAATCCCGGCCTTGGAAATATCCTACGCGTCGCTGGAAAGCGCGTTCGACGTTTCGGCGACTTCGATGAACGACCGAATTGGGGAGAGGCGCCTGTTTTTTCTGACGTTCTGCTACTTCCTGTGCAGTCGCTCAGGCTTCGAACAACACCCGGTTGCGGGTGGTGACTGCAACAAAGCTGTCTCCAACTTTGCGCCCTTCGCGGAGACGTTCAGTTGCCCGTCCGGTTCCGGCATGCGGCCTAAAAAGCGCTGTTTCTTTTTTGGCCCTTAAGCATTAGCGCTCTGTTTGCTTACGGCAAGGATTGCACCCTTAGTATTCTGTAAACCTAGGAGTCAAACCCTTGTAGTCGTGTTTAGAGTGTCCGGTGCACATATTTAGATAGATACTTACGAGGTGGAACCATATATTTATTCCTGACTCTAATAAGATTTACCTCGAATACTCACTGGACAGTGTGAAATGACTCCAAACTGTTTTGGTTACATTATTCTTATAGCTACCATGCTCCTTCGTCTAGCTCGTCGCTGCTGTTGCATTATTTTAACCCCGAATTTGCGCACATACTTTCTTCTTATTTCTATCTGATAATTATGTTACGTGATGATATATGCGTATGTGGTGCTAAAGTATGGGGAACGTGTCGACTTGACGCCTGTACACAAATAAAAGCACGCGTTATTTTTGCATAGTGGAAGTCTTGAAAAAGTATGAATAATAACAAAGAGTGATTTAGCAACGTATTTACTTTAGCCCTGCTGTAGAAAACAGTATTTTGCATTTCAGCGACACCCTACTTTTCACATCAATAGTCCATAATGCCTCATCCTCACCACCTTGGCCTCATCCTCATTTCACCTTGGAACGTGCAGTGCTTGCAGTGCAAGCTCCACTGCAGTAATCTGACTATGCATAAGCATTGTGCCACTTGCTCATTTCCATGCAGTCCGGTGTCATTATTAATCCTATCAAGCTTGAACCGACCATTATAAACCCTTAATTATCAACCATTAACGGCTATTATCAACGTTATCGGACCGTATCCTACCCTTATCAACCCTTGTCGGTTGCTGTCAACAATACCGGACTCGATTCAACACTTAAGAACGTACTTCTGTCATTATCAATCATATCGAACGTTATCCGAGCCTTATTAGTCCTTATCGGTCCTTATCAACTTTATCGTACTTGATCTGACCCTAAAAATCCTTATCGGTTTTTATCGACCTGATTAGAATTGCCCTGCCCTCCGTAGTTTTAACAACAGCGCAAGAGCAAACAAGGACAAAAGGAAGAAAAACACGACGCCACGGCGCTGCTTCACCCATCATAAGCCCTAATCACTTTTTAGCACCTTATCCATCCGTGTCGAGCCATTATCAACCGTGTTGAGACCCATATAACCCCGATAACTCCTTATCAATTCACTGACTGCTTATTTGTGAGTGCTGCGCCACGTGAAGCACGTGAGCCCTTAGAGATCGGTAGCATTTCGGTCGGTGAAGGAACGTCTCAACGGAAAGTGTATCCGAGACCACCGAAACGTTTTGGGGATGCGGCGTGTTTGGGATTAAATTCTCGCAAAATTGGAATATCCCTCATACCTGGTGTGCTGCAAGCCAGCTTTACATGTGGTCCTAGAAACGACTTTTATTCCCCCATCCCCAAATCTTTCCGGAAAGCGTTCATAGAAACGGTTCTCCTTTGACATTTGTTTTGTACGGCCGGTACAAAACATTCATATGGTTCAGATATATTCACGTGCCGCAAACTAAGGTGTGTAGGCTAGTGGGTAAAACATTCGGCTTCTGAGCGTCGGGTCGTATTCTCAAACTCACCGCCGTGTTTCTTATAATAAATTTCTTTATAGCTATTTGTGTTGCGTGACAGACAGACGAGTTTCTTTGTTAGATAAGCTTGCTGCGACGCTAGGTATGTCTCGAGCCCGGCTCCATGTGATACCGTGGTGGAGGCTCCGGGCTGAAGAAATCGGGAGCTCGCAAGTTGGGAAATCAAAACCGCAACATCCCTGTTCCATAGAATTTCTGGAAAGGTGCGCATGTGTGAGCACAATTCACGCTTACAAACGATCACTCAATGATTAGTGTCTATGGGCTGTCACGTCTACTGCAGTATAATTGCTGACGTCGAAAAAGAAGGAAAAATCACTGTGCAAGCATTCCGTGCGGATATCTAACCAGCGAGGCTGAAACGTGCAGCCCTGGTGTTTATCACTGGATTAATCCCGACAGTTCATTAAACGACGGCTTGGCTGGCTGCCAGATCCTCGGTACGCAGTTGCTGCTTGCGCTCGGCTGCACGAGCCTCTTCTTGCGTCCGGGCTGTAGAATCAGCACAGCGTAGACGAGCTCGTTCCCGGTTGTGTTCGCGGAGTTGCTGATCGAAAGGTGCCTGCTCCTCAAGAGTACGTATGACGTGCGGCCCGTTCATCTCGGAGCCGGAGAGAATCTGCTGCGCGCGCACTCGGCTGCGACGGAGAGCAACGATGTCACTACTGGCGCAGCCAATCGAGTGCCTCTTCTTTTTCGTGCATGCGCATGGGGTTACGCCGGAGGAGTTTTCGGCGTATAGGCGACCGACAGACGAACGACCGGATGGATGGACGGATCGGCTGGCCATATACAGCTTCGCTGTAAAAACCAACAGGTTTACTGGCACATGAGCAGTTATTTACATCGTTGTATAGTAAAATCAAAAAGTCGTGTTTAGCGACAAGGGGTAGGATGCGCCTGGTTTCCATGGTCCAGAGCCGCTTCTTTTCCCTCCGCACCGTCATTAGAACCCTTATGTTCAAGCACTCCACCCTGACGGTAGCCAATCACACACAGGTCACCACCCATCAGGACGACAGCCATTGAAGAAGCACGAACAACACTGTCGCAGAGGGAACATCGGACCGGTGACCCCATTCAGTTCCAGTGGGTGCACAGGCGGAGAGAGGGTCTGTTATGCGAAAACTCAAACAAACCCCTTTTCCAGCGTTTCTACCATTCACAGACCGGCTACGGTGTCTGCCATTTGCACGCGCCGGCGCATGAATAACTTGTAGGTCACAAAACGGCGCACCAGATTTCTTGCAACACCTCCAGATGGCACTCACCTCCGCCGTATCGCAGCCCGCGCAAGAGTCCGCGTTTCCACCAGAAAGCCCGGCCTTCGCGCATCTCGTTCACGGCCAACGTTTCCCGGTAAACACTGCGGTTACATACGCAGCAGTTTCCGGGAAGCGTGAGAAGCAGTCAGTGATCTTTGACTGCTATCGCGTTCCACTCTTAAGGGCGAAGCTTAAGCGCCCTCCAAGTTTTTGTTTGGCGAGAGCGCAATAAGCACGCCGAACATTGCTGGTCACGCTGACTGCGTCGTGATGCCAGGTAGACTTTACCTCGCCTTAAGCTGCGAACACCTTGCTCACAAGGTTGTGGCTACTCAATGCCGCCGTGCTCCGGTCTGGGTCCTCTATCAAACGTAGCGCATCATTGTTTCAGGGTCTACGGGAAAGCGCTCCCAATAGGGCCAGTGAAAAACTGAAAAATCGTTTTCATGCAATTTTGGGGCATCAAGTGTCGCTATGGCCATCGACATCGATCTGTAGAAGCGCCGTTTCAGTTTGTCGAGCAGCATCTGGTGTACCTCTACTGGGCGTGCGTCATTCGTTAGGAAAGTGGTCCTAAAGGACTCGTAACGGACGCCAGCACAACCTTCACGTTCCTTGAAAAGGTCTATACAGAAATTTAATATAAAGCTGCCTAATACTGACGTCTAAGGGTACTCGTGCTCTACAAACACTAAAATAGATCTATATGAGTCATGCAATACAAACATACTTGTTTCGCGGCCAACAGCTTCTGTCTACATGATTTAAGCCATTGACTGCACTAAGCGAAAAAGAATGGAGTACATGCTTGGATTACCGCCTATGTAGGCCGCCTGAAAGAACTACAGAGAGAAACTCATTATAAGAGAAAAGCTTAATGGTGGGACTTCCAAGAAGCATGCGCAAAGCTGCAAGCCTGTAATGTTCAGGTGATCGAGGCGTAGCGGCAGGACGTTGAGTGTGGGAAGGAGGCAAACCATGCACTTGTTTTCATTCCTTTTGGGACTTCGGTTCTCGCCAAATTGGTATACTCAAAGTGCGCGACCGGATAAGAACAGCCAAGTGGAAAAACGTTGAAAAAATGAAATACCATCTTGTGGCTCTTCAACGAACGCTGCAGGTGACGAGGGGGAGGGGTAACATGCCCCAAGAAGTCTCTTTGTGTTACCAATGTTTGGGCAAGCCCACAGCAATTTCAGTTCAATTTTAATACTTCTAAGTAATTGTGACTTATCGTTAGAAATGACGAACAGGACGCCGCCTCCGCGATGGGCATTGCCATAGCAGCGGTAGAACGCGAGGTTCCGGGCACCTTCGAAAGTTTCATAATCGCTGCGCATGCGCACAAAGCAAGGTTTCTGTCATAGCGATAACTTTCGCTTCACACGTGTCAGCTTCTGGTAATGTTATAATGTGATGTAATGTGAAAAGCTGGATAGGAAAGAAAGGACTGAGTTCTATCCTGAGCTGCCAAAAACGCACGTGCGCGCCACACAAACAAAAGCGCGTGGGCGCCACACGCATGCAAAAATACACAGTTAAAAATTTCCATACCTTATTTAAGGATCCCTGTGGCAGATTTTATCCTAAGCTGAAATACTTCCAACACTGACCAGGTCACGTGTCATACTTATTTGTTCCTTATAAGATATTGCGCTGCAAAGGAAATAAGGAACTCTCTTACATGTTTAAGACACCTGTGCGTACATTTCCCTACATGTTTAGCGGTTTATGTATGTGCTATCCCTACAAGTACAATAAAGTCCTGAGAGTGCCGAGTTTGCGAGAATCTGCAGGCCCAGTACACATGCCTGAGGGATTCTGGTAAGTCTGAGTGAGTCCGACTTAGTAGAATCTTGGTGAGCGTGAGTAAGAGCAAACACTGATAGTAGAATTTTGATGAATTTGAGTCTGATTGATTTCCGCCGAGTAGAAATTCTTGTGAGCCGGTGCCCGAGGGAGCTCAGCTGATTAGAATTTTCGTAAATCTGAGTCCGAGGGAGCCCGGCTGAATACATAATTGGTGAGTCTGGGTCCGAGGGCGCCGTCAGCAAAAATATAATTTCTGAGTGAGTCTTAGTGAGTTCCATTTACTTTAGCGACCTATGCATGCATATCACCCGCCGGGGTTGCTCAGTGGCTATGGTGTTGGGCTGCTGAGCACGAGGTCGCGGGATCGAATCCCGGCCGCGGTGGCCGCATTTCGATGGGGGCGAAATGCGAAAATACCCGTGTACTTAGATTTAGGTGCACGTCAAAGAACCCCAGGTGGTCCAAATTTCCGGAGTCCTCCACTACGGCGTGCCTCATAATCAGGAAGTGGTTTTGGCACGTTAAACCCCATAATTTTTTTATGCATGCATATCAGTCGCGATTTTTTTATGCGAAGCATATTACGAGGGCTCAACCCAGCTCCTCAGGCGCGGCGGTGACCATGAAATCACGTGACACCGTGACGTCACGACAGAGGAGAAGTGGCTTTGGCTCAACTATTGCAAGACGGGCTGGGTGGGAATCGAACCAGGGTCTCCGGAGTGTGGGACGGAGACGCTACCACTGAGCCACGAGTACAACGCTTCAAAGCGGTACAAAAGCGCCTCTAGTGAATGCGGTGTTGCCTTAGAAACGCGCTGTTTCTAAGGCGTGCGTCTCTTGCTCAGGCGCACATTTCGTTGCCGCGCCGAACGCTGCTTTGCTCGACGCTCACCGCGTCCAATGCGGGGCGCGTAGTCGCTGCCCTGTAGCCCATTGTCTTACACCCCTTGGCGGGTCGACGGGAACGCTGTCGCGTTCCACTCTTGAAGGCGAAGAAGTAATACATGAGTTGTTTCTTCGTCTAGCCGAACCAAATATAGCCAAGCAACAGCAGTTCACCAGGCTAAACAGTGGTTCAACAACTAAAATAAAGGCTAGTATGCTTCGCATCCTGGGCTTAACCTTACCTAAGCCACAGCCATTTTTTGACAGTCTGCTTGATCTTTCCTCTCTTCGTTTAAACGTATATCTATATATTTTACGTTTACGTATGTCTGTAACGACTCTAGTTCTATAAATCTATTTCCCTGCTTTGTTCCTCCTATACACTAAACGCATGTTGCTTATCTCGACTACTGACCAGTCACTGCTTCAATCCGCACTTGATCTCAGCGCACCAATTAATTCCAGTGTTTCACGTGCCGAAACTGTAAGCTTAATATGAGGCATGTGATAGAGGGAAACTCCGGATTCATTTTGACTGCCTGTGCTTCTTTAACGTCCGTCCAGTGCGCAGTACGCGTGCCTTTTTTGCATTTCGACGTTATCGAAATGCTGCCGCCGCGGCCGGGGATCGACCCCGTGACCTCGTGCTCAGCAGCGCAACGCCATAGTCACTAAGCCTTCACGATGGTAATCCAGACGCTTAAGGAAGATGCACGTACGTCCCCTACGTTTGGAGTTCCATTGACGCATACCCCTTCCTATTGCGAATATTTGCCCTGGTATTGTCTGTCGATTGCATAACTGCGGAGGGCTTGGATCTCAAGGTGTGTTGGGCTCAAGAAAGCTATTAATAAAGGGGAAATGAGACATCCACCCAAACGTAGCTAAGTGTTACAAAGGGTGGATCCCCTGCTCCGCCTTCTGCTAGCCGCTTGATTAGCTCAGATGGTATAGCAGCTGCTCCGGAAAGGTGGTGGTGCCAGGTTAGAGTCCTGGACCAGCAGAAATTATTCTTCAACTGCGAGGCTATTATTCCTAGGAACCCGTATAGGTTTCCTTTGTTACAGTAAGCTATGTTTGGCTGGATGTCTCATTTCCCTTTTAATAATTCCTTCTTTCCGCCTTGCTGGTTTCCGCAGAACTCTTCCGTTAAGAAAGCTATCTGTCTTCTTCTCGAGTTAACCACCGCGTCCGTGTAGATCGCACAGCATCCCGTAAGCACGGTCGTTTCGGTTGTTGGAATAGGTTTAACCCGTTAGCGGAGCTTTGTTGTCGTGTCAGTGGCTATTCACGTGTAATGCCACGGTGGAAGATTGTCGCAGGTCGCAGTCATGGCAATATTTCTATAGAAAAATGAATGAAAAAAATGAAAATTGGTGACGGCGACGGTGACACCGACTGCGAGGAATACGGCAGAAATGCCTCTGGAGTGTCCGTATAATTTGTATCACAGTAAACGTGCGCCCAAAAAGGTTCCGCTACAGCAAAACTAACTTTAGTTTGTGCTAGTTGGTCATTTCGCATTTATTCTAGGGCTGTACAGTAAAAAAGAAACTTGAAAGACGCACAGCAAACAGGAGAGGCGCTACAGCAAAGCAGAAAGCACAACATCATTTAGCATGGTTGTGAATGCTAGATATTTTTTCCATGCTTCGCCAGTGTCATTGAAAAATAAACCTGTGAGCTGATTCATGAGCTTTTAGTGCAGGTATGCATGTAGGAATACTAGAGCTGTCCCTATATTACCCTTATGGCAGCCTATTCGGTATATATAGCAGCCCATTTAGAAGTCACGCTAGCATTTTTATTTATGTTGACCACATTTAGGTCTCTCCAAGAAATTCAAACGAGTGAATGCTACCTACAATTGCTCTCTTCACTTTTCCATACTGCCCTAAGATTGGTCTACGCTTGTCTTTCAGTGGTCTATAACTACATTGTCGCGTAGCCGTGATAGTAAGGAACACAGTAGCAATACTCTGAATGGCGAAACTAACTTTTTTGGGGCGAACCTGTGCCCAGAAAAACAGGCTATACTTAAAGCACAATGATGGCGGCTAATACAGTCGGCGATCGTCAAAATCTGATCTGCCGGTCAAGCGCGTCGCCTTTTATACACGAGCCATCGAATGTTCCAGAGCAATCACCGCTGCCCGCCTGTCTTCCAGAAAGTTCTACGCCATTCACGTCACGCATACATGCAGCTAGATTACACAAAGTTCGGTGACACAGACAGCGCATAGAACCATCAATAACATTCCAGAAACTGCCGATATATGCAGGCGCGTCCCGCGTTAAAGAATAACATTTCACATTCCACATTTACCATTCCACATTTTGCAGCATGAACGGAGCACAGTGCGTTATCGATCAGGCAGCTGATCGCATGGTAGCAAGGTAGCAGCGGCAATGGCTTCGCATTCGTGCGATCTTTAGCCTAAGGTAACGTACGGAGCGCCTCCGAATGCGCCATCTCGTTCCTCTAGAACAAACGGCTTCGCGAAAAGGTTCAATGGCTAGGTCTTCCACGTGCCCAAATACTGCCAGATACTGATCTTAGGTGGATCGTATTTAAGGTTGTTTTCAGGCCACCATGAAAGTCGAGTAGCCGGCATTCGCTCGAACAATTTGCAGATCGTAGGTGTCCAAGAAATTGTCCGGAGAGATTCAAAACGTTTTGGTGGCTTTCCTGGTTTAGGTAAGGGCACCACTACAAAGCGTTTCCGTTCACGTTGGAAATATCCCTCGATCCATACGCCATTCATGACCTTGAGTAAAGTGACAATGACCTCGCCTTCCTAGTTCTTATAAAGCTCATGTGGGGAGACTGTCATGTCCGTACTTTGTATGCTGCTTTGTGCCCGCATTTCACTGCGAGTAACTTGAATTCTGTGAAAGTCACCGTGATGCCCAATGTATCATTCCCATACATAGAAGGATAAGTTGCTGTCGTTCGCTGGTGATTAGGGAAAAGCTGACAGCGACTTGCTCAGCAAAATCTTCCAGCGCAAGGTTGAGAGAGAGCTGAATTCCTGACGATAGTTCTGAACGATCAACTACCGCGTTGCATGGCTCGAAAAGTGCACCATAAGGTCTTGCTTCTTGGCCCGGAGCCCAGGGTCTGGCGCCTATCACGCCGGCTGTTTTTGACTGTCGTTTTTCGTAGCGTCGAGTAGGCACAGTGATGCGGCTAGCCAAAGCACGGGCTTTGTGTTGCAAAGGGTTACAAGAAGCCCATGTTCCGTCTGGCCGCGCTGTGCCCATAGTTTGGGAAGGCGAAGGTGGGTTGGTCCTCTTTCACTATTGTAGAAATTTTTGAGTGGTGTAAAATTGTTTTTTATGTGTCTTTTTATCCATACTCCTGTGTCCTCCATCAAAACTAATTTCGCTCTGCGTTTCTATGACTTCAAGATAGGCCCAGCCCTTGTACACTGCATTGCCTCATTTGTGGTTTCAACGCGTCACCCTAGTGCCAGTCGGTGCACCGTTTTCTCGTTAACTTCGAGCTACAACAGAATCTCTTATTTTAAGCAGAGAATGGCATTTGCGAACATTCGCAGACGTTAGCGCAGGCGCCATGACTCTTATTCAAATTCCTCGCACCAGCTGATATTTATTGTGGAGCCAAATAGCTATATGCTTCATTATTATTGCATTATGTTTCCCGTTTATCCTCAGATTATCTCTATTGGTTGGATGTTTGAGTAGCCGTTTGCTCGTTTGTGTATACACCCAGGGATTTATAATGCTTGACTATGGGTGTGACTTGTTGTTGAGTTGTTGCCACGTTATTACTCGTCTCTTCATTAAACATCATTTCCACGTTCCCAATGCCAAAATTTAGGCCTACACATGTCGCTTCATTGTCACATGCATTAGCAAGTTTCTACAATTTCCTTGCATTATCTGCTAGTAGAACTACATCTTCCCCATACATAAGTCAAGACACTTTCACCTGCAACATTTAACCATTACGGATCTAACATAAATAAACCTAATTGATTGTTTTCCAGTCGTCTTCAGATGCCCTTAACATAAAGCGAGAACAACACTGGTGAGAGAGGGTATCCTTGCATGAGCGATCGATGAACTTCGACTAGTTCTCTGTATTTCAGGCCTTTCCATACAAATTGTACTCGGTTTTCCCTATAAATCTTCCTCAGCACCTCCACGAAGTCGTCGATGACCTGATGGTTCAGAATATCATCTAGCGGTTTCCTCTCTGCGTTGTCGTAAGCTGCCTTAATATTTAGAAATACTATCCATAAAGGTCTATTCCGAGCTATTAAAACCTCTAAGGACTGAGTGAGTGCGAAAATATTATGCTTTAACCATCTTCCTGACCTGAACACATTTTTGTAGTTCCTCTAATATATCTATTTCTCCAGCCACTTCGATCTATATTGACGGGTTGCACTGTCATTCGATATGTCATCGACATTACTGTAACGGGTCTCCACGAGCTGGCCTTATCTTTATCACCTTTGCCTTAATAGATAAATTTCATCCTACTGTCATGACACCCAATCGGGATTTTCTTTGAAAATTAAGAATGCGATGACTGTTCCCTGAAATTGGACTTGGTTGCGACGTAACGTTGGTGTTTGCATGAAACTGCATGCAAGGCACAACGTCGATCCACTACGTGCTCGTTGTAATGCCCTTGAGTGGTTTAGGCATTCTACGGAGACGTCTTTCAACTGAGATTATATGTGGTGCCACTTTTGGCCACTGGGACTTCGCGGCCAAGTTGAGCAACGTGTGTTAAGCTGGCGGTCATGGACAGTACGATTGCGGAGCAAAGCTTTCCACGTAGTGCCAGTTTCGCCGTAACCTGTTGGACGCCCGTGAATGAGCTCGAAACGCCGCCAACGAGCCGAACAGGTCATCCAGGAAGGCGTCCACGTGCACCGAATACCAGATCAAGCTTATGACGCTCCTCTAGTCGAGCGGACCCGAACATGGCAGGAATAATAACTGCGTCATTTCATGCGTACAGGTAAAGAGCAGCTAAATGCCGGCCCACAGATGGCCTTCATACATAGATTACGGTATGTCACTCAGTATAGATAGGAGCAGTCATGACAAAATGCGTAATAAAGTCGTACAGGAAGCATACGTGAATATCATAGCAAATATTTATAAAGACCACGCCACAGCTAAATGAATTCTCCGCAAGTAAAGCAAACATATACCGATCAAGAATGGGGTCAGGCAAGGAGACTAAACCTATCCAATGCTACCCACTGCTTGCTTAAAGGAAATATTCAAGCCATTGAGTTGCAAATGATAAGTAGTGATGATCAAGGGCGAATATCTCGACAGCCCAAGATTTGCAGATGGAATTGTCCTTTAGGCAATGCTAGGGACGAATCGCAACAAATTATTGAGTACCTAAGTCGAGAAATTCTAAAAGACCTCAAGAATAATGTAGGACTCAGCCTCTAGAATCAGCGGAAGAGTACGTTTACCTAGCTGACTTATTCACAGGGGATCCGGATAAAGAAAAGGAAATTCACACATGAATAAATATGGATTGGCGCCCGTGCGGCAGTCATCACCAAATCATCACTGGAAGCTTACCGCTATCCTAAAACAGAAAAATGTACAATAACTGCATTCTAGTGGTATTAACATAAAGGCTTGTAACTTGGATGCTGATAAAGAAGCTTGAGAAGAAGTTAAGGACTGCGCAACGAGCGATCGAACGAAAACTGTCAGACGTAACGTTAAGAGACGGGACGATGGTGGTGTGAATCAGAGAGAAAATGGGGGTAGCTGATACTGCAGTTGACATTAAACGAAATAAAATGGAGCTGGGCAGGCCACGTGATGCGTAGGGCATCAGTGGTCTATTAGAGTTACAGAATGGGTTCCGAAAGAAGAGGAGTGCAGTCGAGCGCGGCATCGAATTAGGGGGCGGGAGCGAAATCTGAAAATTGCAGGCATCACGTCGAATCGGCATGCTCAAGACAGGGGTGATTGGAGATCGTTGGCAGAAACATTTGTCCTTCAGCGGACATAAAGAAATAGTCTGATTATGAATTGCCGGTCTTGTTCTCAGTCCCCCGAAGACCTTGGATGGGCTCCTGTGAGCAACAACAAAGGATAAGGTGCTGCAGAAATGGCGGACGAGGTACGGCCGCTTAGTGGACACGGCTTGATCGACAGAGTCGGTCGCAGCTGTCGAAACCAACATCTGAATGCTTCGAGACCTGAATCCACAGAAGGTACGCGTTGCGCTGCAAAGCTTTTTCCGCCCTCCTCTGCGAAAGATTGTTAGGCCCAAACAATGAAACGTTCCTTTTCTTCGAGCGCTTCCTAACCTTACGTGAGGCCTCCTTACAGCGAAGGACCGATGGAGGAAGCAAGCATACTCTGAAAGCTCCCTTGACCCGTCCTCACGTAAGGAGCGGTTGCCGCCATGCCTGGGTTCGAGATTATCTCTTAAAAGCTTTAGGCGAACACCAGAACACCCCTATTCAATAAAAAAGGTTGTATCGTCGCACAATCTCTAAGTTGATGAGCTAATATAGAGAAGCGTGGACGCTATTTTTTAGTTTTGTTTACTAAATCTAAAGAAGCAGTGCATTACAGTGCGAAACTTGATGTGCTCCAGCAACGCTGGCACGCCGGCGTCGTGCAACGCCTAGCAACGCTTGCATGCCGCACGCGTGACTGAAACGAACGTGCCTGGCAAAACGTACCGTGCTCGCGCTTCTCCGAAGGTGGGCGACAGCACGCACGCGCAAGCAAACGTCACGTGGTTAAGCAGTGAGGCGAAGTGCTCGTTCAGGGCCAGGAGCGGCGTAAGGACGCATGAAGGTAGCTTGGCCCAAACAATAAAACGTTCCTTTTAGGGGTGTGCGAATATTGAAATTTTCGATTACGAATCGAATACGAATAAGACGAAGAACTCTCTTCGAATATCGAATCGAATATCGAATACATGTGTAGTATTAAAAAATTGCAAGAGAGGTAACAATAGCTTTATTACCCTTTTAAAAATAACATTGCATTTTACAAGGTTGCTTCAAATTAAAGAGGTACTCAATTATAGATAACGGACTCAGGTAATGCCCTCAGTCAGGTAAAACGCTTGTTACAGATTGTCGTGAAGGAAAATTAACTGCTCAATATGGCCAGAAAGTAAACGCTCTCTATGCACTGTCACATTTCTACCGGTAGAAAAGACTCTTTCACTAGCAACTGAAGTGGCAGGGATCGCCAAGTACTTCCGGGCGAGTGCACTTAAAAGCGGGTACCTGAAGCGGCCAATGGACTGCCACCACTCACAAGGATTCATGCCCCTTTCCAGAAGAGGCTTTTGCGCGTAGTCTGTACCTTCCCTCTCAGGGGCAGATGCCAAATGTGTCTTCTCTCTGTTCATCACTAGATCGTCAAAAGCATTCCATACACTCGATGCCACCAGTGGACACGAAGTCGACGCTGGCACGGCGGTGTCCCCATGGTGTTCCACGACGGCTTCCTG